>NC_069499.1:726604385-726919385 GCF_027579735.1 Bombina bombina
ACAAATTCTACTGTATAAGCATAACTCATAAGACTAAAGTAAGAGAAACCTACAGTTCTTAAATTATTTCATGCAGTTTCTTAATTAAATTTGTCAGATCTCTTTATTTTGTTAAAGGATAGGCATCATATAGTAACCTTGATATACCAGTTGTATATATTAGGGGTGAAACTGTAACCTTACTGAATATTACAATTAAGTTTACTATATCAGCCAATAACAAAATTTAATACTACAATAATTTCAGTTATGTTCCCCAGATAATTTGGAATCTGGAACAAACCTTTTTTTTTTTTTTTTAAATAAAAAGCCATAATAATGTAAGACCAATGTATCTAAAAAGAGATGAAGATTTTATGCATCTCTAGTACAAGTTAATGTGCCAGTCAATACAAACAGCATTAAGCAGGCTATTATTGATGTAATAAGTCAGTGTCAAACACTAGCAAGCTTACAAACTAACACCTAGATAATTTTTGCAGAACTGTAGCCATCAACAGTGAATTGTGATTAATCATTACACTGTTCAGAATTTGTGAGGCTCAATCCCTGCAGTAGCAAATAAGCAATAATGATAATGATGGTAACAGTATCCTACAACTATTACTATTCTATGTGGATGTTTGCAGAACTTTTGCTTACTCACTTTTATTTTCATGTGATAAAAGGAGTTGTATAACTGCTGTCAGAAACTGCTATGAATTACAGAATACTCAAGCAGCGGATAAACTGCTCCTCAATTAGCCCACTCATGCAAACCCCCTACAAAACAAATATACTACACCTGGTACATTTTAACCCTTATGGTGTTGTCCTAAACAACACCACCTCAAAACTGTCAGACCTAACAGCATTGTCCTATTCCACCCTTAGTAAATTAAATAAAACCTCATCCCAATTACATAACAATTTAAACAAGTTGTCAATCATGCCTCATTCACAATCTGGATTGTTTGTTTGGATGGGTTTTTGTTTTTTTGTTATTTTAAAGGAACCCCTTAGATACTTAATAAAGAAGTAAAGAACTTCAAGAATATGATCTTATTGGTGATGGCCAAGGTTTGAGGTGTTGGGTGTTTATAATAGGGACAGGACAGTGTAGGAAGGGGGTATAGATGATAATTTCACATGTGATTAAATTCAGTGGCAACGGTTACTGATAGAGATTTTGGGAGGGAGGATGATTGTGAAGGGAAATGGATGAGAGGATTGTGATGTAGGGGATGATATGTTTCAGGTAAACTGGGGTGGTGGGATATGAGTAATCATTATAAGTGATAACAGTGAAGTTTCAATTAAGGTTAACTGTAGTATGGAAGGAGGGCACAAGTCAGGCATTATAGGGTTGTGACTACATGTTTATGGTAACAGTGCAGTGGGGGAGGTTGTGGTAAGATTTGTATCTGTCGGAGGAATCAGATGAGGTTTGGCCTGTAGGCATAGAAACACAAATATAGGGACAGATTACGAGTGGAGTGCAAATTAACATTAATTGTGCTAGAAGCAGGACTGAGCCAGGAAGCTATAGACCTGCTCTGAGGCATTTATCGATGTGCAGCGGACATGATCCGCAATATCGGATCATGTCCGCTCGCACGTTCTTCAATAGGCCCCATAATCTCATTTACATGAATATACTCATCAATATAATCCCTTATAATCCCTTCAAGTATCTTCCCCACTATTGAAGAACGTGCGAGCGGACATGATCCGATATTGCGGATCATGTCCGCTGCACATCGATAAATGCCAACAGCATATGCTGTCAGCATTTATCATTGCACCAGCAGTTCTGCAATACCATTCCCTGCAGATTCGCGGCAAATTGGCCGCTAGCAGGGGGTGTCAATCAACCCGATCGTATTGCATCAGGTTGATTTCCGGCAATGTCTGTCCACCGCCTCAGAGCAGGCAGACAGGTTATGGAGCAGCGGTATTTAGACTGCTGATTCATAACTTGTGTTTCTGTCGAGCCTGAAGGCTCACCAGAAACACGGGGCATCAAGATACATACGGAGCTTGACAAAAAGGCCCTATAATTTCAAATTAGCATGGTTTTCTGAGAAATAGATCATGTCAAACTAATATAATTAGATTCTACGAGGAAGTAAGTAAAAACATAGATAAAGGGGAATCAGTTATCAGTGATATACTTAGATTGTGCAAAGGCATTTGATACAATGCCACATGAGAGATTATTGTACAAAATTAAGGGACTCAGAAATAGCTGTAAATGTTATCTTATGGATAAAAGACAGGAAGCAACGAGTAGTAGTAAATGGATCGTACTCAGATTGGACAAATGTAATCAGTGGAGTCCCCCAGGAATCAGTACTGGCCCCTTTTATTTTTAATATTTTTATTAATGACTTGGAGCAAGGATTAAATAGCAACATCTCTATTCAAATTACAATCTTACTGTAAAGCCTGAATTCTAGTAATCACAAGCATCTATATATTTCATGCATGGACACTGCTTTTATACTATCTGAACTCAATCTAAATTACAAGTTTGTATACTGCTCTGATTGCTACAACTGAATCTTACTCTGAGCTTTACAACTATTTACTGCTACAAGTTGTAATTGCTCAAATATCCTCCTGCAAATATATATATTCAGAACTCTGCAATTATGTCTTCAGTTAAACAAACTGATTCCCTGTAATTCTCCAATATTTGACACTAGAGTATTTAATACTTAACTTGCCTTTCACCTGTGCTGCTCTGCTTATTACTCTGACATACAGCTCTAACTAATATTATGTACTGAAAAAACCTGCAGCAAATCCTTGCATCTATGAATCACAATCTCCCATCTGTCTCCATTGAAACCTGAATATCTTGCATTGTTTTACCCTTCATGCATCCTGCAGCAACTCCTAGTAACTATGAGTCACAGTATCTATTATGTTTCCTTTGAAGACGGAATATATTGCATACATATGTTTCACTTTTTATGAACCCTGCAATAACTATAAATCACAGAATATCAACTATCCACATCCAAGATACTCTTCCCCATGGGTCAGGGGTCGGTGTCTCCAATTCCCTACCACTGCCCAGAGGGTCTGTCTCCTGAGCGGTTATACACTGGATCGTGACATAAGTTGATTGCAGATGAGTCATTTGTCAATCAAATGGGGAAATTGGGACCGGAGCTTCAACTATTATCCTTGTAGCTTTATAGTGAAATTGCTCTGAAGATAAGTATATCCTAACGTATAGAGCAGAGCTTTCCAAACTTTTCATGTTGGTGACACACTTTTTAGACCTACATCATTTCGCGACACAGTAATTAATTCAGTTGTACTAGGAAAAAGGAGGTTAATAAGAGATACGGACACATACATAAATTATATAATAACAAAATGTATTTACAAGTAACAGTATGTATGTGCAAGAATTAAAAAAAGTTTAATAACACCAATAGCTACTTACTATTTTAATGGGGTGTATGAGGTTGATAGGATGAACACAGTTTCTGAATATTTGGTGAAATATTAGATAAAGACACTTGCATTTCATCATCAAGCATTTTTAAGCTTCCACTTCCTATCCATATATCAAGAGCAGGAGCAGCAATGCACTACTGGGAGCTAGCTGCAAAAAAACCCCACTTTCACTTCTGACTTAAGCTCAGCATTTAAGCTGCCACCCTCAGAGCTCCGTGAGTCCGATTGACTACTGTCTGCGCTGCAAACACACTGCTGTCCCACTCACTGACTACACATGCAGTCACGAGCCAATTAAGGAAAGGAGACTTCACGTGCAGTCAGGAGCCAATGTCCCGCCAAAGCCGCCAATGGGAATAGTTTCAGTTCCCACTGAGCTGCGCCAATTGGTTAAGATGATCTGTGACCCACTAGGTATCAATCACGTGTCAACCATGTGATATGCGTAGCAGGCAGGCAGAAAGTCGTAAAACAAAAAAATAAAAATTTTAAAAAATTTGTGCTGAAGCAGGGACACACCTACACACTGCTGCCGACACACTAGTGTGTCCCGACACACAGTTTGGAAAGCACTGGTATAGAGGCATTGCTTTATAATTCTGTCTACCAGTTTTATGAAGGGTTGAAACATTATAATTACTTTCCCTGCAACATACTAACCAGATATTCCATGTAAACCTTATTTAAAAAAAAGTGGATACAACATAACACAAAGTAATGATAATGGACTAAATAACTGATGTCACAGGATTGATGGTACTAAAAGAAGGAAAGTAATCTGGGTAGTCTCTGACTAAGTAGGGAGACACCCACGAAACGCATAAGTTCACGCCCATCTTTGGAGTCACAGTCTCACTCTAGATTGACAGCTTTTTCGGTACCGGTTGTAAGAGGACACCTGTCGTTTTGCTCTGTGAGTGTGAATTTGTATATGCATTAAAGGTTGTTCTGCACACTCCTTTCTTGTGATCTCTTTTTTCTGCCCTTTCTGCATACCAGTGTCTGCAGTATATAAGGAATAGCTGGGGCATATTCTTCATTGAGTATTGAACATTGAACAAAGTTTTTTCCTGTTTGATATCCTTTATGAATTGTGTTTCCATTTAAAAGTAAAGAAAACACAATGTATTAGGGATAATTGTAGATATATTTTCCATGCTACATTATTATTATTATTATTATTATTATCATATAGAAATATAGTAATAGTGAGTGCACTCTAAAAAAAAAATAAAAAAATACTTTCTGTCTTTATATATATAAACTGCTATATTTTACACAGCCATTGTTTGATTGCCAACTCTAACTTTACTTATATCTATCCCTTTATGGATGTACAAGCTTTTTAAAAGGTAGGTTATAACACACAAACATTATTTTATGGAGACTAAAACTGTACACTTATTTCTCAATGCTTAGACTAATATAATTTACAAAAAAATCTACATATTATTCAAAGGCCAATATTTTCTTTAAATACATAATTTTGTCTAGCATTTCTTTGTGTTAATGTCCCTTTAAGTACTTGTTTGTGGGTACAGTAACAAAAATGAGTAAGGCTGGTGACAATGAAAAAAAATGAAAAAGCTGGTGAAGCAAGATGAGTATGTTACACATCTGCATGAAGTCCTATAACTCTGACACTGGAGGGAGCTTGAATATACACAAAAACGTACAATGCATTTAACAGGCACTACCAGATCATGCTAAATTGCAGAACTGTTGAAAAATACATGGAAATATAATTTATACTTTATTTTTCATGAAATAATCATTATTTTATAAAAGACCAAATCAGTCATTTTTGAAGTTAAACATTTCATTAAAACAATTGAAGATACAGTGAAACATATAAGGTCAATAAGGTAAGTGATGTGCAAATATATGTAGTTTGGGTCAAAGAATCCAATAATATTAGCTGAAAAAAACAATATGCCTTTTTTTCCACCTCATGAATAATAAAATATAGCTCAAATGCATCAAATGCGTAACAGTAAACTAATTCCAAGTAGAACATGAAGGCTGCCATGTATAGCTCTGCTGAGAATGAAGTTGAGATGAACGTCTTCAGTGTTGTAAACTGAAACAGGAGTAAAAACATAAATTATGCTTACCCGATAATTTAATTTCCATCGAGGGGAGGAGAGTCCACGGCTTCATTCATTACTTGTGAGAAATAAGAACCTGGCCACCAGGAGGAGGCAAAGACACCCCAGCCAAAGGCTTAAATACCTCCCCCACTCCCCTCATCCCCCAGTCATTCTGCTGAGGGAACAAGGAACAGTAGGAGAAACATTAGGGTATAAATGGTGCCAGAAGTTGATTAAATTTAAGTCCGCCTATCAGAGATATGGGCGGGGGCCGTAGACTCTCCTCCCCTCGATGGAAATGAAATTAGCAGGTAAGCATAATTTATGTTTTCCATCTAAAGGGGAGGAGAGTCCACTACTTCATTCATTACTTGTGGGAACATATACCCAAGCTTTTGGAGGACACTGAATGAAACCGGGACGGTAAAAGGCAGACCCCTAATCTGAGGGCACCAAAGCCTGTAGAACCTTTCTCCCAAAAACAGCTTCTGCAAAAGCAAAAACGTAAAATTTGTAAAACTTTGTAAAAGTATGCAAGGAGGACCAGGTAGCCGCCTTGCAAATCTGCTCCATGGAAGCCTCATTTTTGAAGGCCCAAGATGAAGCTACCGCTCTAGTGGAATGAGCCATAATCCTCTGAGGAGGTTTATGATCTGCTGTCCCTGTGACGAAAGGCAAATAATGACTGGGGGATGAGGGGAGTGGGGGAGGTATTTAAGCCTTTGGCTGGGGTGTCTTTGCCTCCTCCTGGTGACCAGGTTCTTATTTCCCACAAGTAATGAATGAAGCCGTGGACTCTCCTCCCCTTTAGATGGAAAGGGTTATGTGGTAAACACATTACATTGTGGGAAAATAGAATAGAAAAAAGCACAATGTAAATTATAGAACATAATAATCACAAATAAATAGAGTTTGGAAGATGGTGGAAATGAATCATGTATAACCCCCATTTGTGGGCAATTCTGACTAAAGCCTTGGATCACCAGAAGATAGGATCTCAAAAAATCTAAATAGGCAAACGAAACAGAAGGGGCACCTGTGTGTGCCAGTTGTATAATGTATTAATAGATAAAAAACCCCTATTCAGGGTATTCACAGTTAGGAGAAGCACTCAGACAGTGCTATTAAAATCAGGCTGGGTAGTTGGCAGCAACCCAGCTTACTGGTCAAATCGATAAGCTAAAGCTCTGGAACACAGGAACAGCAGGACCCTGGTATTAGGGTTCCATTGTATTTTATTATACCCTTTTTTTAATAAACCTGTTTTTATTATTACTAAACGTATTTGGAACCTTCATTTTATATAGTCCCATTTACTAATCACTCCCACTGGGAGCCTCCAGCCGCAGAGACTGCTTTTTTTGTGTTGCTGCAGTCCAATACCAGGGTCCTGCTGTTCCTGTGTGCCAGAGCTTTGGCTTATCGATTTGACCATTAAGCTGGGTTGCTGCCAACTACCCAGCCTGATTCTAATAGCACTGTCTGAGTGCTTCTCCAAAATGTGGGTACCCTAAATAGGGTTTTTTATCTATTAATACATTATACAACTGGCACACACAGGCGCCCCTTCTGTTTCATTTGCCTATTTAGATTTTTTTAGACCCTATCTTCTGGTGATCCAAGACTGAACAGAGAGCTGGGTTGCTGCAAAATATCCAGCCTGTATCCAATAGCACTGTCTGAGTGCTCCTCACACATTCTTGTCATTAGTGTTATTGGTACACACATGCGCCTCTCTTGTTCTTCATATCCTCTAGATTTCCTGACATCTTTTTGTGAGGAGAGCGCAGCCTTCTATCAAATATCGGTTTCATCTGAGTATCATCAGGTGGACCTTCTGACACATGTGCTAACTTTTTCAAGAGACTTTTTTGATCACTTCATATTTCTGTATATACACTTATTTTCTCAATGTTTGTATAGAGTTATTATAGGTAGCTACAAATCACTAGTTGGTATACATACACAGGTATGCTGATATAGATATATTGTTGTCATATATTTATACTTAGGTATATTGTTATATGTCCATACCACATTAGACTGTTTAGCGCCCCCTATCTGTAGTCAGACCATTTTGACTTTGTGCATTAATTCTGACTAAAGGTAAATCTGTGAAGCACGCTAATTAGCACTATTAAAATTATGGGACATGATTACTTTGAAACATGCAAAAAAATGTGGTTACTGCATTTTTAATCAACAACTTGTAATACCTTATCTGTGATACTCGTGGGATACTCCTCTACCAGACCAAACTCGGACAGTAGTCTTGTTATCCCGGTGTTGAGTCAGAATGATAGAGAATATCCCAGAGCAGAGAGGGTTTGCAAGATGAGATAAGTGGCACTAACCACAGGCAGGACAGTCCTTGGCAGCAACAGGCAGGAAACCAGAGAAAGGCAGTTCAGGGGCAAACCACTAGTATGGTCAGGCAGGCAGGGTTTGACAACAGTAAGGCAGTCCAGAGGTAAACCACTAGGATGGTCAGGCAGGCAGGGTTTGGCAACAGTATATCAATCCAGCAGTTAAGGCAGAGTGGTCAGACAAGCAAGGTTCAGCAGCAGTATAACAGTCCGGCATACAAAACCCAGGAGAACAGTAACACCTATACTTGGGCAGTGATAGGAGCTTCTGAAGGAGAAAGCGTGTGGCGATGATGTCACCGCCACATGCAGAGAGGAGCCGACTCCCCCCATGGCAATGAACAGACAGGTTGTGCCGCTTCCCTAGCAGCGGCTAGAGCAATGCGGTGTGACATTATCAAGCACTAATAATAACATGATGCAGATTTATCACAAAATTGTTGTTCACACCATCTTGTAAGTTAGAAAATGAGTAGCTGTCAAATAACCAACCAAAAAATATATCAGTTTTATAATTACTCAAAATTCTAATGTTCTTGCTGGGGAACATAGACATTTTTGACATTGTATGCATGTTCCTACCACTGAATAAATTGGAAATTATATTATTGAGGTCATGACCCCCAATACCTGTTAATCTCATACAATTCCTAGTCATTATGGAAGAGTATTTTTTTTAAAGTTATAATTATAATTGTTAAATATTTCTGTAAATATAAACAATGTTCATCCATCATTTTATAAATAGTCTTACAAAGTATAAAAAAATAAACAATATTCTTATGATGAAGTGTTTCCTCATTGGTTAGTTGTAACCTCATTCAATAAAGGTCTGCAATATAAAAAATACAAAGAAGATTATAGTAAAGTAAGCAAAAGTGCCCTTTATCTAGATGTTTTTTGCCCTTTTCCCAACCTGGAATAAAAAAAAAATCACTTGGAAATCCTAAGAAGCTTTGCAATTTGTGTTGCAAATTTAAACTCATTTGATTTCAGGCCACAGTTTTATAAATTGTAACTTTACATTAAACAAAAAGTTACCAAATGAATGATGTGGCATTCTAGAGAATGCATCACTCAGTTTATTAAAAATATAAGTTAAAGCTAGAAACGTATCTCTACTTGAGACAGAAACTCAAATCCAGAACCTTAAAAAAGATTTAGAACTATTTGGCAATGATGAACTATACAACATCAGAAAAGATGATATTATTAACAAACAATCTGAAATAAATAAAGACATCCTAAGTATAAAATGTTAAAAAATCAATAGGGATGAAGAGGACTACAAAAGTAGAGGGATGGAGAAAGAAATAGATGCAGATGCAGATGAACTAGAGACTGAAAACCTCGGAAACATAATATAAGCAGAAACAAATCCCCCAAATTACCTACATTAATTTAATAAACAAACCAAAGATATAAATCATAACCATACACACATAGGACAAAGGGATGAACGAAGGAAATAGGGATTATCCTAGGAATATGAGAAATAGACAACATGTAGAAACAGGAAGAGCATACAATAGAAATTTCCATGACAGAAATTTCCATGAGAAAAAAAAGTTATGGATGGAGGAAAGAATACATTACTGGGATAAGATCCCAACACAATACAGGGTATAATACTTATTACAACATAGAACATCACCAAAAGCACCACCAAAGAGATTACCCCAGCACATACGACCAACATAATTACACTAGAGAAGAACGTGAATGGAGAGGATGATATTAACAACACCAGGGGGGAAACAATTATTAAAGGCACACCTATAGAGTAACAGAGGACAATATCAATAATAGACTATACAACAAATCTGGAGACCAGTACAAATCTGGAGACCAGTACAAAGATATACAAATAATAATAGACAATATCCAAGATATGAAGAGAAAGAAATCCCAACACATAACAGATTTGAAAAATTATCTGTCCAAAACATAGAAGAACCATCCACATCCAACTATTCTTTTTTAAGGGTAACCACAACCCATCAGGAGGTTTTCAGAGAAATAGAAAAAAGTGGAAAATGAACCAATATTAACAAGAAAAGGAAAACAAAGATTAGAGGGGGCAGAGGGTCCAGAACAAGTAGAAAACCCAAAGAGACTAAGATGAATAGTAGAAACCCCAAAGAGACTAAGATGAATAATACAGGGGGTTTTAATCTTAGTAATATCACACTTTATGAAGAACAAACCAACATTTTAGGGAAGGGATTAACATTTGCCTCCAACCCAGATTATGTGAAAGAGGCAGAAAGACTCATAGATCAGTACACATAAGAAACTAAGAGGAGATCCAGTAAAGACACAAGAATTAGAATTTTTCAAGCTAATGAATACAGCTTAAGATACAAGAATTATAAAAGATCAAGAATTTTATTTTTTAATGCAAAAGAATCCCAGAACCCCAATCTTCTATTTTTTGCCCAAGGTCCACAAGAGTCTCCAAAATCCACCAGGGAGACCAATAATTCCAGGTATTGGGTCCTTGTAAGCTAACATGTTCCAATATGTTGATTCTTTCCTACAAAACAGTGTTAGTCTTCTACCAGCATACTTGAGAGATACAGCACATTTCTTGGAGGTTTTAGGAGGTATAGACTGGAAGAAAGGATACATAATGGTAACATGTGATGTAAGTTCATTATACACCAACATAGATCACCAGTTAGGTTTAGAGGCAGTTAATCACTTTCTTAATAAAAATGGAGAAATTAAAGATGTTCAAAAGGAAATCCTTTGTAAGTGCTTAGAATTTATTCTTAAAAATAATTATTTCAAATTCGACCATATATTTTTCTTACAATTAAAAAGAACAGCTATGGGCACAAGGTTCACCCTCAGTTATGCCAACTTGTTGATAGGGTATTTTGAAGAATTCTTTCTCAGTACACTCCCCTGGTGGGCGAACCTTGTGCTCTATTAAAGGTTCATAGCCAATATTTTTATTATTTTGCATAATAATAAAATCCTGGTAATAAGATGAAGGCAGAGAATGCTCAAGAGTCCGGCAACAGGAAGGCAATCCAGCAGTATAACCAGTATAACAATTTAGGGGAAAACCAATAGAATGGTCAGGAACAGACAGGTGTCAGCAACAAAGGAAATTCAGCAGTATAACAGTTCAGGGCTAAACCAATAGAATGGCCAGACAGGCAGAGTTCAACAATGATAAGGCAATCCAGCAATACAAGGGTTAAGCAGGCAGAGTGGTCAGACAGGCAGAGTTCAGTTATGATATGGCAATCCAGCAGTACAAGGGTTAAGCAAGCAGAGTGTTTAGACAGGCAGAGTTCAGTAACAATATGGCAATCCAGCAATATAAGTAATACAGCACCCAGGAGTACACACAGTAACATCTATACTTGGGCAGTGTAGTAAGGGCCATAGCAACAAGTCACCACCCCCGAGTCTATGGCAACAGCCATAGCGAACAGTGGCGTGGTGGTGGCGTGACCTATCCCCCTTCCTAAAGGTTACCTCCAGGAACCAAAGTCGGCTTGGAGGGATGAGCAGCATGAAACCTGTAGACCAAAGGAGCAGGCACATCACGGGCAGGAATCCAGGAACGATCTGCCACAGAGTAACCCTTTAAATGCACTAGGTACTGCAGTTGCCTGCCCCTGTATCTGGAGTCCAGGATGTTAGCAACCTCATACTCAGGTTCACCATGAATCAAGAGTGGAAGGGGAGGAGGTTTGGGGTCGAGAATATCTGTTCCTGATGTAGGGCTTGAGTAGTGAGATGTGGAAGAGTGGGTGTATGCACAGGATTCTGGGCAAGGCCACTTTGCAGGCAACAGGAAACAGTATTTTAAGGACCCTGTAAGGGCTAATACACCTAGGCCCTAATTTATGACACGGTTGACATAGACGAACATATCGAGTAGAGACCCAGACACGTTCACCTACCGAAAAGGCACGTACAGTGACTCGATGATGATCAGCAAAACTCTTGCATCTGGAGACAGCTAAACGTAACTGAGAGCTAATACATTGCCAATGAGTAGTGTGGTCAGTAAAGTGTCAATTTGCGGCAGGAACCCCTGTAGACTGAGCGGAAAGAGGAAAGACACAAGGTTGATAGCCTGCTGCAGCTTGAAATGGAGAACATCATAGAGAAGAGTTCCAGTGAGCAACAATCCAGACCAACTGGTATGAAGAGAATTAACATAAACTCTGAGATAGACTTTGAGATCTTGATTTGCTCTTTCGGTTAGCCCATTAGTTTGGGGATGGTAGCCAGAAGACAAAGAAACAGTGGTTCCAATCAATTTGCAAAAACTTTCCAAAAGGTAGTGATGAATTGAGGACCTCAGAATGTTCATGGGAATGCCATTAAGTTTTACTACATGTAAAAGAAAAAGAGTCAATAATTCTTGGGCAGACGGTAGCTTGTTTAAGGGTATAAAATGAGCAAATCTGGAAAATTGATCCACCACAACCCAGATAACAGTATGATGGTCAGAAGGAGGGAGGTCTACAACAAATTCCATGGTTATGTGTGTCCAAGGTTGTTTTGGAATGGACAATAGTTAGAGTAAGCCATGAGGCAAGGATCAGGGAGTCTTATTGGCAGCACAGGTCATGCAGGCCTTTACATAATCCTGTGAGTCAGACTTCATGGTAGGCCACCATACATGTTAGGAAAGAAACGTAATGGTTCCTGCCAGACCAGGATGTCCTGATAGTTTGCTGTCATGAGTCCAGGATAGCACAGTGGTGCGAAGGCTTGGATATTTAAAGAAGATCTCAGGAGCCGCAGGGACTTCAGGAGACTATCTAGACTGGGCATGTTGCAGTCTTTGTAGTAGAGAGGTGTTAAGTTGAGCAACCACACAGGAAGGGGGGATAATGTGTTCGATAGGAGCTTCAGAAGAGTCACTAAACTGAGGAAACCAATTGGAAAGTGCATCAGCCTTTTTATTCTTGGTCCCAGGAAGATAATAGACTACAATGTTAAAATGGGAAAAGAATAAGGCCCACCTGGTCTTTTGAGGATTGAGTCAAGGAGCAGTCTCTAGGTACGTCAGATTCTTGTGGTCAGTGAGAATCTCAATGAGGTTTGCGGTACCCTCTAGCCAATGACGTCATTCAGTCAAGGCAGGAGTAAAGCATTTGAAAAAAAAGGCTACAGGGTGCAAATTGGAGGTCAAAGGATCCCTTTGGGTTAAGATTGCTCCAGCTCCTATCTCAGAGGCATCAACTTCTAAAGTGAACTGCAGGTCAGGATCAGGATGGCAGAGCACAGGAGCAGAACAAAATACCTTTTACAAATGAGAGAAAGCATCCACGGCTACAGGAGGCCAATTCTTAAAGTCTTTGTTTTGTTTAGTCAGCTCAGTGAGTGGAGTGACTATCTGGGAGAAGTTCTTCATGAACTTGTGGTAAAAGTTGGAGAATCCCAAGAATCTCTTTAGTTCCTTTAATGAGGTGGGTTGAGGCCATTCCAGAACTGTGGTTATCTTAGTAGGATCCATGCAAAACCTTCCTTAGAGATGGCATAGCATTTGATCTGGACTTGATCAAACTCAAATTTCTCCAGTTTGGCTACCAGAGTATGGTTCCTGAGGCAAAGAAGTACCTGTTTTACATGCTCATGATGCTCCTCAAGGGTGGAGGAGAATATAAGGATGTCATCCAGATAGACGATGACACTGCAATTAAGGTGGTCATGGAAGACATTGTTGACAAATGCTTGGAATACAGCAGGGGCATTACACAGCCCAAAAGGCATTACGAGGTATTTGTAATGCCCAGATCTTGTGTTAAAGGCAGTCTTCCATTCATGTCCTAGGAAGATATGAATTAGATTGTATGCCCCACGTAGGTCTAACTAAGTGAAGAAGCGAGCATTTTGGAGCGAATCGTATAGTTGAGTGATCAAAGGAATAGGATAGTGATTCTTGATAGTGATGTTGTTAAGGGCTCTGTAGTTGATACAGGGTCCGAGTCTGCCATCCTTTTTACTGACAAAAAAGAAGCCAGCCCTGGCAGGAGAAGAGGAAGGGTGAATAAAACCTTTAGCTAGGTTCTCTTGGATATATTCTTCCATGGCCTTGGTTTCAGCTTTGAAGAGTAGATAAGACCTTTGTTTAGGGAGTGGGGCTCCAGGAAAGAGGTCAAATTTGGCAGTCATAAGGATGGTGGTGTGGCAGCACATCAGCTGCTTTCTTTTCAAACACATCTGTAAAATCTGCATATATTGAGGGAAGGCTTGAAGGGATCTGTAGGCTGGCTATGGGGATGTGTTGCAGTGGAGTAACTTTAATCAAGCAGGAGTGGAAGCAGAATGTGCCCCAGAAGGCCAACTGTCCCTCAGTTCAGTCGAAGTGTGGATTGTGCATATGAAACCAAGGAAGACCAAGGATAATTGGTTGTGCTGGAGAATAAATGATATTGAACTACAACTGTTCGGTATGAAGGACTCCCACAGTCATGGTTAGGGTTGCAGATTAGAAATTAATTAAACCTGATCCAAGGGGAGTGCCATCCAGAGTAGTTATTTTAAGACAATGTTTCTCTGCAGAAGAGGCAACCCTGTCTTAATCATGAAACAGTGATCTAGAAAATTACCTGCTGCCCCTGAATCAATAAAGGCTTGAGTGTGGACAGATTTCTGAAGAAAGGTAAGAGTAACAGGTACCAGGATCCGAGAAGAGTGACGGGATTTAGTAGTGGCTTTGCTTAGAGGTACCCCAGTTTTATCCTCTAAGCATTGGCTTTTCCCGGCAGAATATCACAATTCTTCAGTTGGTGTGAATTAGAACCACATAAGAAACACAGTCTAAATCTCTATACAGGGTCTTAGTACGCCATCCTTCTTACTGGCAAAAAAGAAGAAACCCAAACAGGAGAAGAGGAAGGGCGAATAAAATCTTTAGCTAGGTTCTTTTAAATATAGTCCTCCATGGCCTTGGTTTCAGCTTTGGAGAGTGGATAAGTCCTCCCTTTAGAAAGTGGTGCTCCAGGATAGAGGTCAATTTTGCAGTTGTAAGGCTTCGGTTTTGAAAAATAGTAAGTTCAGATGTATTGCATTATAATTTATGAATCTTGTGTATGTTAATATATGTTAATATTATGCTGACTTTTCTAATCCTTTAAGTCTATAAAACGTATATAGACGAGGTAACCTTAGAGCCAATCAGGTACTCTTGATAAAGGCTCTTTGCAGCTGAAACCGGTAGATGTACCCTGATTGGCTCACACTTTTTTGAATCTTCAACAGCTCACAGAGCTGACTGAACAGATGCCAGCTACATCTCAAGGAACCAAGTAAAGAAGAAGAAATATTCAGCAATACTCTGGAAACAGGCTTCCAACGAAGATCACAAGATTCAGGAACGGATGCCTGTGTGATCACTCAGCTATATTGGCTGACAGGCTGACACACAGGACACTTCAACACTATTTACCCATCGGTGCTAAGGTACCTTGTATCACCATTTTATCACATTTGAAATAACACTCCCATCACTTAAAGGACAACTTACTATCGGCTAGATTTAGAGTTCTGCGTTAGCCGTCAAAAGCAGCGTTAAGGGGTCCTAACGCTGCTTTTGGCCGGCTGCTGGTATTTAGAGTCAGGCAGGAAAGGGTCTAACGCTCACTTTCAAGCCCCGACTTTTCCATACCGCAGATCCCCTTACGCCAATTGCATATCCTATCTTTTCAATGGGATCTGCCTAACGCTGGTATTTAGAGTCTTGGCTGAAGTGAGCGGTAGAGCCTCTACCGACAAGACTCCAGCCACAGAAAAAAGTCAGTAGTTAAGAGCTTTATGGGCTAACGTCGGTTTATAAAGCTCTTAACTACTGTGCTATAAAGTACACTAACACCCATAAACTACCTATGTACCCCTAAACCGAGGCACCCCCACATTGCCACCACTATAATAAATATTTTTAACCCCTAATCTGCCGACCGCACACCGCCGTCACCTACATTATCCATATGAACCCCTAATCTGCTGCCGCTAACATCGCAGACATCTACATAATATTTATTAACCCCTAATCTGCCCCCCCCCCAACGTCGCCGCTACCTTACCTACACTTATTAACCCCTAATCTGCCGACCGGACCTTGCCGCTACTCTAATAAAAGTATTAACCCCTAAAGCTAAGTCTAACCCTAACACCCTCCTAAATTAAAACGAAATAAATTAAATATTATTAACTAAAGTCTTCCTATTTAAAGCTAAATACTTACCTGTAAAATAAACCCTAATATAGCTATAATATAATGAATAATTATATTGTAGCTATTTTAGGATTTATATTTATTTTACAGGCAACTTTGTATTTATTTAAACTAGGTACAATAGCTATTAAATAGTTATTTACTATTTAATAGCTACCTAGTTAAAATAATTACAAAAATTACCTGTAAAATAAATCCTAACCTAAGTTACAATTAAACCTCACACTACACTATCAATAAATAAATGAAATTAATTAACTACAAGTACCTACAATTACCTACAATTAAATAAACTACACTAAATTACAAAAAATAAAAAAATATTACAAGAATTTTAAGCTAATTCCACCTACTCTAAGCCCCCTAATAAAATAACAAAGCCCCCCAAAATAAAAACATTTCCCTACCCTAATCTAAAATAAAAAAGTTAACAGCTCTATTACCAGCCCTTAAAAGGGCTTTTTGTGGGGCATGTCCCAAAGAAATCAGCTCTTTTGCCTGTAAAAAAAAACACAATACCACCCCCCAACATTACAACCCACCACCCACATACCCCTACTCTAACCCAAACCCCCCTTAAATAAACCTAACACTACCCCCTTGAAGATCTCCCTACCTTGAGTCGTGTGTTTACCCAGCCGGGCACCGATGGACCAAAAGAGGACATCCGGAGCGGCAGAAGTCTTCATCCTATCCGGGCAGAAGAGGACATCCGGACCGGTAGACATCTTCATTCAAGCGGCATCTTCTATCTTCATCCATCCGGAGCGGAGCTATCTTCTTCCCGCCGACGCGGATCCATCCTTCTTCCACGACGCCTACTCGCCAAATGAAGGTTCCTTTAAATGACGTCATCCAAGAGGCATCCCTCGAATTCCGATTGGCTGATAGGATTCTATCAGCCAATCGGAAATTAAGGTAGGAAAAATCTGATTGGCTGATTGAATCAGCCAATCAGATTCAAGTTCAATCGGATTGGCTGATCCAATCAGCCAATCAGATTGAGCTCGCATTCTATTGGCTGATCGGAACAGCCAATAGAATGCAAGCTCAATCTGATTGGCTCATTGGGTCAGCCAATCCGATTGAACTTGAATCGGATTGGCTGATTCAATCAGCCAATCAGATTTTTTCTACCTTAATTCCGATTGGCTGATAGAATCCTATCAGCCAATCGGAATTCGAGGGACGCCATCTTGGATGACATCATTTAAAGGAACCTTCATTCGGCAAGTATGCATCGTTGAAGAGGATGGATCCGCGTCGGCTGGAAGAAGATGGCTCCGCTCCGGATGGATGAAAATAGAAGATGCCTCTTGGATGAAGATGTCTACCGGTCCGGATGTCCTCTTCTGCCCGGATAGGATGAAGACTTCTGCCGCTCTGGATGTCTTCTTTTGGTCCATCGGTGCCCGGCTGGGTGAACACGACTCAAGGTAGGGAGATCAGGGGGGTAGTGTTAGGTTTATTTAAGGGGGGTTTGGGTTAGAGTAGGGGTATGTGGGAGGTGGGTTGTAATGTTGGGGGGTGGTATTGTGTTTTTTTCAGGCAAAAGAGCTGATTTCTTTGGGGCGTGGTAATAGAGCTGTTAACTTTTTTAATTTAGATTAGGGTAGGGAAATTTTTTTATTTTGGGGGGCTTTGTTATTTTATTAGGGGGCTTAGAGTAGGTGTAATTAACTTAAAATTCTTGTAATCTTTTTTATTTTTTGTAATTTAGTGGGGTTTTTTTTGTAATTTAGTTTAGTTTATTTAATTGTAGGTAATTGTAGGTACTTGTAGTTAATTGATTTAATTTATTTATTGATAGTGTAGTGTTAGGTTTAATTGTAACTTAGGTTAGGATTTATTTTACAGGTAATTTTTGTAATTATTTTAACTAGGTAGCTATTAAATAGTAAATAACTATTTAATAGCTATTGTACCTAGTTTAAATAAATACAAAGTTGCGTGTAAAATAAATATAAATCCTAAAATAGCTACAATATAATTATTTGTTATATTGTAGCTATATTAGGGTTTATTTTACAGGTAAGTATTTAGTTTTAAATAGGAATACTTTAGTTAATAATATTTAATTTATTTTGTTAGATTAAAATTATATTTAACTTAGGGGGTTGTTAGGGTTAGACTTAGGGGTTAATACATTTATTAGAGTAGCGGCGAGGTCCGGTCGGCAGATTAGGGGTTAATAAGTGTAGGTAAGGTAGCGGCAACATGGGGGGGGGCAGATTAGGGGTTAATAAATATAATATAGGGGTCGGCGATGTTAGGGACAGCAGATTAGGGGTACATAGGGATAATGTAGGTTGCGGCAGTGTACGGAGCGGCAGATTAGGGGTTAATAATATAATGTAGGTGTCAGCGATAGCGGGGACGGCAGATTAGGGGTTAATAAGTGTAAGGTTAGGGGTGTTTAGACTCAGGGTTCATGTTAGGGTGTTAGGTGCAGACTTAGAAAGTGTTTCCCCATAGGAAACAATGGGGCTGCGTTGGGAGCGGAACGCTGCTTTTTTGCAGGTGTTAGGTTTTTTTTCTTCCCAAACTGCCCCATTGTTTCCTATGGGGGAATCCTGCACGAGCATGTTTTAGCTGCTTACCGCTACCGTAAGCAACGCTGGTATTGAAGTGGCGGTACATTAGGCTCAACACACCCTTTTTGGAGCCTAACGCAGCCCTTCAGACAACTCTCAATAACAGCGTTGTCTTAAGGGTGCGTTGGGAAAAAAAGCGGCGTTAGCTACGCGGGTCTTTACCGACAAAACTCTAAATCTAGCCGTATGTATGTGCACAACCATTGGAAAATACATTTATGTTTATCACTGACCCTGTTCCTTATATTTTTGGAAACTAAAATGGACAAATAGCACTTGGACACTTTTTTTTCCTTATTTTGCTGGCTTACATTCCATCTCTCCTTATTGTTTTTATATATTTTTTCCTATTTTTTAGATATCTTAGATATATATTTTAGATATCTTATATATTTTATACCACTTGGTCCTTCATAGACTATTGCAATAGTTTGATATTTTATGTGTAGAGGATCCGGATCCTTATCATTGTTTTATTGTAATATTTTATTGTGATACAGTATTGTTAAGAACAAACTAATTCTCTTACCAATACAAAATTGTTTTATATATCATTTATATTTCTTTGCATACTATAATTGTTTAATTCATTGTATTCACTATTTGATATAACAAATACCTGCATTTGAAGTCCACACTCACTAGCTATTAGGTATCAACCATCTATTAATTTATATATCATAGTAGATACCCTATTGCTTCTCTTAGCGCTGCTCTCCTTCTTTGCTAACTGTCAGCTAGATTACGAGTTTGGCGTTATGAAAACATAATTTATGTAAGAACTTACCTAAAAATTAATTTCTTTCATATTGGCAAGAGTCCATGAGCTAGTGACGTATGGGATATACAATACTACCAGGAGGGGCAAAGTTTCCCAAACCTCAAATTGCCTATAAATACACCCCTCACCACACCCACAATTCAGTTTAACGAATAGCCAAGTAGTGGGGTGATAGAAAAAGGAGTAAAAAGCATAAAAAAGAAACTAGAAATATAGTTGTGCTTTATACAAAAAAAACATAACCACCATAAAAAGGGTGGGTCTCGTGGACTCTTACCAATATGAAAGAAATTAATTTATCAGGTAAGTTCTTACATAAATTATGTTTTCTTTCATGTAATTGGCATGAGTCCATGAGCTAGTGGCGTATGGGATATTAATACCCAAGATGTGGAACTCCACAGAAGAGTCACTAGAGAGAGAGGGATAAAAATAAAAACAGCTATTTTCCGCTGAAAAAATTAAATCCACATCCAAAAAAATGTTTTTCTCATAATTAAAAAGAAAAAACTTAAAACATAAGCAGAGGAATCAAACTGAAACAGCTGCCTGAAGAACCTTTCTACCAAAAATTGCTTCTGAAGAGGCAAATACATAAAAATGGTAGAATTTAGTAAATTTATGCAAAGAAGACCAAGTTGCTGCTCTGCAAATCTGATCAACTGAAGCTTCATTCTTAAAAGCCCACGAAGTGGAAACTGATCTAGCAGAATGAGCTGTGATTCTCTGAGGCAGGCCTGACTAAACTTCAAATAAGCCTGATGAATCAAAAGCTTTAACCAGGATGCCAAGGCAGCTTTCTGACCTTTCCTAGGACCAGAAAAGACAAGAAATAGACTAGAAGTCTTCCTGAAATCTTTAATAGCTTTAACATAATAGTTCAAAGCTCTTACAACACCCAGAGAATGTAAGGATCTCTCCAAAGTATTCTTAGGATTAGGACACAAAGAGGGAACAACAATTTCCCTATTAATGTTATTAGAATTCACAAATTTAGGTAAAAATGTAAATGAAGTCCGCAAAATTGCCTTATCCTGATGGAAAATCAGAGAAGGAGACTCACAAGAAAGAGCAGCTAACTTGGAAACTCTTCTAGCAGAAGAGATAGCCAAAAGGAACAACACTTTCCAAGAAAGTAGTTTAATATCCAAAGAATGCATAGGCTCAAAAGGAGGAGCCTGTAAAGCCTTCAAAACCAAACTAAGACTCCAAGGAGGAGAGATTGATTCAATGACAGGCTTGATATGGACCAATCCCTGGACAAAACAGTGAATATCAGGAAGCTTAGCAATCTTTCTGTGAAATAATACAGAAAGAGTAGAGACTTGTCCCTTCAATGAACTTGCAGACAAACCTTTATCCAAACCATCCTGAAGGAACTGTAAAATTCTAGGAATTCTAAAAGAATGCCAGGAGAATTTATGACAAGAACACCATGAAATATAAATCTTCCAAACTCGATAATAAATCTTCCTAGAAACAGATTTACGAGCCTGTAACATAGTATTAATAACTGAGTCAGAGAAACCTCTATGACTTAGCACTAAGCATTCAATTTCCATACCTTCAAATTTAGCGATTTGAGAACATGATGGAAAAACAGTCCTGAAGCTCTGGTCTTAAAGGAAGTGGCTAAGGTTGGCAACTGGACATCCGGACTAGATCCGCAAACCAGAGCCTCTGAGGCCATGCTGGTGCTATCAGAAACACAAACAATTGTTCCATGATGATTTTGGAGATCACTCTTGGAAGAAGAACTAGAGGCAGGAAGATATAAGCAGGTTGGTAAAACCAAGGAACTGCTAACGCATCCACCAACTCCGCCTGAGGATCCCTGGACCTGGACATGTACCTGTAAAGTTTCTTGTTTAGATGGGAAGCCATCAGATCTATTTCTGGAAGACCCCACATCTGAACAATCTGAAAAAACACATTTGGATGAAGAGACCACTCCCCCGGATGTAAAGTCTGACAGCTGAGATAATTCGCTTCCCAATTGTCTACACCTGAGATATGTACCGCAGAAATTAGACAAGAGCTGGATTCCGCCCAAGAAAGTATCCAAGATACTGCTTTCATAGCTAGGGGACTGTGAGTCCAACCTTGATGATTGACATATGCCACAGTTGTGATATTGTCTGTCTGAAAACAAATGAAAAGTTCTCTCTTCAACAGAGGCCAAACCTGAAGAGCCCTGAAAATAGCACAGAGTTCTAAAACATTGATTGGTAACTTCTTGAGGTTTACAAACCCCTTGTGCTGTCAGAGATCCCCAGACAGCTCCCTAACCTGAAAGACTTGCATCTGTTGTGATTACAGTCCAGGTTGGATGAACAAAAGAGGCCCCTTGAACTATACGATGGTGGTCTAACCACCAAGTCTCGGGTTTAACGATATTAACTATGATATCTTTGTATAATCCCTGCACCATTGTTTCAGCATCCAAAGCTGGAGAGGTTTCATATGAAAACGAGAAAAGGGGATTGCATCCAATGATGCAGTCATGAAACCTAAAACTTCTATGCACATAGCCACTGAAGGGAATGATTGAGACTGAAGGTTTCGACAAGCTGAAACCAATTTTATTTGTCTCTTGTCTGTTAGAGACAGAGTCATGGACACTGAATCTATCTGGAAACCTAAAAAGGTGACCCTTGTCTGAGGAATAAAGGAACTTTTTGGTAAATTGATCCTCCAACTATGTCTTTGAAGAAACAACACTAGTCGATTTGTATGAGATTTGGCAGAACGTAAAGACTGAGCTAGTACCAAGATATCGTCCAAATAAGGAAACACCGCAATACCCTGTTCTCTGATTACAGAAAGTAGGGCACTGAGAACCTTTGAAAACATTCTTGGATCTGTTGCTAGGCCAAAGGGAAGAGCAACAAATTGGTAATTCTTGTCTAGAAAAGAGAATCTCAGAAACCGATAGTGATCTGGATGAATCAGAATATGAAGATATGCATCCTGTAAGTCTATCGTGGACATATAATGACCTCGCTGAACAAAAGGCACCATTTTGAAAGTTGGCACTCTTAAAAAACGATTCAAAATTTTGAGATCCAGAACTGGCCTGAATGAATTTTCTTTCTTTGGGACAATGAATAGTTTTGAATAAAACCCTAACCCCTGTTCCTTCAATGGAACTGGTATGATTACCCCTGAAAGCTCTAGATCTGAAACACACTTCAGAAAAGCCTGAGCCTTAACTGGATTTGCTGGAACGCGTGGGAGAAAAAATCTTTTCACAGGAGGTGAAAAATCTGAATCCTATTCGATACCCTTGAGAGACAATACTCTGAATCCAATGATTTTGGACAGAATCTGCCTAAATGTTTTGGAAACATTTTAATCTGCCCCCACCAGCTGAGCTGGAATGAGGGCCGCACCATCATGTAGACTTGGGGGCTGGCTTTGGTTTCTTAAAAGGCTTGGATTTATTCCAACTTAAAGAAGGTTTCCAATTGGAACCAGATTCTTTGGGGGAAGGATTTGGTTTCTGTTCCTTATTCTGTCGAAAAGAATGAAAATGATTAGAAGCTTTAGATTTACCCTTAGATCTTTTATCCTGAGGTAAAAAACTC
This sequence comes from Bombina bombina, assembly GCF_027579735.1. Lineage (NCBI taxonomy): Eukaryota > Metazoa > Chordata > Amphibia > Anura > Bombinatoridae > Bombina > Bombina bombina. The sequence continues at coordinate 726,627,469 of NC_069499.1, forward strand.
ACTACCCCTCAGTGACAGTTGAAATAATTGAATCCAACTGAGAACCAAATAAATTGTTACCTTGGAAAGAAAGAGATAGTAATCTAGACTTAGATGCCATGTCAGCATTCCAACACTTGAGCCACAAAGCTCTTCTAGCTAAAATAACTAAAGACATAGATTTAACATCAGTTTTCTTGATATAAAAAATAGCATCACATATAAAATAATTAGCATGTTGAAGCAAGCGAACAGTGCTAGACAAATCAGGATCTGTTTACTGTTGTGCTAAGCTTTACAACCAGAAAGTTGATGCAGCTGCAACATCAGCCATAGAAATGGCAGGCCTGAGAAGACAGCTTTAATAATAATAATAATAATGTTGTGCAAGGAGACCTGGCGTCAACTAAGACACCAGAAATTACGAATTTGCGTTACCGAATGTACCTTCGCTCCTAAAAAATGATCGCGCCAAGAATGACACAATAAATATCAGCATTTTGCAGCCTCACAAGCCTAAATTTGTAGACATGTGCAAGACGAAAAAATTTGGTTCGGTTCGGATCGATTTCGATGTTTTCGAATTTTGGTTTTGATCGATTCGAATTCGGAAAAATTCAAATCAATTTGTTTCGGATTCATAATGAAAAACAGTCAACAGTCAAGACTATACCCCAGGTAAGAAAAAAATAACTTCCTAAATATGTTTTCCCAATTTTGAAACTTAAAGTCTGCAAAAGGAAATATACATAAACCTGACTCATGGCAAATATAAGTACAATACATATATTTAGACCTTTACATTAATACATAAAGGGCCAAACCATTGCTGAGAGTGTCTTAAGTAATGAAAACATACTTACCGAAAGACACCCATCCACATATAGCAGATAGCCAAACCAGTACTGAAACAGTTATCAGTTGACCTAATGGAATATGAGAGTATATTGTCGATCTGAAAAGGGAGGTAAGAGATTAATCTCTACGACCGGTAACAGAGAACCTATGAAAAGATTTCCCGTGAGGAAAACCATAGAATTCAATAGGTGATACTCCCTTCACATCCCTCTGGCAGTCACTGTACTCTGAGAGGAATCAGGCTTCAAAATGCTGAGAAGCGCATATCACAGAAGAAAATCAAGCACAAACTTACTTCACCACCTCCATAGGGAGGCAAAGTTTGTAAAACTGAATTGTAGGTGTGGTGAGGGGTGTATTTATAGGCATTTTGAGGTTTGGGAAACTTTGCCCCTCCTAGTAGGATTGTATATCCTATACGTCACTAGCTCATGGACTCTTGCCAATTACATGAAAGAAAGCATTGTTATGCTTCATAGCGCTGCTTTTTCCCTAACGCCACTATTACAAGTCTTGTCAGAATAGGTGTTCCGCACACCTTTTTGGCTGACACGGAACGTCAGTACCGCACTTTTTAAAAAGTCCTTTTTCAATGAGACTTCCATAGCGCCGGTATTGCGAGTTTGCCAGGGAGGCCAAAAAAGTGAGCGGTAAACCCTATACTGACAAGATCCATACCGCCATCTGAAGTCAGTAGTTATGAGTTTTACGTTACAAAGCTGTAGCATAAAACTCATAACTAAAGTGTCACAAAGTACACTAAACACCAATAAACTACCTATTAACCCCTAAACTGAAGCCCTCCCGCATCGCAAACACTAAAATAAAATTATTAACCACTAATCTGCTGCTCCGGCCATCGCCGCCACTTAAAAAATGTATTAACCCCTATTTCACCGCTCGCCGACATCGTCACCACTATAATAAACCTATTAACCCCTAAACCATCGCCCTCCCGCATCGCAAACACTATTTAAAGATTATTAACCCCTAATCTGCTGTCCACTCACACCGCCGCTATAATAAACCTATTAACCACTAAACCGCAAGCCCCCCACAACGAAATATACTAAAATAAATTATTAACCCCTAAACCTCTGGCCTCCCACATTGCTACATAAATATATTAAACCCTAAACCTAACCCTAACATAACCCTAAGCCTAAGTCTAACCCTTACACCCCCTAGCATAAATCTAATTAAAATAAATCTAAATAAAACGTACAATTATTACCTAAATAATTCCTATTTAAAACAAAATACTTACCTATAAAATAAAACCTAAGCTAGCTACAGTATTACTAATAGTTATATTTTAGCTATCTTAGGTTTTATTTTTATTTCACATGTAAGTCTGTATTTATTTTAACTAGGTAGACTAGTTAGTAAATAGTTATTAACTATTTGCTAACTATCTGGTTAAAATAAATACAAAGTTACCTGTAAAATAAAACGAAATTAATTAAATTAATAAAATACAATTATATAAATTACAAAAAACAAACACTAAATTACACAAAATAAAAAACGAAATTATCAAAAATAAAAATTAATTACTCTTAATCTAATAGCCCTATCAAAATAAAAAAGCCACCACCCAACCAAACCCCCCAAATAAAATTCTATCTAAATAAACCTTAGCTAACTATTGCCCTGAAAAGTGCATTTGGATGGGCATTGCCATTAAAAGGGCATTTGGATGGGCATTGCCCTTAAAAAGGCATTTAGCTCTTTTGCCATGCCCTGAAAAGGGTAATCAACTCTTTTACGAAGTGCCCAAACCCTAAGCTAAAAATAAAACCCACCCAAAAAACCCTTAAAAAAACCTAACACTAACCCCCAAAGATCCACTTACAGTTTTCAAAGTCCAGACATCCATCCTCATCCAGCCGGCGAAGTCTTCATCCAAGCGGGTAGAAGTACTCATCCAAGCGGGCAGAAATCTTCATCCAGACGGCATCTTCTATCTTCATTCATCCGGCGCGGAGCGGGTCCATCTTCAAGACATCCGGCGCGGAGCATCCTTTTCTTCTGATCGTCGCTGGAAAATTAAGTTCCCTTTAAGTGACGTCATCCAAGATGGCATCCCTTACATTCAATGAGGACTTCTACCAGCTTGGATGAAGACTTCTGCCCCGCTTCAACGAGGACTTCTGTCCGCTTGGATGAAGACTTTTGCCCGCTTCAATGAGGACTTCTGCCCACTTGGATGAAGACTTCGCCGGCTGGATGAGGATGGATGTCCGGACTTCGAAAACTATAAGTCGATCTTCGAGGGTTAGTGTTAGGTTTTTTTAAAAGTATTTTTGGGTGGGTTTTATTTTTATCTTAGGGTTTGGGCACTTCGTAAAAGAGCTGATTGCCCTTTTTAGGGCATGGCAAAAGAGCTAAATGCCTTTTTAATGACAATGCCCATCCAAATGCATTTTTAAGGGCAATGGTTAGCTTAGGTTTATTTAGATAGAATTTTATTTGGGGGGTTGGTTGTGTGGGTGGTGAGTTTTATTGTTGGGGGATGTTTGTATTTTTAATTGCTATGTAAAAGAGTTGATTTCTTTTTGGCAATGCCCTGCAAAAGGTCCTTTAAAGGGCCATTGACAGTTTAGTGTTGGCTAAGGTTATTTATTGGGGGGGGGGGGGGCTTTTTTATTTTGATAGGGCTATTAGATTAGGAGTAATTCATTTTTATTTTTGATAATTTCGTATTTTATTTTGTGTAATTTAGTGTTTTGGTTTTTTTTTGTAATTTAGATAATTGTATTTTATTAATTTAATTTATTTAATTTTATTGTAATGTTAGGTTTTAGTGTAAGGCAGGTTAGGTTTTATTTGACAGGTAAGTTTGTATTTATTTTAACTAGGTAGCTAGTAAATAGTTAATAACTATTTACTAACTAGTCTATCTAGTTAAAATAAATATAAACTTACCTGTGAAATAAAAATAACACCTAAGATAGCTACAATATAACTATTAGTAATATTTAATTTTAGTTTACAGGTAAGTATTTATTTAGTTTTAAATAGGAATTATTTAGGTTAATAATTGTACATTTTATTTAGATTTATTTTAATTATATTTAAGTTAGGGGGTGTTAGGGTTAGGGTTAGGCTTAGTGTTACGTTAGGGTTAGGTTTAGAGGTTAATATATTTATGTAGTGTTAGTGATGTGGGAGGCTAGAGGTTTAGGGGTTAATAACTTTAGTATAGTGGCGGCGACATTGGGGGCGGCAGATTAGGTGCTAATAAGTGTAGGTAGGTGGTGACGAGGTTAGGGCCAGCAGATTAGGGGTTAATAACTGTAATGTAGGTGGCGGCGATGTTAGGGGCGGCAGATTAGGTGTTAATAACTGTAATGTAGGTGGCGGCGATGTCGGGGGCAGCAGATTAGGGGTTAATAACTGTAGGTAGGTGGTGGTGATGTTAAGGGCGGCAGATTAGGGGTTAGTAACATTATGTAGGTTGCAGCGATGTCAGGGGCGGCAGATTAGGGGTGTTTAGACCTGGTTTTTATGTTAGGTTTAAACATAACTTTTTCTTTCCCCATAGACATTAATGTTTTGCGTTACGGAGCTTTTCATTCCGTAATCGCAGGTGTTAGGCCTTTTTTTTGCCGGCTCTCCCCATTGATGTCTATGGGGAAATCGTGCATGAGCACATCAAAACACTGCTTGTATTTGGGTGAGGTATGGAGCTCAACACCACCATATCGCCCACACAAGCCGGGTTTTTTCAAATCTGTAATAGCAGCGCTATAAGGAGGTGAAATACCGCCGCTTTTGTGTAGGTCGTTAATTTCCCTATAGCGCTCAAAACTCATAGTCTAGCTGTGTATGTGTCATGTAATGGGCACTAATGAAGATTTGTATCTTCAGATGAATTTAAAGGCTTTACCTTAATTTTTATACTATATATAATGTTCTTAAAATCTAATGAATTTCCTTTTAAAACAGCCAAGTAGCCAAGTGGGGCAGTTTGCATTAGCTAGGAAAGTCTAATAAAATAGACGCCAGAATAATGGCTGGATGCAGTATAGTGATGTAATTGTTATTGGATTTAAATTATGTAGTAAAACATTAGCTTTCAAAAAACTGCTTTCTGGCTGACATCTTAACCTACTGTCCTGAAGAGGAGAACTATTTCTTGAAAGGTTAGACTTTTTCTACATAGTATTGATGCAATAAAATGATATCACTATATAATAAAATAATCCTTTTTATGTGCATGACACTTTAATTAAATATTATTTTGAACTGCCTGTCTGTTTTATAATATTCACTTTTTGCTCATAACTTTAATAAACTGTCGTTATATAATTCATGTACTAATGTTCATAGCCATAGTAGGTATTATACTGAGGCAAGGCAAAATGAGAATAGTCAATTTAAAGTGCACTTAGTCTTGTTCCTTAATAACACTAATAAAATTAGTTTCTGGTAACTAAGCATTTCAGATAATAATTGCTAAATTACCAATTAGATGGCTTACAATAAAATGCATAATAATTAATAGGCTGACAAGAAACTATGACTTTTTAAAAGCTTAAAAAAAACAGTAAAAATTCAATCCATGAAATAATTTATCTAGTCCAATAGATAAAAAGATCTCATCCTAATGACCAATGCTACACACCTGATGTATTTGTTTTTATTCACCTGTGCACACACAATCGGCTAGATTACGAGTCTTGCGTTAGGCTTAAAAAGCAGCGTTGGGAGGTCCCAATGCTGCTTTTTAACGCCCGCTGGTATTACGAGTCTTGCAGGTACAGGTGTACCGCTCACTTTTTTGGCCAGACTCGAAAATACCGCAAATCCACTTACGTCAATTGCGTATCCTATATTTTTAATGGGACTTGCATAGCGCCGGTATTATGAGTCTGACAAAAATTGAGCAGTAGACCCTCTCCTGTCAAGACTGGTACCGCATTTTAAAGTCAGTAGTTAAGAGTTTTACACTACAACGCCGTAGCATAAAACTCTTAACTAAAGTGCTAAAAAGTACACTAACACCCATAAACTACCTATTAAATATTTAATAACTACCTAGTTAAAATAAAGAGAAATTTACCTGTAAAATGAAACCTAACCTAAGTTACAATTACACCTAACACTACACTACAATTAAATTAATTACCTAAATTAAATACAATTAATTACAATTAAAAATCAACCCTACTGTAAAACCCACCCAATCCCCCCTTAAAAAAATCTAACACTAACCCCCTGAAGATCACCCTACCGGGAGACGTCTTCACCCAACCGGGCCGAAGTCCTCAACAAAGCCAGCAAAAGTGGTCCTCCAGACGGACAGAAGTGGTCCTCCAGACGGGCAGAAGTCTTCATCCAGACAGCATCATCTATCTTCATCCATCCGGCGTGGAGCGGCTCCATCTTATAGACATCCGACACGGAGCATCCTCTTCATCCGACGTCTTCTTGAACAATGACAGTTCCTTTAAGTGACGTCATCCAAGATGGTGTCCCTTCAATTCTGATTGGCTGATAGAATTCTATCAGCCAATCGGAATTAAGGTAGGAAAAATCCTAATGCATTCAGCCAATAGGATTGAAGTTCAGAATCAGAATTAAGGTAGGAAAAATCTGATTGGCTGATTGAATCAGCCAATCAGATTCAAGTTCAATCCGATTGGAACAGCCAATAGAATGCGAGCTCAATCCGATTGGCTTATTGAATCAGCCAATCGGATTGAACTTGAATCTGATTGGCTGATTCCTACCTTAATTCTGATTCTGAACTTCAATCCTATCAGTCAATCGGAATTCGAGGGACGCCATCTTGGATGACGTCATTTAAAGGAACCTTCATTCAGCGAGTAGGCGTTGGTTGAAGAGGATGGATCAGCGTCGGCTGGGAAGAAGATGGCTCCGCATGGATGAAGATAGAAGATGCCGCTTGGATGAATATGTCTGCCAGTCCGGATGTCCTCTTCTGCCCGGATAGGATGAAGACTTCTGCCGGTCTGGATGTCTTCTTCTGCCCCATCAGATGAAGACTTCGTTCCGGCTGGGTGAAGACGACTCAAGGTAGGGAGATCTTCAGGGGGGTAGAGTTAGGTTTATTTAAGGGGGGTTTGGGTGGGTTAGAGTAGGGGTATGTGGGTGGTGGGTTTTAATGTTGGGGGGTTGTATTTTTTTTTACAGGCAAAAGAGCTGATTACTTTGGGGCATGCCCCGCAAAAAGCCCTTTTAAGGGCTGGTAAAAGAGCTGATTACTTTGTAATGTAGAATAGGGGAGGGACTTTTATTATTTTTTTTATTTTTTATTTTATTAGGGGGCTTAGATTGGGTAAGTAGTTTAAAATTCTTGTAATTTTTTTTTATTTTCTGTAATTTAGTGTTTGTTTGTTTTTTGTAATTTAGTTTAGTTTATTTAATTGTATTTAATTGTAGGTATTGGTAGCTAATTTATTTAATTAATTTAATTATAGTGTATTGTTAGGTTTAATTGTAACTTAGGTTAAGATTTATTTTACAGGTAATTTTGTAATTATTTTAACTAGGTAGCTATTAAATAGTTAATACCTATTTAATAGCTATTGTACCTAGTTAAAATAAATACAAAGTTGCATGTAAAATAAATATAAATCCAAAATAGCTACAATATAATTATTCGTTATATTGTAGCTATATTAGGCCTAGATTTGGAGTTTGGCGTTAGCCGTGAAAACCAGCGTTAGAGGCTCCTAACGCTGGTTTCTTACGGACTCTGGTATTTCGAGTTCATTTACCGACACTCAAAAATCACCCAACGCTCAAATTTCTACCGACACCTCAGACCCAGTAGTAAACATATACCGACAAAATAAACATTCACGAATCACAAAACAAATATTACACAAAGTACACTTACACTCATACAAACACTACACTATGTTTATTTTTAAGATTTAATAAGATTTAATAATTTTTCATCAAAATACAAACGATCAAAGTTGCGAGATCTCGGGTGTTAGAAAAAAAACTACACAAATCCATTTTATCATTGACTTACATTGACAAACGGGAAAAGACCCTCATATACCTACATCTAACTAATAACATTATCGCAAATATACACTCATCGATGCATACAAACAATATACACCACATGACATACAAAAAATATTTATTTATTGCAAAAAGAACACGATTTAGTTACTTTTTCACACAAGCTCATGACGTCACTCACTTTACGAGGAAAACCAGTCTTAGAAAAAACAAAAACAAATTTTAGAGCCTCCATTGACTTCTATTGGGAAGACGTGCTCGTGCACGCGAAACCCACATTTCCCTAACGCAAGCAAATAGCGTAGACAGAAAAACTCCAAATACCAGCGCAAGAAAATACATACTTTTATGCGTTAGACCCAGCTATGATAAATAGATCAAGAAATGAATATTTCCCTATGGTGGATTTATGGATTTTACTTATTGAATATTCACAACAGCATTAAATTGTTTCAGACTTTTATATTACATCAACTACAAATCAACATCACTAGTAACAAACTTTTTGTTATCAAAATATTACATTTAAACGGACACCAAAATAATGTAAACTTTTCTGGATTCACAAACACTACACAATGGGAAACAATTCTCATTTACCTTTATTATTGCATTTCAGTTATTCAACTCATATGCTTGCAGCAACAGCATATCTACATAGGCTTAACACATGATCAGTCATGGATGCACATACATTACTTTTAACATTCACTCATACATGTGCATTCAAATGATGGGGGGAAAAACACATTACATTCTCGCTAGGTATCACAAAACAGAACATATGGATTTTACTGTTAGTGTTTAATTTACAGGTAAGTATTTAGTTTTAAATAGTAATACTTTAGTTAATAAGAGTTTATTTATTTTGTTAGATTAAAATTATATTTAATTTAGGGGGGGTGTTAGGGTTAGGGTTAGACTTAGCTTTAGGGGTTAATACATTTATTATAGTAGCGGCGAGGTCTGGTCAGCAGATTAGGGGTTAATACTTGAAGTTAGGTGGCGGCAATGTTGGGGGTGGCAGATTAGGGGTTAATAAATATTATGTAGGTGTCGGCGATGTTGGGGGCAGCAGATTAGGGGTTCATAGGGATAATGTAGGTGGCGGCGGTGTCTGGAGCGGCAGATTAGGGGTTAATTGTGTAATGCAGGTGTCAGCGATAGAGGAGTCGGCAGATTAGGGGTTAATAAGTGTAAGGTTAGGGGTGTTTAGACTCGGGGTTCATGTTAGGGTGTAAGGTGTAGACTTAGAAAGTGTTTCCCCATAGGAATCAATGGGGCTGCGTTGGGAACTTAACGCTGCTTTTTTTTTATGCAGGTGTTAAGTTTTTTTTTCAGCCCAAACTGCCCCATTGTTTCCTATGGGGGAATCATGCACGAGCACGTTATGCCAGCTTACCGCTATCGTAAGCAACGCTGGTATTGAGGGTTGAAGTGGAGGTAAATTCGGCTCAACGCTCCCTTTTTGTAGCCTAACGCAGCCCTTCAGACAACTCTAAAAACCAGCGTTGTTTGGAAGCATCCAACGAAGAAAATAAAGTGGCAGATAACAGTTCTTAAATGAAACCAATGTTTTTATTCAAAAACAGCATATAAGGTAAAAGCAAAATATCCATTGTAGATTCCAAGGGACACACAAAATAAATGAAAATAGCTGAGAGATTCGGTCAGACTTACTTACTTTGCAAGCAGGGAGGAGCTTGCTACAGGATCTCAGTCCTAACTCAGAGCGGCTACTAGGTTCGTGTGCAGCACATAGCAAGTCAGACGGATTAACCGGAAACTACCCATACTGGCAATATCCGCGATAGTGGAGGTAACAGCCAAAGGTAAAGAAATCTCTCACCAGGTAAGACCTGTATCCCAAAGAGGACGCTCAAACTCCCGTATGAAAGGACGAGCGGAGGCTACCGCATAAGGAGCGGGGTGAGTTGATCTGTATCTGTGAATATTAGCATTTGCTTTTGAATCCGCTGCTGTTATTGTTTGCCAAGGGTTAACGGGTCCGCACTTAAAGCATCATATTTCACGCTGCACATTTGAACTTGCCATCTTGTTAGTTTGTCTATAATCTTGGGACTTTGCCACAAGTTTTGTTTGCAGATTCATATTGTTTGGAAGCAGCGGTAGGAAAAAAAGCTGCATTAGCTATGCAGGTCTTTACCGACAAAACTCTAAATCTAGCCGATAGTTAATAAAATGCTCAACTTTAAAGTTAGAAACAGTGTGAATTCAACACCATTGCCAGAGTTCACCAGTGACCAAAGCTCTTGGCTTACACATAGGGGAATGTTCAAGTGTGGTAATAAGAGATATAGAGCCTTTGACTATATCATAGTATTTGACCATTTTAGGTCAAAGGTTACAAATATTTTTTTTGCTCAATTGTACATTATCCTAAATTATATATGTTATTATTTACATTCAGTGTCAAATTCAGTACGTAGGTCTTACAATAAGGGACATCAGGTCTAGAATTAGGGAACATTTATCTACAATTAATGTTGGTATCTCCTCTACACCTTTGGTACAGTATTTTGTTAGATTTCATCGTAAAGATGTTTACAGTTTTAGATGACAAGCAATAGAGAAAGCATTTCGCCATCTTCATGGGGGCGATCGAAGTAAGCTTTTGGGTAAGAGAAAAATGTTTTGTATATTCAAGTTAAAAACTTTAATGCCTATTTGATTAAATTCTGAATTTGATCTTATTTATTATTGGGAATGAGTTTAAGTGCCAATAAACTCCAGATATTAAATGCATCTGTGTTGTATTAAGTTTGCACATCATGTTTCTACATACATTTGTTTGTTAGATGTTATGACATTTTAGTATTTACATTTTAAAATTCCATACTGTATTGCTCCATATAATCTTAGCCTGGTTAAAATTATATGTATTTTTTTTTTAATGGTTTTTTTTTTTTTTTTTTTAAAGTTATTAGTAATTAGAAGCTAATAATGTAAATGAACAAAAACTCCCCTTCTATTAATATGAAATTCTACTTATTAATATTTTGATAAAAATAAAAACACATTTCCTTACAGTAACTTATATTAAGTTCTTACTTCTCATTTCTTTATTTATTTTAGCATTGCTCATTTATCAGGAGGCTTGTTTTCGCACATGACTGACACACTGCTACCACAAAACAAACAGTGAATCTTACTGCTATATCCGTGTGATTCACCGTTTGCTTTGTGTGTGCCAGTGAGAGAGAAATATACGCATGCCTGAGATGTCTGCTTAGAGATGTTGGGCCGACATACAGATACAGGAGAGAACTCTCAATAGAGGCTAATATCAGTAGCCCTGAAATTGGCTGAACCATAAGCTGTTGAAAAATAGAAAAAAAATAGATCAACTATGCGGCGGTTGGGGTAGGCAAGCTGACAGGGTTTAAAAAGGTACATTTTGGGGGTTTTCTTTGCAGACACAGCAGTTATTTTTAGTCTGCTGTGATGATTAATGCAAGTCATTTTTAAATTGTTAAAAAATGTTCTGTGTACTGTCCCTTTAATATAATAATTGTTACTTTTGCTTTGGATAATGTATTGATTTCCAAAGAAAGGAATGCTGTTAATTACCAATTTAGAGCCAGATTACAAGTGAAGTGCAAACATTTGCGCTCAGGTTTTTGTGACTGCGCACATTTCAATTTGCACTTGTATTACGAGTGTAAAGGTAACACGATTGCGTGAGAGCAATCGCCATTTACACTAGAATGATTACCGTGACTTTGGAGCTGTGGTTAACTATTTTGCGAAACATAAAAGTGTTAGAAAACACATCAAAAATACATTAAAAAGCACAGTTGCACTTATAATAACACTATCTAATAACAATTCTTAAAAAAAAATATTGTGCAAAGTTATAAATGCTCAAAGATATGAGGTTTCAGGTGTTATAAAAAAAGGCAGGCAAAAGGCTTTAACATAGAGATACATACATATACATCTCTAAAGATGTCTATATATGTGTACATATGTATTTATGTATTTATATGTGTACATATGTATTTATGTATTTATATGTGTACATATGTATTTATGTATTTATATGTGTACATATGTATTTATATGTGTACATATGTATACATATGTATTTGTGTATTTATATGTGTACATATGTATTTATGTATTTATATGTGTACATATGTATTTATATGTGTACATATGTATACATATGTATTTATGTATTTATATGTGTACATATGTATTTATATGTTGTGACAGGAACACTTTTAACCACGGTCTTCTAGGGCACAAATGCAGCACAGGACAATCCACTGTAGTTTAAAAGGCTTTATTTTTCACAGCAATAACAAAGAGGCAGTTCATTTTCAAAAGAGGGAAATCCTTCCTCTGCAGCAAAGTTAAGTACTTTTAAATGTGTCCCAGCACTTCACAGCATTCCACAAGTGCTTTGTAAAAATAATGTCCTTTTACAGTTCACAGGAACAAAAGTCTTTCACACAGTGTAACAAACACACACACCAGCTTCTGTAGCTGTATATCTCTCTCTCAAGGCCTAAGTGAGGCTGCTATTTAAACCATCACAACTTCTAATTAGCCACACCTGTGATTAGCTGCTGGACAGCTTCACAGCTGTCTGGGATAATCAAATACACACTCTTTCTCCCTGGGGTTTTAACTGAAAGGAGAAATAGCATGTACAATGCTTGGTCTTAAATATCTTCCATTTATAACCAGGCCTTGCTTTCTGTCACATATCCTCCCCCCCAGCTCACACCCAGTGGGTTGAGCGACCATGGACATCAATGAATGTACCCGAGACAAACCATCAGCATTGCCCTGCAAAAGACCGGCCCTGTACTCAACAGTAAAATTGAAGGGTTGCAAGCTAAGAAACCACTTAGTAACCCTTGAATTTGTTTCCTTATTCTGACGCATCCATGTGAGAGGAGCATGATCTGTTATTAATTTAAATTTTCTTCCCAACAGATAGTACCTAAGGGTCTCTAAAGCCCACTTAATGGCAAGGCATTCTTTCTCCACTATAGAATAGTTATTTTCCTGTGAAATAAGTTTTCTGCTTAGGAAAAGGACAGGATGCTCTTCTCCCTTACACTCCTGTGAGAGAACTGCTCCTAAACCAACATCAGAGGCATCTGTCTTTACAATAAAATCTTTAGCGAAATTGGGGGTTACCAAAACTGGATGGGCACAAAGGGCATCTTTCAAATGCTTAAAAGCTTGTTCTGCTTCTGGGGACCATTTTATCATAATTGGGGCCCTTGCTTTTGTGAGATCTGTCAAGGGTGCCGCAATTGTAGCGAAATTCGGGATAAACCTTCTATAATAACTAGTTATCCCAATAAATGCTCTTACTTGTTTTTTAGTTAGAGGCTGTGGCCAGTTCTGTATGGCCTCTACTTTTGTTGTCTGAGGTTTAACTAATCCTCTACCAATAGTATAACCCAAGTACTTAGCTTCCTGTAAACCAACAGTACATTTTGCAGGATTGGCAGTTAACCCAGCGGACCGTATTGCATCAAGTACTGCTTGAACTTTTGGAAGATGGGATTCCCAATCTGTACTATAAATTATAACATCATCCAAATATGCTGCCGCATAACGAACATGGGGTTTCAGAATTCTATCCATCATCCTCTGGAATGTTGCCGGGGCCCCATGTAAACCAAATGGTCACACCGTATACTGAAATAAGCCCTCTGGGGTTGAAAAAGCTGTCTTTTCCTTTGCTTGACTAGTGAGAGGTACCTGCCAATACCCTTTCGTTAAATCAATTGTAGTGAGATAACGTGCTTTTCCTAGCCTTTCTATTAACTCATCTACTCTAGGCATTGGGTAGGTGTCAAATTTGGAAACACAATTAAGCTTACGAAAGTCATTACAGAACCTTAATGAACCATCCGGCTTTGGAACAAGCACGATTGGACTGTTCCACTCACTTTGTGATTCCTCAATTACCCCAACCTTTAACATTTTTTCTACCTCCAGTTTAATAGCCTTTCTACGAGCCTTAGGGACCCTATAGGGTTTAAGGCAGACCTTCTTCCCTGGTTCTGTTATTATGTCATGCTTAATAACATTAGTTTTTCCCGGTACCACAGAAAATACCTCTTTGTTTATTCTAATAAAATCCTTGACCTCTCGCTTCTGATGTACAGATAGGGTTTCCGATATATTTACCTCTGGTTCAGTGACAGGGAGTTCTGTAGGTTTTAAGGCAACTAAAACTTCCCTATCTTTCCAAGGTTTTAACAGATTTATATGATATATTTGCTCAGGTTTCCTTCTCCCTGGCTGACTTACTTTGTAATTAACATCACCCACTTTCTCAATTATCTCATATGGGCCCTGCCAAGTAGCCAAGAATTTATTTTCAACTGTAGGGACCAGAACTAACACCCTATCCCTAGGTTGAAACACCCCGGCTCTAGCATTATGGTTGTAGCTGTACTTTTGTGCTTCCTGTGCTTTTCCCATATGTTCCCTTACAATGGGCATGACAGCTTCCATACGATCCTGCATTTGGGAAATATGTTCAATAGTACTTCGATAAGGTGTTGTCTCTTGCTCCCAAGTCTCTTTAACTATATCTAGTAATCCCCTGGGATGCCGCCCATATAACAGTTCAAATGGGGAAAAACCTGTAGAAGCCTGGGGAACCTCCCTGATAGAGAACATTAAATAGGGTAACAGAAGGTCCCAATTTCTCCCATCTGTGTCAATTACCTTTATTAGCATACTTTTGAGAGTTTTGTTAAACCTTTCTACTAAACCATCAGTCTGAGGGTGATATACTGAGGTCCTTAGTTGTTTTATGCCAAACAACTTACACAATTCTTTTGTAACCCTGGACATAAATGGAGTTCCTTGGTCTGTCAAAATTTCCTTAGGAATCCCGACCCTGCTAAACATTAGCATGAGTTATTTTGCTATGGACTTTGCAGAGCTGTTACGAAGGGGCACTGCCTCAGGATAGCGTGTAGCATAATCAAGGATTACCAGTATATACTGATGTCCTCTAGCAGATTTAACCAGCGGACCCACCAAGTCCATAGCAATTCTTTCAAAAGGCACATCAATTATAGGCAAGGGCACTAAAGGGTTACAAAAATCTTTAGCAGGAGCTGTAAGTTGACACTTAGTGCATGAAGCACAATAATCCTTGATGGCTACAAATATCCCTGGCCAATAAAACCTTCTAAGAACTCTCTCTTTGGTTTTCTCAACTCCCAAATGCCCCCCTAGAATGTGGGTATGTGCAAGATTTAATACAGTGTTCCTAAAAGTCTGGGGCACCAAAAGTTGTTTAACAATGTCTGTTCCTTTCTTCTCTACACAATATACCAAATCATTAACTGCTTCAAAATAAGGATAGGGTAATACATTTCCTGGCTGTGTCACAACATCATTTATAACCCTGATATTATTTCTTGCCTCTACCAATGTTGGATCCTCCCATTGAGCTTTTTTAAAATTACCAGGGCCACCAACCAGATCTATCAAATCATCAATATTTTCCGAGCTAGTACTTGGTACTTCATTACTCTGAGAAGGTTGATCACCTACTAATACAGGCATAGTGCAATAAATCTTATTTTTCTCCTTTTCAATGGAACCCCCTTCAAAATCAGTTTCAGAGAAAGGAAATACATAAATATCAGAAGTTTGACATATTTCTGGAGATTCCCATAACTCCAGAAATTTTGGAAAATCTCTCCCTATCACCACTTCATGGGCTAAATTTGGTACTACACCAATACAATATTTTAATTTACCACACTGAGTCTCAATCTCCACCTCAGCTGTAGGATATTCCCGTTTATCTCCATGAACACAGATAATTCCCATTTTTTCCCCATAATCTAATACTGCATCTGGTACTAAAGATTTAGCCACTAGTGTGACCATACTTCCTGAATCAAGCAAAGCCCTAGACACTTTACCATTAACCGTTACAGTACACCAATGGGAATCATTATTAACAGAGCTGTTGCTATTAGACAATAGTGAATGTGCAACATTACAGTCCATAAATTCATCTTTATCACAGTCTCTAGCAATATCCCCAACCTCATTACATTTAAAACATCTTACAGGTTGGTTATATTTAAATGTTTCCTTAATTCCTGGGGAAATGTCTCTGGTGTTTTGCCTATACACCTGCTGCTCTCTTATCCCCTTTATCCCCTGTACAGTCTTACCAGTTCTTGTAGAGCTCTGGGACTTGGGATTGTGGGGCTCATCCATTGAAGATTGTTGCAAAACTTCTCCTGAAGCTATAAATCTTTCGACCAATACAATCAACTGATCCGCTGTTTGAGGATCACCTTGATTAACCCACCGCTGCAGGGAAGTAGGTAATCCACGCTAAAACCGGTCCATCACCAGTAGTTCCACTATGTTGGTAGCCGAATTAACCTCTGGTTGCAGCCACTTCCTGGCAAGGTGTATAAGGTCGAACATCTGGGATCTTGCAGTATTATGAGATGAAAACATCCAGGAATGGAATCTTTGTGCACGGACTGACGAAGTCACCCCCAAGCGTGCAAGGATTTCTGCTTTCAATTTCTCATAGTCACTGGCTTGTGCTGGCTCTAAATCAAAGTAGGCCTTCTGAGGTTCACCACTAAGAAATGGCGCAAGTATACTCGCCCACTCAACTGTCGGCCATTTTTCTCTTTCTGCTGTGCGTTCAAATGCCAAAAGATACGCCTCAACATCATCAGCTGCTGTCATTTTTTGAAGATAATGACTAGCCCTTATTACTCTGGAACCTTGGCTGCCACCAACATATTCAGAGTTCAGTCTTTCTGATATGGCTTGAACCTCTCATTGCAGAGTCTATGTAGCACTTTGCTGCTCCTCCCGGGTCTTCCTGAATGTCTCAGCTTGCACAGCAGCCATCTGTTGTATCAACAATTCAGTGTTCTCCTTCTGTGATTTAGCCAGCAGCATAGCACTCTCTGACTGGGCCAAGACCAACTGTTGCAGTGCTGCACTATTTTCAGCAGCTTTTCTGTTAGTCTCCTGCTGTATAGCATTAGAATGGATCAAAGCTTTAATGACTTCCTCCATGTTGCTTGCAGATTATTATGCCCACAGACATACAACGTGGTTGCCCGTATTCTCCACCAAGTGTGACAGGAATACTTTTAACCACGGTCTTCTAGGGCACAAATGCAGCACAGGACAATCCACTGTAGTTTAAAAGGCTTTATTTTTCACAGCAATAACAAAGAGGCAGTTCATTTTCAAAAGAGGGAAATCCTTCCTCTGCAGCAAAGTTAAGTACTTTTAAATGTGTCCCAGCACTTCACAGCATTCCACAAGTGCTTTGTAAAAATAATGTCCTTTTACAGTTCACAGGAACAAAAGTCTTTTACACAGTGTAACAAACACACACACCAGCTTCTGTAGCTGTATATCTCTCTCTCAAGGCCTAAGTGAGGCTGCTATTTAAACCCTCACAACTTCTAATTAGCCACACCTGTGATTAGCTGCTGGACAGCTTCACAGCTGTCTGGGATAATCAAATACACACTCTTTCTCCCTGGGGTTTTAACTGAAAGGAGAAATAGCATGTACAATGCTCGGTCTTAAATATCTTCCATTTATAACCAGGCCTTGCTTTCTGTCACAATGTGTATATGTGTATATATGTATTTATATATATATATATATATATATATATATATATATATATATATATACCCATGTAAACATATAAATACATATCTACACATATAAAGACATATATACAAGTGCATTGGAGCTCTTTGCAGTTAAGCAGGTGTAAACATGTAAAACCATATTTATGCAATATTCATATTTCATAAAGGTTTAAACTATGTATATACTGTAAATATTTAAAAACAGATATTCCTATATACTGTATATATGTAAATATCTATACCTATATATAATGATGCATATATATGTATGTATATATATATATATATATATATATATATATATATATATATGTATAGATATATATTGTACCAAAATACAATCAGATATATGTAGAAATGTGTATTTATGAAAAATAGAACATATTCTGCTATGTGCAGAACATTGGAATGTCAAATATTCATAGTTTTATGTCAGGTTAGCGCATATGTGAATATGCGATCGGGTATGCGCATGTCAGAACATGTTATTGTGTTTGGGCGCAAGTAGGGTGTTAGGTATTTTTCCACTTTTGTTTCTCCATTGAATTCTATGGGGGAAGAGGTTATTGTTTGTGCGATAGTCTAATTGCGCTAGGAGTAAGCTGTTTGCACTCGTCAGCGCAACCTGACGAGCGCAATTTTTTTTTTACTTGTAGCACAATTAGCGTAAGAGCTAAATAGCGCTACACTTGTTATCTGGCACTTAAGGTTTCTTGTGTGTATATACATATATATGTATATATAATATGTAGATTTTCATGTGGTTACATGAGTTGATTTATTAAAATATTGGTTTACCTTATACATCAACTACATATATGTAAATATAATATAATATAGAGTGTTCTACTATTGCATATTTTGGTACAGCATCAATGATTGGGGAATTTCGCTGTTTAATTCAGCATAGTCACTCAAAGAGTATTTTGCATATTGAGCTATGTTAAAATTTTCCGCTGTTTAACAATGTACCAGTGATGTATCTATATGAGACAGTGATGTATGTACATATATACATATGTTTTAAAGATACTGTGATTTTTGTATTTTCTTCAATAATTCAACACCAGAGGCGTCCCCAGAAATTTCTTCCTGTGGGGTCTTTCCATGAGGTCCACTGATGATTTGTGGGTGGTACCTAATGAGAAGACAAGACATGTTATTGGGGGGTCTGGGCATGTATTGGTCATGATATGACACAGAGTGGATGAGGTCAGATATGTCATAGGTGGGTGTGGTTGGCTGGATCTTCCACAGCGCCTGTGAAAAATGGTGTTGGGAAGCCACCATTGGGGGGGGGGGGGCACATAGGGGACCCTCAGGCAATGCCACTGCATGTGATTAATTCCATTGTAGCCAATATATGAGGTATCATATAAAAACCCAAATACATCTTACACAAGTATAAAACACAAGCAGTTAAATCTAGATGTCTGTGTTCATCAGACACCAACATCAAATCCATCATCTATTAATAAACACATGCACACTCCCGAGCCTACCTTAGTATGCTCTTATGGGGCCAGTTATCAAGTTATCAAGCAAAATTGTAAAACTATGTTTAGTCTCACAGGAATAGTCTTTATGCAATTATGAAAGAAAATGGGCTGTCCCTGCGAATGGCGAGATGTCTCCCATAGAAATAATGTGTTCTCTGCTTTGTAAATGTTTGCAATGGAAGACAAAGAACAC
This sequence comes from Bombina bombina, assembly GCF_027579735.1. Taxonomy (NCBI): domain Eukaryota; kingdom Metazoa; phylum Chordata; class Amphibia; order Anura; family Bombinatoridae; genus Bombina; species Bombina bombina. Next base: position 726,646,677 of record NC_069499.1, read on the forward strand.
AAGAAGATACCGGCACAAATCAAAATATGCATTTTTCAATGCACTGTATGTTAAATTCGCTTTTATTTTCTAATGCATAGGTTTTACTTTCATACACCTAAATTACGAGTTTTGCGCTAAACAGGGTGCGAAACGAACACATCAAAAACTGCGTTATTTCACCCTCCATATCGCTGCCATTACTAGTTTCTAAAAAGCCTCCTTGTGTGTGCGATATGGTGGTGTTAATCTCCATACCGTACAAAAGCCAAGGGCTGCTTTGACGGGCTTGTGCGCGCTTTCCCCCATAGACATCAATGGGAGAGAGTGTTAGAAAAAAACACCAGAAGTGCGGAATGGCAATCGCCGTAACGCAGCCCCATTGATGTCTATGAGGAAAGAAAAGTTACGTTTAAACCTAACACCCTAACATAAATCCCAAGTCTAAACACCCCTAATCATCTGCCCCCGACATTGCCGACACCTAAATAAAGCTATTAACCCCTAATATGCCGCTCCTGACATCGCCACCACTAATAAGTTATTAACCCTTATTAGGCAGCTACCTGACATTGCCACCACTATAATAAAGTTATTAACCCCTAATCCCCCACACCCCAATATTGCCGCCACTATAATAAAGCTATTAACTCATATTCCGCCGCTCCCCGACATCGCCGCCTCTAAATAAAGTTATTAACCCCTAAACCTCTGGCCTCCCACATCACTGCCACTAAATAAATTTATTAACCACTAAACCTCTGGCCCCCACATCACAAAACACTAAATTAAACTGTTGACCCCTAAACCTAACACCCCCCAACTTTAAATTAAAATTACAATATAACTATATTTAAATAAATAAAAACAGGGGCGGGGGTAACCGCCGCAGAGATCAGTCGTGTCTGAGCAGAGCTCCTGGCTTATGGACTAAAACATTGCATTTAGCTTAATTCTACAAGCCTATTATGACACATAAGAGCTCCTGAGCACTTTCATAAGCATGTAAGGCAGATAGAAGCCCTAAGCAGAGGTTATATGCAAAGTTCCAGCCTTTCAATTTTGCCACGTGGGCAATCATATGGAGTCATCAACATAACAGATATAAGCCAATAGAGACTGATTTACTTATAGTGCAGTTTGCAAGATGAGCGCCAGCAACGTAATTGAGGAATTAGGCCGCATACTGACAAAGCACCATGCTGCCTTTGAGGAGACCTTACAAGCAGCGCTCCACACGAACGGCTTCTGCGCTACCCAGCTATCCACTCAGCTGAATCTTAGACAGATGGAATGTGCGAAGGGTGGCGTTTTGGAGCCCCAGTGTTTGCCACTCAGCATGAGCCATATGGATCAGGAGATTAATGAGACCCAGATACCAGCTACGATTGGCTATACATCTGGGAACATGCTACAAGCAGAATCCATAAACAACTATTTGGTCGTAAGGCAGGAAGAAGTGTGGCCACAAGTAGCACTTGCCTCTACAGCTTGTATACTGCTGTCTGGCTGGGACAATACGGATCATGGTGCTGTGTGTATCGATGAGTTGGTGAGTCAACAGGAAGCAGGGCCCCAAACAGCATATGCTTCTAAGTCTTATTTATTTCCCAGCACTTACCACTACATAGAGATCCTTCAGCCAAGCTGGGACATTACCAATTTGTGTTCCGTAGATCTTAGTATGCTGGATAGACAACTGGGACACAGCTTAAAAGTATATACCTCCCAGAGACCATAGGACTTTTAATCACCGGACTGCCTTATCCAGTACAGCCCTATAGCCACAGTCCAGAGTCTCAGCACAGTAGCCCAGAGAATATACCCAGCCTTTCGATCTGGTGTGGGGTAAAAGATTCACTATATTAGCATGTTGTGTCATAGCCATACCTCTCACCTAGGTTGAAAATTGACAGAGGGAGTATGTGTACAAAGGGACAGCCTACCTTAGCCGTACAAGACTGCCTTACTGTTGCCTTGATATGGTCAAACAATCCTATATTTTCACTAGCATTTGTAACCCTGTTTTACCCATATGGTTTAGTTATTTCCTTTTTCTCTTTTCTAGTGTTTTATCAGATATATCAGCCTATCTCCAATATTATATTACACCAGCAGGCTACTGACCATAGCAGTATGAATAATCAGAGGAATTCACGTCCCTAGCCAGATCTTTGGTTGTGAATAGCTCCTCAGAAAGCCTCAATTAGTCTAGAATAGTTTAGCACTTAGATTTAGAATGGGGACCTCTATATGATGACATCCCAGTATGTGGTCATTTTTTTCTATAGTTGTGTAAACCCCTTACTGAGTTACCTTGGTCCCCTAGGAACCACCCCTGGCTAAACTGTGCCTGAACAGTCAAGTTATACTACATTCTATAATATTTAAACTGTTTTCCATAACTGTACAATATTTTGTTATTTAGTGGTCTGCAGAGTTTGTAACAGGTGGTGCTGCTACTGACATTACATGTGTATCTTATTTATTCCTATACTAGCTCTTAAGGTTATCCTTTTCCTTTAATGTAAGAGATATTGTACACACTTTACTATTTTGATTATGTAGGTGTTGTTAATTGATGGAGCGCTGCTTTGCAGTAAAACAGTAGCCATATTACTAACGTGGGCTGATCCCATGATACCACTATACCTCAGAGTCTCCCAACCCATAATATCTGAACCGAGCTATACAACACATCTCTACATAAATGATCTAGACTTTTGGGTTTCATTATGCCAAACAAAACATTAATTCAACAGCTACCCAATTTATTTAAATTTCCTTTTTAGTAGTATATATCTCTACCTGAATTCCTACAGAGACAGACCACTTTACAATGCCATCATTGATTTATTTTTTATTTTCTTCTCAAGCAAAGATGCAACCAACCATTAAGTTTTCACACAGAGACACAACTTCCACGGCATGCGATCTTCCACACTTAAATGACCACCTCCCCCCCCCCCCATATAATATGCCTCCTAGACAAGGAGGACTAATTTTGCGTTTTTTCTTGCCTATGCTGCATCTCTAATGATTATCCTAACAGTAACTCTTTAAATATGACAGTCTAACAACATTGACAATCACTACCTATAAGATGAGTTTAGCATTTTGAATCTCATAAATTATATATGTCATTATATCACTCCCACAGAGCGAAATAAGAAATATATTATTTCAATATACTTCAATGCAAGCAAAAAATATGAAAATGTGAGGTTTAAGCTGATCTATACATGTTTTTACTTTTATTTTATGTTCTATAGTTACATATTTCATGTTATATCTCATATATGTTGTATTTTGTAATTAACCTCAATAAAAACGATTTATTAAAATAAAAAAATAAATAAATAAAAACTTACCTGTGAAATAAATATAAACCTAACATTAAACTATAAGTTAACCTAACCTTAATATTCTAAAAAAATAAAAAATATTACCAATTAAAATATCTAAATTACAAATTTAAAATAACCTAACACTATAAGAAAAATTTAAAAATATAAATTACAACTAAAAAAAACAAATCCTATGTAAAATTAAAAAAATCTAAGTTTACCAAAAATAATAAACACTAAAATCATGAAAAATAAAAACCACTTTGATAACAAAAAATAAACAAAATTATCAAAAATAAAAACAATTACACCTAATCTAATAGTCCTATAAAAATAAAAAATCCCCCAAAAATAAAAACACCCCCTAGCCTACAACTAACTACCAATAGCCATTAAAAGGACCCTTTGTAGGGCATTGCCCTAAAGAAAGCAGCTCTTTTACCTGTAAAAAATATAAAGTCCCCCCAACAGTAAAACCCACCACCCAACCAACCCCCAAAATAAAAAACCTAACTCTAAAGATCCTAAGCTACCCATTGCCCCTAAAGGGGCATTTGTATGGGCATTGCCCTTAAAAGGGCATTTAGCTCTTTTGCATTGACCTCAAAAGAACATTTAGCGGGGGGGCGGAGCCAACTATGAAGCTATTCAGTCGCACATTTCAGCTGTTCCTGCTATAACATGTATTCAATGCAATTTTAAGGACTGTTCTAGCTTAATAATTTAATCCTTCTATAATACTGACCATCATAAGTGCCTTGGGAACCTAATTCTACTGTGAGCTCCACAAAATTGACAAAACTTTGCGACTTTGACACTTATATTGTGGCGGCTCTGAAATCGGCCATCTTGGGCCCAACATTATCCCTAAGCCAAGCGCCCTCCGCTTACTTCAATTATGCAAACTGCGGAGCAAATTATGAGCGATATATACACCTTTCTTGATGGTGCTATGGTATATTTGAACAACTATCCATTTTAACATCCAAGCGGAATGAAGGCACCCCTATGGCCCATGCAGCTCACTTACCCAACCACATGGCTACCCCAGCAGGGTCAGCCTCGCAGAGGCGCGAATTATCCAGAGCTGATGGGCCTTACTCATGCGGTTTCCCTTGATGGCGGTCGTTTTGTGATGCAGGGCTTAAGTGAGTTTGGCTACTTGTCTTCTCTGCATCTGATGCATTGTTACTACTTACCACCCTTTGGACAGGCTGACTTCAGGCACGGTATTGGATAGTGGAAGTCTTTTTTCTCTTTCCTCAATACAGTGTTGAGGAAAGTTTGACTCTGTTTGAGACTGTTATCTCCCTGTGGACCGGTATCGCATACAGGCTACTAAGTCACCACATTACCCTAACTTATAGTGCATACAGCATATAATACACTCATTTTTCCTCTCACAGAGGTATATACTCTCTAAAGTTTGTATAATAATCTCTCTATCTAGCTCTGTTGCAATATATAGCTCAGCTGAGTACATGGACTTATACCTAAGATAATTAATGTGAGTCTGTTATTACTCACCATTTATTATGTGAAGGATTAATTGCAAAGAGAACTGTAATCCCATATATAGGTCTCTAATATGATTATGCTCTCTAGGGCTATGCCAAGTAATTACATGCTCATGGAATATCATTACATTAATGACATTTAAAGCGCTGGAGAGATGATGTTTACGTGTAATTTGCCTATAGTTGTTATCCACATACAGATTTCTACCATTCCCATAAGTAACCCCTAGGTTTGAACAAGCATACCTTTGAATTCTAGAGATAAAGATTTACTGTGTCTTTCATGCTGATCAAATGTCCTTTGTTATTTATTTTGCGGTTTTAACCCATTGAGCCTTTGGTCTGTATGATTACTCAGTTCTGTTCCATGCTTAAGAGACTTAAGGGCACTCACTGCACTGCACATGTGCTTAACTTTTGGGATTTCTTCCTACAGGGTTATAAATGTACTACTCCATGATGTTTGGTTAAAGTTAACGCTAAGGTTATATTCTATCCCACATATGAGCCTTCATTATGGTCACTGCATGGCTATTTCTTGGTTAAAATCAGTAGCCTGCATCAGTATTCATTTATTCTAGATAAGCTACAATATATAAAGAAGGCACCAGAGGAAAACTTAGATCAAAATAAGGCACGCATCTATTTATTTAATCAACTGCATGGTATATTAGGTTATAGCATTCTGTATAAAAGTTGATAATATACGTCATGATATTACTGCATATCTATTCAATGTAGTAGATATACACATATGCCCTTCTAAGATAGTTCTAGATGCTTGCTCATTAGTAAAGCTACATATCATTATGGGTAACCCTTTAACTATGTACTTAACATATTATTCACGCAGGCTGGTCCTGCAGTCTATACAGTCTCCCTCATCATAGTTCCAGAGCTAAGCTTTATAAGGTATGTCAGACCTATACAGTTAGACCTTTTTCCCTTGATATTTTGGGTATGAAATTGTCCCAATACGCGTTAGTTCTTTGTTATGCATTTATTGTTAACCCATATATGCTTCTTTTCATATAGCTGGGATGCTGAGCCATCCTGAGGCATGTTTACTCTATATTATAAGAACGCCGCCTGATTCCTTAGACTCACTATACCCAAGTTACCACCTCCTCCCCCCCCCCCCTACATAATATCTCTCCTTGTTTAGGAGAGTTAACCGAGCGGTCTCTCTTTTACTTGTACCGCATCTTTACTACCTTCTTTATGAATATATCTCTTAGTACATTATTACAGCACTCATTTTCCCATGGATAAATTGTCTTTAATGACAGTTAGAAGGGATTAAGTCTGGTTCTATTTGCATGTTTTTCTTTTAATATAATCCCTAACAGTGTGTTAATATAAAATAATAATCTTAAAAAATCTGAGGTAAACAAAACAAGATCCATGAGTGATCTCTTATATAACAGGTAGTCTCCTATTATGGTGAAACTCTCACTTAGCCAGGGGTCCAAGAGTGGCCATTTTAAACAAGAGGGGAGGCTTCAACCATTATGGGCACGACTGTATTGTGCCTCTGAAAAAAAAATTCAAAATTAGTTACCTTGTTGTTTTGTTAGTTGATATTACTGATGACGCTTATAGTCTTTCAACTGTATGATGAATCTTATACTGTGTTATTGTGATGGCACTTGTGAAATGTTTTACATATCTTGTTTGTATGCCAAACTTTACCTCAATAAAAATATTTAAAAAAAAAAAAAAAAAAAGAACATTTAGCTCTTTTTCAAAGGCCAAACTCTAAGCTAAAAAAAAACACCCCAAAAAATTAAAAAAATAACCTAACACTAACCCCAGAAGATCTACTCATGGTTTCTGAAGTCCTGACACCCATCTCCATCCAGGTGGCGAGGTCTTCATCCAGGTGGCGAGGTCTTAATTTATCCCGGGGGCATCTTCTATCTTCATCCCGATGGCGCGGAGTGGAGCCATCCTGGAAGCTGATGCCATCCTGCACGGAGTGTCCTGTTCATACGGTCGCCACCATACACTGAAGTTGAATGCAAGGTAGCCGTTTCAAAATGGCGTACCTTGCATTCCTATTGGCTGATTTGATTCTTCAAATTTTAATTAGCAAATAGGATGAAAGCTTCTGAAATCCTATTGGCTGTTCAAAACAGCCAAAAGGATGAGAGCTACTAAAATCCTATTGGCTGTTCAAATCAGCCAATAGGATTTCAGTAGCTCTCATCCTATTAGCTGTTTTGAACAGCCAATAGGATTTCAGAAGCTCTCATCCAATTGGCTGATTTGAAAAATGAAATCAGTCAATACGAATGCAAGGGACTCCATTTTGAAAAGGATACCTTGCATTCAAGGTATGAAGGGGACGCTCCGTGCAAAATGCCTTCCAGGATGGCTCCACTCCACGCCGCCTGGATGAAGATAAAAGACACCCCTGGGAAGATTGAAGGTGTCTCCGCCTGGATGGAGATGGATGTCTGGACTTTAGGAACCATGAGTAGATCTTCTGGGTTTAGTATTAGGTTATTTTTTTAATTTTTTGGGGTGTTTTTTTTAGATTAGGGTTTGGGCTTTGAAAAAGAGCTAAATGCCCTTTTAAGGGCAATGAAAAAGAGCTAAATGCCCTTTTAAGGTCAATGCCCATACAAATGCCCCTTTAGGGACAATTGGTAGATTATTTTTATTTTTTTTAGAGTTAGGTTTTTTATTTTGGGGGGTTGGTTGGGTGTTGGGTTTTACTATTGGGAGACTTTGTATTTGTTTACAGGTAAAAGAGCTGATTTCTTTAGGGCAATGTCCTACAAAAGGCCCTTTTATTGTAGGCTAGGGGGTGTTTTTATTTTGGGGGGAGTTATTTTTATAGGGCTATAAGATTAGGTTTAAATTTTTTTTTTTTATAATTTCGTAAAAAAAATTGTAATCTTAGTGTTTTTTGGTAAACTTTTTGGTAAACTTAGATTTTTTAAACTTTTCGTAGGATTTTGTTTTTTTTAGTTGTAATTTCGATTTTTTAATTTTTCTCATAGTGTTAGGGTTTTTTAAATTTGTAATTTAGATATTTTAATTAGTAGTATTTTTTATTTTATTAGATTAGTTAGGTTAATTTATAGTTTAATGTTAGGTTTATTTTTATTTCACAGGTAAGTTTTTATTTATTTAAATAGAGTTATATTGTAATTTTAATTTAAAGTTAGGGGGTGTTAGGTTTAGGGGTTAATAGTTTAATTTAGTGTTTTGAGATGTGGGGGGCCGGCGGTTAATAGGTGTATTTAGTTGCAGAGATGTAGAACGCAGGAGGTTTAGGGGTTAATAACTTTATTTAGTGGCAGCAATGTCGGGGAGTGGCGGAATAGGGGTTAATAACTTTATTATAGTGGTGGCAATGTTGAGGTGTGAGGGAATAGGGGTTAATATATTTAAATAGTGTTGGTAATGTGGGTGGGTGGCATATTAGGGGTAATAACTTTATTAAATAGCCGCGATGTGGGTGGGCGGCAGATTAGGGGTTAATAGGTTTAATATAGTGTTTTTGATGCGGGAGGGCAGCGGTTTAGGGGTTAATAGCTAGTTTATGGGTGTTAGTGTACTTTGTAACACTTTAGTTATGAGTTTTGTGAAACATTTTTGTTACACAAAATCCATAACTACTGCTCTCAGATGACGGTATAGATTGTGTCGGTATAGGCTGTAACGCAAGGATTTTAGCATCACCACACAACCTGTAATACTGGTGCTATGGAAATCCCACACAAAAATGTCATTTATTTGAGTGCGGATTGACATTGTGTTAAAGGCTAAAATGCTTACGGTATAGCTATACCGACACGACTCCCAATAGTGCGTTCCTGCTTTTACTCTGAAATTGCCATTTTTCAGCGTTGAATGCCGCAACGCAAAAGTCGTAATCTAGGTGAATGTAATTAGTGCTTTGAGTATTTTGATAAAGGCTCTCCACCTTTTAAGTTGTGAAAAAAACAGAGAGATCTGTAGGGTGGAAATGTTTAGATAATTATGCTGCGATTTGAGGGAGTTGAGGGACAATTTCATGCACGCCCATGGAACGCCCATGTTCAGCCTATTTTACATTAAAAAACACAATTATGCTTAGTATTATGTACTTTTGATAAAATATGATTTTTGGTGAAGAATTTTGTTATAATGTTTTTACGTACTTTTTTCTACGTACTTATATGTGAATGGTTCAATTTTTAATTTCATATCATTTTTAAATTACGATTTTCATTGTGCACTTTTGTAATGTATGCATCTTCTTCCCATATGAAACAGTACACGCCCCTTAGCAAGACACTCGCTAAAGTGGCTTTAGATCATTCCACCAGAGAAACAGAAGTACTGGCGAGCATTCTTAAATAATCTCACCAGCCCTGAGACCTTTAGATTATGTAACATCAGGCCCATGGAAACGAGCTAGTCTTCAATAAGTAGAAACAAAGTGGAAAGGTTTGTTTGTTTGCATTTGTATTTGTGTTTAATGGTATGCTCTATCCTATAACATAAAAGGCCAAGTGTGTTTGTCCGAAACTGTCATGTGCAGTAGACAGCATGAGGACAAACACACCTGGCCTTTGAGTCCCTAGCTGTCGTCTGATCTGTGGCAGAAGTGGGCGTGACTGGACGCGAGTGGGGGCGTGACCAGGGCATGGAAGGGGGCGTGGTCGGACGTGGAGGGGCGTGGTCGGACGTGAATAGTCGTGAAGGGGCATGGCCGGGTGTGAAGGGGCGTGGCTTGGCGCGGTCGCTCGATAGAGGGGAGAGAGATAGAGAGAGGGGAGAGAGATAGAGAGAGTGGGAGAGAGAGAGGAGGGGAGAGAGAGAGGAGGGGGAGAGAGAGAGGAGAGGGAAAGAGAGGAGGGGAGAGAGAGGAGGGGAGAGAGAGGGGGGAAGAGAGGGGAGAGAGAGAGAGAGAGAGAGAGAGAGGGGGGGAGAGAGAAATAGCAAAAGAGAGAGTGCAAAAGAGAGGGGAGGAGAGAGTGCAAAAGAAAGGGGGAGAGAGAGAGCGCAAAAGAGGGGGGTGGGAGAGAGCACAAAAGAGAGGGGGAGACAGCGCAAAAGAGAGGGCAGGAGAGAGAGCACAAAGGAGAGGGGGGAGAGAGCGCAAAAGAGAGGGGGGAGAGAGCACAAAAGAGAGGTGGGGAGAGAGCACAAAAGAGAGGGGGGAGAGAGTGCAAAAGAGAGGGGGGAGAGAGAGCGCAAAAGAGGGGGGATAAAGAGAGCACAAAAGAGAGGGGGAAGAGCGCAAAAGAGAGGGGGGAGAGAGCGCAAAAGAGAGGGGGGAGAGAGAGCACAAAAGAGAGGGGGAGAGAGAGCGCAAAAGAGAGGGAGGAGAGAGTGCAAAAGAGAGGTGGGGAGAGAGCGCAAAAGAGAGGGGGAGAGAGTGCAAAAGAGAGGGGGGAGAGAGAGCGCAAAAGAGGGGGGAGAAAGTGAGCACAAAAGATAGGGGGGAAGAGCGCAAAAGAGAGGGGGGAGAGAGCGCAAAAGAGAGGGGGGAGAGAGAGAGCACAAAAGAGAGGGGGGAGAGAGAGTGCAAAAGAGAGGGAAGAGAGAGAGCACAAAAGAGAGGGGAGAGAGCACAAAAGAGAGGGGAAGAGAGAGAGCACAAAAGAGAGGGGGGAGAGAGAGCGCAAAAGAGAGGGGGAGAAAGCGCAAAAGAGATGGGGGAGAGAGAGCGCAATAGAGATGGGGGAGAGAGAGAGTGCAAAAGAGAGAGGGGAGAGCGCAAAAGAGAGGGGGAGAGAGAGGGCGCAAAAGAGAGGGGGAGAGAGAGAGCGCAAAAGAGAGGGGGAGAGAGAGAGCACAAAAGAGAGGGGGGAGAGAGAGAGCAAAAGATAGGGGGGAGAGAGAGAGCGCAAAAGAGGGGGAGAGAGAGAGCACAAAAGGGAGGGGGAGAGAGAGCGCAAAAGAGAGGGGGGAGAGAGCGCAAAAGAGAGGGGGGGAGGGAGCGCAAAAGAGGGGGGGAGGGAGCGCAAAAGAGAGGGGGAGAGAGTGCAAAAGAGAGGGGGGAGAGAGCGCAAAAGAGAGGGGGTGAGAGAGTGCAAAAGAGAGGGGGGAGAGCGCAAAAGAGAGGGGAGAGAGAGCACAAAATAGAGGGGGAGAGAGAGAGCGCAAAAGAGAGGGGGGAGAGAGAGCGCAAAAGGGAGGGGAGAGAGAGATGGGGAGAGAGCGCAAAATAGATGGGGGAGAGAGAGAGAGAGCACAAAAGAGAGGGGGAGAGAGAGAGAGCAAAAGAGAGGGAGAGAGAGAGAGTACAAAAGAGAGGGGGAGAGAGAGCACAAAAGAGAGGGGGGAGAGAGAGAGAGTGCAAAAGAGAGGGGGAGAGAGAGAGCTCAAAAGAGAGGGGGAGAGAGCTCAAAAGAGAGGGGGGAGAGAGCGCAAAAGAGAGGGGGGAGAGAGAGAGCACAAAAGAGAGGGGGGAGAGAGCTCAAAAGAAAGGGGGAGAGAGAGAGCAAAAGAGAGGGGGGAGAGAGAGAGAGCAAAAGAGAGGGGGAGGGAGAGAGCGCAAGGGGTGGGACCGCTGTACTGCAAAAAATGACCCGTGTGAACCGGCTTTAGGACTAGTTTCAATTATAATAGTTTAATTTTAATTTCCATGTCCTTTTCTTATATAGAAGATTCTAAGACCCATTTTAAATAGTATAAGTATAAGACTCTGATACACATAATAAATATTTTAAAACCAGACAAATACTACATGTAAGAAACCTAACTTGTTGCCCCTGTATCCTAATTTTTTTTGTCTAGCCCTCATATACAAATATACATATACCTTTCATTGACTACTTTATATTTTCCACATTTAGTGCCAGATTACAAGTGAAGCACAAAATATTGCTTTAGCTAAAGCAATATTTGTGCTCCACTTTGTAATACCAGCGCACGCTAATGTGCGCTGGCATTACAAGTTTACAGCAATGTGAACGCAAGCTCGCATTCACATTGCTGAGAAGCATTGCGCTCATGAGAGCACGCTTCCATGGGCTTCTTTGGGAGCCTCATTCTGATGCCGTCACAGACTACATCAGAACCTCCTGCAGAGAAGAGGTAAGTAGCGCAGCAATTAGTAAATAAATATGAATATGACTATATACATATATATTTATGTATTAATATGTGTATATACACATATTAACACATAAATATATATGTATATAAGCATACACATATAAATCAGATATATTTACTGAGACCACACAGTTCCCATATTCTACAATGTAAAGGCACTTTTCAGTGCTGTTTGTTTTTTTCTAACACCCCACTCCAGCCAACTTTAAAGCCCCAAAACTGCCTAGTGCCCAGTTATTTAATTTTTTTTAATTTATATTAAAAACTATAGTGCCTTCTATTTTGAGGGCATTTGGGACACTTTTAGAAAATTAACCAGAAATTGAATCAGATTTTCGAGCTTGTGGTAGCAATAACCAGCCACTTGTAATAGCAAATTTGCCTATTTGCGGGAGCGTGATAATTTAGTGCTCCGCTTGTAATCGAACCCTAAGGATTTTAATCCACATTTAGACCTAGACTACAAGTGAAGCACAAATTTATTAGCATTATTGCACTAAATTTTACATTGCTTTATGATGCCTTGGTTATAATATATAACCATCCCCTTAATACCAGATTATTCATTATCGTTTGCACAAGGTTACACAAAAGATAACATACCCTGTGCTATAAGTCGCACTCCACTTGCAATCAAACCCATAGGGGCCTATTTATGAAAGGCCTGTCGGACATGATCCGACATTGCGGATCATGTCCGACAGACCTCGCTGAATGTGGAGAGCAATGCGCTCTCTGCATTCAGCATTGCACCAGCAGCTCATGTGAACTGCTGGTGCAACGCCACCCCCTGCCGATTCGCAGCCAATCGGCCACTAGCAGGGGGTGTCAATCAACCCGATCGTATTCGATCGGGTTGAATTGCGCCGATGTCTGTCCTTCTCCTCAGTGCAGGCAGACAGGTTATGGAGCAGCGGACATTAGACCGCTGCTTCATAAATGGTGTTTCTGGCGAGCCTGAAGGCTCACTAGAAACACGGGGCTTCAAGCTCCATACAGAGCTTAATAAATATGCCCCATAATCTCCATGAGGTTTCTGTACACTTCATATATCTGCTCTGCCTATAAACTCCTAAAAACTCCTAAGTGGTAACAGACTACTATTCATTTTAATGGAACATTTCTTTCATATTAATCCTAAAAAGAACCTATAAGGAACCTAATAAACATGACACATCTGCAGCTCAGAAAATATCTATGCTGCTGTGAAATGTAAAGAACATGGACTAAATCATTGACAAAATCACCATTTTGTTTTTATATATGATAATTATATCTGTTGTAACACGGATCTTTGGCATCTGCAGTATTCTATGGGTTTATATTCAACAGAGGACAATCCAGCTTCAGTTTTCAAAGCTTTGTTCACAGAAGAGTGCAAAACAAGTTCATTTTCTGTGCAAACTTCCAAACTTGCTTGCATCAAAACAAACGTCCTTCTTTATAGGATTGTTTGTATCAGAAAACACAGCAAATCTTCTTTTCTACAAAAATGTAGAAAAATGCACTCTATAAAACAGTCCACACTGAGAACAAAAAAATTAATAAAAAATAATCTCTAAATCAGAACACACTAACAACAAGCAAATAAATAACACTATACAAATCAATCCACACCAAGAATAATCAAATATAAAAAACACCATCTATAAATCATTTCACACTAAGAACAAAAAAATAAAAAACATTCTATAAATCAGTCCATACTTACTACAATCAAATAAAAAACACCCTCTATAAAACAGTCCACACTAAGTACAAGAAAATAAAAAACACTATCTATAAATCAGTCCACACTATGAACAAACAAATAAAAAGCACCATCTATAAAACAGTCCACACTATTAAAAAGAAAATACAAACATACAAACACTCTCTGTAAATCCATTCAGACTAAGAACAAATAAAAAACCCCACCTTGTATAAAACCACATTAAGAGCAAATTACAAATATATATCATTTTGTAAAACAGTCCACATTAACATATGCGAAAAAGAAAAGAAAACTTGAAAATATGGAAATAAAAATAAAAAAAAGACAACTTTGTCAAACACGACCTTGAAACAAGATACTCTAGGGGACAATAGTGTGGAAATGGACTAAATCATTGACAAAATCACCATTTTGTTTTTATATATGATAATTATATCTGTTGTAACACAGATCTTTGGCAACTGCTGTATTCTATGGGTTTATATTCAACAGAGGACAATCCAGCTTCAGTTTTCAAAGCTTTGTTCACAGAAGAGTGCAAACTTCCAAAAACTTGCTTGCAGCAAAACATCCTTCTTTATAGAATTGTTTGTATCAGCAAACACAGCAAATCTTCTTTGTATTCTTAGTTGTACCACACAGCAGAGTAGACCTGTCCTCCTGACTGACTAAAATATACTAAGCCTAAGAAAGGCTTGCCATTTTAAACCCAGAGACCCAAAACACATTTTTTATTTCACACACACAAACAAAAAACTCACTAACACGTCACTGTGGTTTCTTAACAAAATGGTAAAGTGTTTTTTTTAACCCCATTAACGACCAAGGACGTGCAGGGTACGTCCTACAAAAACTGGTACTTATTGACCAAGGACATTCCCTGCATGTCCTCAGGATTTTCAAGCTGTGAAAGCGATCGTGATCACTTCCAGCCTCTTACAGGGTATTGCAGCGATGCCTCAATATTGAGGCATCGTGCAATACCCTTTTTAAGCACACCGATGCAGAGAAGGACACTCTGTGGCCCTCTCTGCATTGGCCAGCGATGGTGCCGATCGTTGGTGGTGTGGGAGGGATACGAGGGAGCTGGGTGGGCAGCCTATCGCTGGATCACTTCCTCTTAAAGGGACAGTCAACACCAGAATTTTTGTTGTTTAAAAAGATAGATAATCCCTTTATTACCCATTCCCCAGTTTTGCAAAACCAACACAGTTATATTAATATACTTTTTACTGCTGTGACTATCTTGTATCTAAGCATCTTCTGACCGCCCCTAATCACATGACTTTTAGTTATTATCTATTGACTTGCATTTTAGCCAATTAGTGCAGTGTCTGCCACAATCCACGGGCATGCTCACAATGTTATCTATAGGGTTTACCTGAACTAGCTTTCCCCTGCTGTGAAAAGCAAATACAAAGCATGTGATTAGAGGCGGTCTTCAAGGGCTTAGAAATTATCATATGAGCCTTCCTAGGTCTAGCTTTCAACTAAGAATACCAAGAGAACAAAGCAAAATTGTTGATAAAAGTAAATTGGAAAGTTGTTTAAAATTGCATGCCCTATTTGAAAAATAAAAGTTTTTTTTGGACTTGACTGTCCCTTTAATGTGTGGATCCTGTTCCGGCAGTGTGGTGAGGGCGTCGGGACTCGGGAGTGCATGGGGGGATCGAGCGCTACTTAGTACATTACAATGCTTGGGAAAAGGGATCTGGGGTAGGGTATTGAGGGGGGGGCAGCTACACTGCAGAAAATTGGTTTTGTAATAAAAATAAAAAAATACCTTTTTTTAGGAAACTGGGTACTGGCAGACATGGAGGGATCAGGGGTGGGATATGTCAGGTGGGAGACTGATCTCTACACTAAAGCTAAAATGAACCCTAGCTACCTAATTAACTCCTTCACTGCTGGGCATAATACAAGTGTGCTGCGCAGTGGCATTTAATGGCCTTCTAATTACCAAAAAGCAACGCCAAAGACATATATGTCTGCTATTTCTGAACAAAGGGGATCCCAGAGAAGCATTTACAACCATTTTTGCCATAATTGCACAAGCTGTTTGTAAATAATTTCAGTGAGAAACCTAAAGTTAGTGAAAAAGTTAACAATTTTTTTTATTTGATTGCATTTGGCGGTGAAATGATGGCATAAAAAATACCAAAATGGGCCTAGATCAATACTTTGGGTTGTCTACTAGAAAAAATATATACATGTGAAGGGTTATTTAGGGATTCCTGACAGATATCAGTGTTACAATGTAACTATCGCTAATTTTGGGGAAAAAAATGGTTTGGAAATAGCAAAGTGCTACTTTTACTTATTGCCCTATAACTTGCAAAAAAGCAAAGAACATGTAAACATTGTGTATTTTTAAACGCAGGACAAAATTTAGAAACTATTTAGCATGGGTGTTTTTTGGTGGTGGTAGATGTGTAACAGATTTTGGGGATCAAAGTTAGAAAAAGTGTGTTTTTTTACATTTTGTCATCATATTTTATAAAAAAAATTATAGTAAATTATATGATATGATGAAAATAATCGTATCTTTAGAAAGTCCATTTACCGGCGAGAAAAATTGTATATAATATGTGTGGGAACAGTAAATGAGTAAGAGGAAAATTACAGCTACACACAAACATCACAGAAATGTAAAAAAAAGTCCTGGTCCTTAACGGTAAGAAAATAGAAAAATAGTCTGGTCACTAAGGTGTTTAACTTGTTCTAAAAACACTCCCTCTATTGCAAACCAGACTTTATGTCACACTGCTTACAATATAAAGTATGAATCCCTTTAAATTGTTTTACTTGCAGATTCAGAGCATTCCAAAATGTTGTTTGTTTAAAAATATTTTTTACTTAAGGTTTTGTGCCACACATGATTTATTGAGTCTGTTGAGAGACATGAGGGAGATATAAAAATGTATTGCTAATACTTCCATCGGCTTATAAATCATGCTATCTTCATTTACTGACTGCAGAAATTAATTAATTTAATTCTGCAAAGGACAACTAGGGGGCAGTGTTGATCAATTTTTTTACATAATCATGGTCGAGCAGAGCAGGCTGATAATAAGACATGAATATTTCTCAAATGCATAAACACAAACAGATACAACAGTACCTGGTAGTTGTTACTATTATTGGTATTAATATTATTAAAATTTTTATGTTATTTGTACTGGGGCAAAAATATATAAACATAGACTTGGATGAATATTAAAGGGAGATTAATAGGTGAAACTAATATCTTTCGGGGGGGGGGGGGGACTCTGCAACATTGAAACTCGAAAATGAATTAATCTATAAAGATATACACCCATCTCTCTTCAGAGTCTTGAGTTGCAAGTCACTCTCTTTTATTATCAATGGAGTCACATATATATATATCTTAGTTACATAGTAATATACGTTGAAAAATATTAAAGTCAATCAAATTCAACATTTTATGCTTTAAAGGAACAAAAAATCCTTCTTTAATTACTACAAGTGGCAATCAAATTTCTCCCTGGATCTACAAGCTACTACAATATACTGTTAATACTAACTATTATATTATTGTATATGCTGCTTTGCCAAAAATACCTAGACCATATACTGCATTTTCTAAATCACTATCATTAGGCAGAAAATCCCATATACTTACTGTAAATAATTTTGTAACAGTTAACTTCTTGGCACAAAGAAAAAGTCCCACTCTGAAGGCTACTAGCATCAGAAAAACACCCTTTACACCTTACATTACAAAAATGTAAAAAAATGCACTCTATAAAACAGTCCACACCGAGAACAAAAAATGTAATAAAAAAATAATCTCTAAATCAGAACACACTAACAACAAGCAAATAAATAACACTATATAAATCAGTCCACACCAAGAACAATCAAATAAAAAAAAACACCATCTATAAATCATTTCACACTAAGAACAAACAAATCAAAAACACTCTATAAATCAGTCCACACTTACTATAATCAAATAAAAAACACCCTCTATAAAACAGTCCACACTAAGTACAATCAAATAAAAAACACTATCTATAAAACAGTCCACACTATGAACAAACAAATAAAAAGCACCATCTATAAATCATTTCACACTAAGAACAAACAAATAAAAAACACTCTATAAATCAGTCCACACTTACTATAATCAAATAAAAAACACCCTCTATAAAACAGTCCACACTATGAACAAACAAATAAAAAGCACCATCTATAAATCATTTCACACTAAGAACAAACAAATAAAAAACACTCTATAAATCAGTCCACACTTACTATAATCAAATAAAAAACACCCTCTATAAAACAGTCCACACTATGAACAAACAAATAAAAAGCACCATCTATAAATCATTTCACACTAAGAACAAACAAATAAAAAACACTCTATAAATCAGTCCACACTTACTATAATCAAATAAAAAACACCCTCTATAAAACAGTCCACACTAAGTACAATCAAATAAAAAACACTATCTATAAAACAGTCCACACTATGAACAAACAAATAAAAAGCACCATCTATAAAACAGTCCACACTATTAAAAAGCAAATACAAACACTCTCTATAAATCCATTCAGACTAAGAACAAATAAAAAAACACCTTGTATAAAACCACATTAAGAACAAATTACAAATATATATCATTTTATAAAACAGTTCACATTAACATATGCGAAAAAGAAAAGAAAACTTGAAAACATGGAAATTAAAATAAAAAAAAGACAACTTTGTCAAACACGACCTTGAAACAAGATACTCTAGAGGGCAATAGTGTCTATGAATTTCACATTGGGCTGAGGTGTAGGTGAAAAATCTTGATTGCATCTCTGAAACTCCTTGGAATGCCCGTGGCGTAAAGACACCTGTTGTTTTATTCAGCCAGAATACTGTACAATAAAAAAATGCACATATTTTACAATTACAAACATTTTTACATAAACCATTTTGCTGCAGTTGTTACTTTTGTTTTCCCCATTGCTAATGGTTTCATTTAATATGCGACATGCAATGTATTCCGAATTTCACATAACTAGAGATGTTAACGGCAGGAATGGCCACTAACGAAATGCTGGGAAAGATAGGTAAATAAATTGTCAATGAATTACGAGTTACACGCTAACAGTTGAGCGCCAGCAATGTTGGGTTTATCGCAGGTGTTTGCACATGTATGAAGTAGCATGCTTATTACAAGTTAAAGTAAAGTTGTTCGCTTGAGCGCAACTGAATTTAATGCATGTCGGGATAGCACAACCACAGAGCTCTTGTTAACTGTTACACTCAAATAAAAAGTATCACAAAAAAACAAAAAATACATTTCACAGTACAATTACACTGATAATAACACTAATACAAAATATTGCAATAAAAAGTTATAGCGGCTCAAAGATATGAGGTCTCAGGTGTCAGAAAAAAAAGGCTGCAAAGGGCTTATTCTATGGTATGTGTCCCATGTAAACTGCTGTCACTTGCTGGATCTTTTTTAACACTGCTTTATAACTTACTAGTTGATAAGCCCGCCCAGAGGGCAGTCTAATTATTTTTTAAACTACAGACGTAGAAACAACCTATGTTGTCTTTTATATAAATATTTAAGCTACAGGTGTAGCAATACTATAATTATAATAGACTACTATCTTAAATATATCAAAAATATTTTCTATATAATAAACTACAGTTATAGCCACACTCTATTTGGACAAACTACTGTCCTAAATAAATACAACATTTCTTCTCTAACCTAACACCCCCTAACCTAACACCCCTTTAAACTAACCCAAATTACCTAAACTAATACATTCTAAAGTTACAAAAAAAACCCCTAAGTTTAGAAAAAATAAAAAAGGCTAACATTACAGAAAATAAAACATCAAATTACCAAATTTAACAAAATTAAACCTAATCCCTATGAAAATAAAAAAGCCCCCCCAAATAAAAAGACCCCCTACTCTAAGAATAAACTACCAGTAGCCCTTAAAAGGGCTTTTTGCAGGGCATTGCCCCGAGATAATCAGCTCTTTAAAAAAAAATAAAAAGTCCCACCTAACAGTAACCCCCCCACCCCACCAAAATAAAAGAACCTAACACTAAAAAACCTAAACTATAAACTAAAACCTAAGTCTTACGCTGCATCCTGGTGGATTCCGAAAATGGCAGGGTGGTGAAAGAATCCTGCATCCCGGTGGATTCTGAAAATGGCTGGGTGGTGAAAGAATCCACCAAAGTGGATTCTTTGGTGAAAGAATCCACCAAAGTGGATTCTTTCACTACCCTGCCATTTTCGGAATGCAGCGTGGATTCCGAAAACGGCATGGTGGTGAAAGAATCCTGCATCCCGGTGGATTCTGAAAATGACTGGGTGGTGAAAGAATCCAACAAAGTGGATTCTTTGGTGAAAGAATCCACCAAAGTGGATTCTTTCACTACCCTGCCATTTTCGGAATGCAGCGTGGATTCCGAAAATGGCATGGTGGTGAAAGAATCCTGCATGCCGGTGGATTCCGAAAATGGCATGGTGGTGAAAGAATCCTGCATGCCGGTGGATTCCGAAAATGGCAGGATGGTGAAAGAATCCACTGAAGTGGATTCTTTCACCACCCTGCCATTTTTGGAATTAACCTGGGTGCAGCTTTGTGCATCCATGTGAATTACTTTTTCCTAGCGCTGCCAACATTCCATTGAGGATGCGTGCGCAACTGCTGATGGCGACGGACAATACAAACGCAATTATAGTATAGATTCTATGGTATGTCCCCCATCTAAACTGCCGTCTCTTCCTGGATCTTTTTTTAACACTGCTTGAAAACTTATTCTATGGTATGTCCCCCATATAAACTGCTGTCTCTTCCTGGATCTTTTTTAACACTGCTTTATAACTTATTCTATGGTATGTCCCCCATATAAACTGCTGTCTCTTCCTGGATCTTTTTTATTAACACTGCTTCTGCAGACGGGCTGAGTTAAATAAATTAACTGAGTGGAGACAGGGAGATGAGTGACACACAGGTGAGAAAATTAAGAAATAGAACTAGATCAAAGGGATAGATGCACATTAAAAAAAATTGGGTGGGGATTAGTTAATTAATTAAATTAAATTAAGAAATTAGGAAATGCAAATGCTGGGGACAGGATATGATCAGATAGAGGCATAGAAGGAGGTTTACATAGGAGACATACCATAGAATAAGTTATAAAGCAGTGTTAAAAAAGATCTAGGAAGAGACAGCAGTTTAGATGGGGGACATACCAAAGAAAACGTTTTAAAGCAGTGTTAAAAAAAGATCCAACAAGAGACAGCAGTTTAGATGGGGGACATACCACAGAATAAGTTTTAAAGCAGTGTTAAAAAAATTCACACAAACATATTGATTTGAACAGCCAATAGAATTTCAGAAGCTCTCATCCTATTAGCTGTTTTAGCTCTGTCTTTTTACTTTCAACTTGTAATACAACCGCTAACCCGGCCATGATACATTTTTACTTTGACCGCAGTTTGCATGTGAGCAAATTTTTTTTTTTATTATTACATTATTTCATTCAGTCATTTTATATGAATTTTAAATTATGATTTTTTTTGTGCGTCCTATAGTAATGTATGCATCACCTTCACATAGGTAAAAGCAGGGAACACCACTTGCGAAACACCCTGTTCTCAAGCTAAAAATGTCCTTTATAGAATCAAGATGGGGATTCATAGTACTGGTGAGATTTCTTAGCAAATCTATTTACACACACTCTCATACATACACAATTATGTACATACATATAAACATAAAAACATGATCCCCTGCTCACTGTGATAGAGGCAGCACCACACTCAGGGAAGGGGAAGGTCTGGAAGATGGAGAGAGACATGTGTCTGGCTGACATTTGTTTTCACTCTAACAATAGCGGATGTCTCTAAGAAGTTTCCTCTTTTGATAATGTAAAAAGTGCTTCCAATAAACAATTAAAATGGCTGTTTGTGATTGTGTCTACATCAAAAAAGGTTCATCTGAAGCTGTTAAAAAGCTTTTGATCAACCCCATAAATTAATAAGGATGATTGGAAAGGAAGTGGCATTTGTGAGGGCACTGCCCTCAGTGAGTCAGTGACTGAAAGGACAAGGCAATACTCCAAACAGATGACAAAAAATGTCATTAAGGAGCTTATTTCTATATGTCAGGTGGATTTGATCCTACAGATAGGGAATGCAACTGCAGAAGAAAATAGCCCCAAGATTTTTATTTCATGTTAATATTCCTAGGCTTCAAAATACATTTTAACCTCCAAAGCAAGACATTAATATTAAATGTTTAATGAAAATTATGTAAATTCTCAAACTGTTACCATATGCTTGTTGTGTCTGATGGTAAATTTATAAGGCACTAAAATAATGATGATTTTGTAATGCAATCTTTTGCAGCTGATTTTGATATCCATTATGCTAATATAAAATGAAATTAAAAATAATATGTTGCAGGCAAAACTCTAATAGACAGAAATAGCCGGGCCACCAGCATTGAATGCTTTTGAACATGGTACAGAAAATTATATACATATGGCAAAGAAGATGCTACAATGATTTCCAGATTAACAGTTTAAGACACATCTTTCTCACTGTAGAACTACTCTTTGCAAATACATTTATTTGTAAATAATATTTTAAAAATCAAATGTATACAGTAAGTATACACTTACCAGCACTTTATTAGGTACACCTGTTCAATTGCTTGGTAACACAAATTGCTAATCAGCCAATCACATGGCAGCAACTCAATGCATTTAGTCATCTAGAAATCATGAAGACAACTTGCTAAAGTTCAAACTGAGCAGCAGAATGGGGAAGAAAGGGGATTTAAGTGATTTTGACTGTGGCATGGTTGTTGGTGCCAGACGGGCTAGTCTAAGTATTTCAAAAACTGCTGATCTACTTAGATTTTCACGCACAACCATCTCTAGGGTTTACAGAGAATTGTCCGAAAAAGAGAAAATATCCAGTGAGCGACAGTTGTGTGGACAAAAATGCCTTGTTAATGTCAAAGGTCAGAGGAGAATGGGCAGACTGTTTTGAGATGATAGGAAGGCAACAGTAACTCAAATAACCACTTGTTACAACCAAGATATGCAGAATATCATCTGTGAATGCACAACACATCGAACCTTGAAGCAGATGGGCTACAGCAGCAGAAGACCACACCAGGTGCCACTCCTGTCAGCTAAGAACAGGAAACTGAGGCTACAAGTCGCACAGACTCACCAAAATAAGACAATAAAAGATTGAAAAAATCTTGCCCGGGTCTGATAAGTCTCTATTTCAGCTGCGACATTCAGATGGTAGGGCCATAATTTGGCATAACAACATAAAAGCATGGATACAGCCTGCCTTTTATCAATGGTTCAGGCTGGTGGTGGTGTAATGGTGTAGGGGATATTTTCTTGGCACACTTTGGGCCCCTTAGTACCAATTGAGCATTGTTTAAATGCCATAACCTACCTGAGTATTGTTGCTAACCATGTCCATCCCTTTATGACTACAGTGTACCCATCATCTGATGTCTATTTCCAGCAGGATAATGCACCATGTCACAAAGCTCAAATTATCTCAAACTGGTTTCTTGACCATGGCAATGAGTTCACTGTACTCAAATGGTCTCCACAGTCACTAGATCTCAATCCAGTAGAGCACCTTTGGAATGTGGTGGAACGGGAGATTTGCATCATGGATGTGCAGCCAACAAATTTGCAGAAACTGCGTGATGCTATCATGTCAATATGGACAATGACCTGCTCCTTGCATCCACAACTATCACCTCCTCTCATGCTAGACTGCAGGACTTCTGTTGTGCAGCACCTACCCTCTGGAACACTCTCCCTCGTGCTGTCAGGCTTTGCCCTAATCTGTCTTCCTTTAAATGTTCCCTGAAGACTTTTCTGTTCAGAGAAGCCTACCACCCAACTCAATAATAAATTAACTTCACTTACCTAATATTTCCCTCATCTAACTCTGTATTAACATCTTTCAAAATCTTGCAGTCCTCACCTCCGGTTTCTCAACCTCCTACCCTTCTAGATTGTAAGTTTCCACGGGAATAGGGCCCTCAATCCCTCCTGTATGTGTTTGCAAATTTTGTCCTGTCTCTTACAAGTCTTGTATTGTTTTATATAAATAGTGAATATCAAAAAAAGGAAACAACTGGCGCTGTTAGAAGCAGCTAGGATTTAAACTACCATATAAGTGTGTGCAAATATGGACTCCTGAAACCTCTCTAGGTAGTGAAGTGTGGCTATATGGGCGTATAAAGAAATTCAAAATCAAAAAGGTCCCTATAAGGGGTGACAAACTTCTATAAGAATATTATAATATATAATGGTGATATAAATCAGTAAAGGTGAATAACTGTTGCAAAGAACCAAAAATATGTGTGAACATGTGCAGGTGATTATGATAATTACCAAACATACAATAGTAGATGGTATGAAAAAAAAAAAGAATAAAATATGTAGAGATGATGAAAATCTATAACAATTTAATCTAGAAAAAAAAACAATATATCCGTATAAAACAACATCCTTTAAAACAATTGTTAAATGTGAAGTTTAAAAGTAGGGACGTCTCCCTTAATGATATCTGTAACAAATGGTCTGACCAACTTTGGTTGGTATATGAATATCAATTCGGAATTAGAGGTGAAAAAAGCGTTTCTAAATGTAAAAAAGTCACAGTCAAACGTAAATGGTAAGGTACCTTACTGATATTTGTCTAGATAAAATGGCCTCCAGGCCGATGTGCAGCTCCTTAGCTCCTTACTGTTGAGCGTCTATCTGTGTGTGCCGGGGTCGTTAGTGGCTTAGTACAAACTGCACACCTCTGATTCTATTGGTGATCAGGTGGCACACCACTCTTCTGATAGGCTGTGGTGATACACGCTTTGTAAGATGTGTATGGAGTGTAAACAGTTACGAGGAAAATAACTGAATACTCCTTGTAGTTAAGGCGGCTGTTTTTATCCCAAATGCTTGAACAGGCTTTAACAGATGAACTTGCAGCCTTTAAAGGATCTGCTGCAAATTTGGTGATGATTCTTGATAACTACACTTCTTAGATGCTCAGATCCCTGGTCCTCGGGGTGGCTTTACCTCCTAAGTCATAGAAACTAGAGAGTCCACAGGAGGGGCTGGATTGCAGCTTTCAGTGTATATCAATCGTGAATATGTCCTGGTGATAGCAGTATTGTGGCTGGAGTAAATTCTACGCGTTTCACCCTAGGAGGGCTTGATAAAATCAAGACCTCCTAGGGTGAAACACATTATCTTTTGTGCAACCTTGTGCAAAGAATAACACAATCTGATATTTCATGTTTAAGGTTATATTATTTTAACCAAAGCTTCTTAGCGCGGCAGAAACTATTTTTAGGGCCCCCTATACTTATTGTATACTATTATAGCACCCATAAAATGTATCTCTTTTAAATACCTGCAGTAAACCATTATTACTTATACAATAGCACATAATGCATTAATACCTTCACTGCTTGAGCATCATCTTAGCGCACACTCAGCTTAGCCCACAGTTGTCTGGCATGAATGTTACTGTTCACCTCCTAGAAGTCTATTATGTGAGCTTCCTAGAGTATTGCTCGAGCAATAAAAAAATAACTTAGGACTTGTAATATGAGCACATGAGTGAAAAAAATATAAACACTTTTGATCGATGTGAATACGCAATGGCGCTAATATTTTTTGCTCCACTTGTTATTTAGGGCTACTATTATTGTGTACTTTAAATGTTTGAATTCAGAATTAAACTCATAAACCTGATCTGGCAAATTCTGTACTAATTATATTTTCTGAAGTCCTTGTTTAAGCCAAAATCTTAAACATAGTGGCGGTTTTAACTTTCCATCTATTTTTCCATAGTTGTAGGTCAGTAGCAGACCTACACAACAGAGGGCCCTGGTGCAAGATTTTTTGCGGGGCCCCCCAAAGGTAACTTAGTAAAAAGCAAAAGTAAAAAAATACATTCTGCTCTGTATATTGATTTTGAGGATAGATAGATGGACTTGCAACTTGCACTAATAAAAGTCTCCCCTGTATTAGGATTCTACTCATTCTGCATACCCCTATGCATAGGGTGGTTGTTATGGGCCCCCTCCAGCTCTTGGGCCCTGGTGCCACTGCACCTGATGCACCAATGGTAGTTCTGCCCCTGTTGCAGGTTTTCTACCTATGATCTTTTAGCAAGTGACATGCTTTGGTGTGAATATTGTATAAAGCCTGGTTGCCATAAGTGTTGTCACAATTTCCCTATAGATAGATACAATTGACATTAACTGTCTTTAAAACTTTGCATTTAAACAGAAATCGATTGTTAAAAAGGATACACCTTCCTTTCTGTATCTATTTTTATATTTTGCTCTATTGCTGCCTTAACACACCGTCAAAGAAGTAAGTGAGATGCTAATTGGCCTCCTACAGTACTTATTCAAGATTCAAAAGTCATTTGTTCAGAACACAGCAAACCAGCCTTTTACCTCCGTCTGAGACTGATAAATTGATGACATTAATTCAAGTATTAATTACTCAGTGGCAATATAAATCATCTGCATACAGTATATATATATATATATATATATATATATACCGCATATATACACATATATATGTTACGGGTAACGTAAGAAATCTGGGTAATCCTAGGATTACCTGGGTAAAACAGACATTACCCAAGCGGCTGTGGGTAAAGTCGGATGTACTGTAATTTCCCCATCTACACTATTTCTTTTGCCTCCATCTGGGGTTTCAAGGAAGGTGCTCCGCCAATCTTCTGGCATCTGCCCCAAGTGAATCTTGGGGAGTGAGGTTTACAAGGGGGGCTTCGCAGGCGGAGGCAAAAAAAGATAGTGAAGATGGAGGAATTACAGTGCATGCTTTATATGTTTGATCTTGTGACTCCCACTCTGAGGGGATTTATGATCATACATCAGGCTTTACCCACAGCCGCTTGGGTAATGTCCATTTTACCCAGGTCATCCTAGGATTACCCAATATATGACTTTACCCACAACATATTTATACTGTATATGTGTGTGTACACGTGCATACATATTTATGTATACATATTTGGCAGAACATTGGGTCATTCATGCCTTCAGCAGCATACCTAGGGCATACCTAGAGGATGAATGGAAACTGTCCAAAATCATCCTGTAATGAATTTTTAAATTTATTAGTGTAGGGTAGTTTTGTTTCGTTAGGAATTTTTGACACCAAAAACAAAAACAAAACACAGAAGAGGGGGAAGGAGCTAAGATCATATGACAAATGAGCTCCTGTGCTGTTTTTTGCTTTAAAATTCTGAAAAATCTGATTTTTTTTTCTTGAAGTGAATTTTAAACTGCACACACATACAGCAAATGTATTTCACTCTGGGAACCAGGGTATAACATAATTTTCTTTATTTTAGCATGAAAGAGTTCTAGCTTAAAGGGACACTGAACACAAATTTTTTCTTTCGTGATTCAGATAGAGCATGCAATTTTAAGCAACGTTCCAATTTACTCCTACTATGACATTTTCATCATTCTCTTGGTATTTTTATTTGAAATGCAAGAATGTAAGTTTAGATGCCGGACCATTTTTGGTGAACAACCTGCGTTGTTCTTGCTGATTGGTGGATAAATTCATCCACCAATAAAAAAGTGCTGTCAACCGTTCTGAACAAAAAAAAAAGCTTAGAAGCCTTCTTTTTCAAATAAAGATAGCAAGAGAATGAAGAAAAATTGATAATAGGAGTAAATTAGAAAGTTGCTTAAAATTGCATACTCTATCTGAATCATGAAAGAAAAAAATTTGGTTCAGTGTCCCTTTAAGGATATGTCAGTGAGGCACAGCGATGTGACTATTTGTAGTTATTTACATTATAGGCCAGCTGCCTTGGGAAAATAAAACAATTAAGTTTCACCCTTTTTTGTGCAGAAAAATAGTTATTGCAATTAGTTAGCTACACATTAACGTTTGCTGTGTGGCCAGCCATAGCCTGCAACTGTACTGGGCCTCTAATCAAATATAAGTTTTAAGGCCATTTTATCCCTATTGTCTGCTCCTTCGGCTTAAGCATCTAGAGGAGCAGTTGCAGCGGCAGCAGCAAGATCATTTTCAGCATCTGCTCTAGCAGGCAATCCAATGTCCACCAGGAGTAGGAGATATGCAGGGTCAACCAGTACCAGTACTAGTAGCAGCAACATCTGTAGCACTTGGTCATCTTCTAAGTCCAACTGTAAAAGTTAATAGAACAATAAGGGGAGCTGAATTTGTAGTTGCTTAATTGAAATTCGCCTAGATTTAGAGTTTTGTCGGTAAAGACCCGTGTAGCTAACGCTGCTTTTTTTCCCAACGCACCCTTCCAAAAACGCTGGTATTTAGAGTTGTCTGAGGGGCTGCGTTAGGATCAAAAAAGGGTGCGTTGAGCCTAATTTAGCTCCACTTCAACCCTCAATACTAGCGTTGCTTACGGTAGCGGTAAGCTGGCAAAACGTGCTCGTGCACGATTCCCCCATAGGAAACAATGGGGCAGTTTGGGATGAAAAAAACCTAACACCTGCAAAAAAGCAGCGTTAAGCTCCTAACGCAGCCCCATTGTTTCCTATGGGGAAACATTTTCTAAGTCTGCACCTAACATTCTAACATGAACCCCGAGTCTAAACACCCCTAACCTTACACTTATTAACCCCTAATCTGCTGCCCCCGCTATCGCTGACACCTGCATTATACTATTATATACTATTAACCCTTAATCTGCCGCTCCGGACACCGCCGCAACCTGCATTATCCCTATGAACCCCTAATCTGCTGCCCCCAACATCGCTGACCCCTATATTATATTTATTAACCCCTGATCTGTCCCCCCAATGTCGCCGCTATTTTACCTATACTTATTAACCCCTAATCTGCCAACAGAACCTCGCCGCTACTCTAATAAAGTTATTAACCCCTAAACCGCCGTACTCCCGCCTCGCAAACCCTATAATAAATAGTATTAACCCCTAATATGCCCCCCCAACGTCGCCGACACCTAACTTCAAGTATTAACCCCTAATCTGCCAACCGGACCTCGCCGCTACTCTAATAAATGTATTAACCCCTAAAGCTAAGTCTAACCCTGACACCCCCCTAAGTTATATATAATTTTAATCTAACAAAATAAATTAAATCTTATTAACTAAAGTCTTCCTATTTAAAACTAAATACTTACCTGTAAAATAAACTCTAATATAGCTACAATATAATTAATAATTACATTGTAGATATTTTTAGGATTTATATTTATTTTACAGGCAAATTTGTATTTATTTTAACTAGTTACAATAGCTATTAAATAGTTATTTACTATTTAATAGCTACCTAGTTAAAATATTTACAAAATTACCTATAAAATAAATCCTAACCTAAGTTACAATTAAACCTAACACTACACTATCAATAAATTAGTTAAATAAATTACCTACGGGGGCGGAGCCTGACCACGCAGGGAGATGGTCGCACACTAGTAGGGCTCCTGCCACCATTGCTGATATTTTAGCAATTTTAGCACAAACAGCTGGATTTATAACTTGGCGATAAGCATACTGATCTACAGGGGCACTCACTCATGAGAATACAGTGGTGAATACTGTTGGTGGAGCGGGGGAACGGTTTGCACGGAGACCCACGTGGAGAGCCAGGACAGTTTGTATGTAGCACCAAGAGATAGTAAAGGCAAGGTCTCTACTCATAGAGGAGTGCTACACTAAAGTCAACAGCGGATTGAGCCGCACAGATCACCGGCACCACGCTGAGAGCCCTGGAGGAACAAGCAAGAAGGGGAGCGCTCTATGCCGCATAAAGGAAAAGTGAGCTGAGGCCGAGTCACTGTTACACGCGGTAAGAAGCAGCGGGCCCCGTGTAGCTCAGAACACTTGCGATTAGACACAAGAAGCAGAGGGAGGCTTTAGAGAGGCTACAGACTGGGATTCAGCGAGACTGGTAAGCTGATTATTCAGGTTCCCCATACTTCTATCAGACATTGGCGCCTAGAGCCTGTAGTTTGCCTACTAACGCCTAGAGACTTATAGTGACACTCCCTGGCATAACAGAGAAGGGCGAGTAGTACAAACTCTAGCGCATTGGGGGTTAAACATACACCTTCCCTAACGGTCAGAGCAAACCCAGCCATAACCTGTGCGACAGCCCAGGGGGGCCTTAAAAGTATTAGTAATTAAAGAAGAGAATGCAATCAACGGCTGGATTTTAACTCAGCCACAAAGTAAATACCTTGCCTTGGGTCCTGCATAAGGATTGTTTTTCCTACCACTTGTTACCTTGGGGATCTGTAGAAGCTTAACTCACATTAACTCTACCCTTATCACTGTTAGAGATTTAATCACAATATTCTGGTACAGCACTTTACTCTGTTACCACTGAACTCATCCACACTACTGAAGGGGCATGCCTAATAAGAAACAGCAGAAGGGAGAGAAACCCACAACTAATAAACCCATGAGCCAATACTTGAAATCTTTGGAGAAGCCTAGGGAGATATCAGAAGGAGCTATGGCAGACCTAACTGACAACCAGGGATTAGCAGCAATGAATAGCAACACCAGCCACTCCTCATTTATCACTAAGGAAGATATCTTACATTTATCCTCAAAGGAAGATATCAAGGGGGTCCTTGCAGAGATGAGGAATTTGTTTGGGGATCTAAGGAAAGACTTTGCCGCTCTAGAAACGAGAGTAGTAAAGATGGAAAGAGCTTCCAATGAATCTACTTCTACTTTAAAACAACATACCTCAGACATTCAAAATCAAGCTGACAACCTGCAATACCTTAACGATAAATTAGAGGACATAGACAATAGAGGCCGCAGGAATAATCTGCGCTTTAGGGGGGGTTTCAGAGTCGATTGCCCCACAGAACATTGAAGGGTACCTCCAAGCGCTTTTCAGAATTATAAGGACTCTCCTACGTCACCCGATGTTCCAATAGAAAGGGCCCACAGGGCCTTGAGACCCAAACCCCCTGGTAAAGCTCCCCGAGGGACATCATCGTGAGATTCCTTAGCTATAAGGACAAAGAAGAAATCCTGCAGGGCGCCCGAAAGAAACACCCCATCACACATGTAGGTGAGGAAATTCAAATTTTTACGGATTTATCACCCCTCACTCTTCAAAAGCGGAGGGAACTGGGTCACATCACTGCCATCTTACGGAACTGCAAGATTCAGTATAGATGGGGGTTTCCTGTGTCCATTAATCCCTACCAACAACAACAAAACAGCCATATATAGACCGGGCATGGATGAAAAGAACTTTTTTGAAACTCTATCGCTCCAACAAGCGGCCCCTGGCAGGCCTTTATCAATGGTAGAGATACCTCCACAGCGATCTCCACATGCCAACTCATCCGCAGAAGTTAATGGGTAATGTACTGTTGAGCTTTCTGGCTTTCAATCTGATGTTTTTTGCATTTTTTCTCTTTTTGTCACTTCTGTTTTTTCTCCCATGGGTCTTTTGCTCAGGGTTCCTGGACTCATGTATATATGCTACATCCTGACAATTAATGTATTCAATGTTAATGTATTTTTGCACTAAGGTTGTACTTGTATAGGTTACCAAGGGGGGAGTGTAATTACCACAGTCTCAGTTTGTAATCTTATCCCCACTTAGGAAGATCAGGATAGGGGTGCTCCTTTTGAAAGTTAAAAATGTTGTGAAATTAATGTTTTGATGTGCCTTCTGGCTTTCAGTCTGATGCCTTTTTGCATTTTTTCTCTTTTCTGTCACTTCCGTTTTTTCCCCCATGGGTCTTTTACTAAAGGTTCAGAAGGACTCTTTCGAGTTCCATGGACTCATATATATCTGCCACATCCTGTATGTTAATGTAGTCACTGTTATGTATTATTTGCACTTAAGTTGTACTCTTACAGGTTATCAGGGGGTGTGTGTAATTACTGCAATCTCAGTGTACAGTCTTACTCTCACTCAGGAAGATCAGGATAAGGGTGCACCTCCTGACAGTTAAACATGTTAAGGAATTAAAGGTAATATCTATCACAACCCTGATTATATAAACAGTATTTAGACTGAGATCTTATCAATAGAGCGCCCCCTTAAGGCCTAGGGGGGAATGTAGTACGACGCAAGGCCTTGGCTTAGTTGCTTGAGTCTAGGATTTGGGGACAAGCAATTAATGATCCACAGTAAGTTTGCATTTTTTTTTGCAGGAGACATGGAGTCCTCCGTCCCTATTTCTCCCCCAGACAGGTGCACTAACCTATTAAAATAGAGCGATCACTGGGGTACACCGTATGGGTAATGTTGCATCAGACCATAGAATAATTAGTTGTCATGTTACTCTTTGCTAGCTAATATAGACTGACACTCCCTCTCCCGAGGAGTAAAATAAATATTTGCCCTGCCCACTCAGATATTATAGGGCTATGATCCGCTCTACTCAGGAACTTAGATCAATGCATGAAACTAGGCCTAGAGACTTAGACGATGCCCCAGCCACCTGGCCGAGTTTAATAAGTTTGAAATGTGCTATATGCTCACCAATATGTTTATAACTCACATCAGCACTGGGGCTTTTCCCCGTATATTTGTTTGTGTTTGTAGATTCATTTTCGATAAATCAGTAATTAAACGGCAATTTTTCATTCTCACATCACTGTATTGTATAATTTTGAATTTATCTGATTTTAGGATTAACATCCCCAAAGGGGGCGCACACCTATTTTCTCTTCCTTGCTGAACTTACCTTTTACCCTTTTCCCTACTCCTTTCCCTTCTAATACTCCTTCCCATCCTTAATGTTTCGCTCACCCCCCCTCTTTTTTTTTTCTTTCTTTTTTTCTCATCTTATCCTCCCGCGATGGCCGCTCACCCAAGACCTAGCAAATTTAAAGATCACTCCATCAATTTTACTACCATCAATGCGAAGGGTCTTAATGACCCAGGAAAACGTTCAATAGCATTTAAAGAACTAAATAAATTAAATAGCCATATAATTTTTGCCCAAGAAACACATTTTAAAAAAGGTAAGGAACCTAAATGGCACAATCCTGTGTTCGCTAAAGCTTACTTTGCATCAGGACAGAGCAAGAAAGGAGGGGTGGGTATTATCTTTCACCGGACCATACCTTTTCTACTGACACATATAGAGAAGGATCCTGACGGACGCTATTTGATACTGGTGGGGTCTTTGTTTGGCAATTATATCACATTAGCATCAATATACTCTCCTAGCAAAGGACAGGAAAAATTTATAGACAGGGTCACTGACCTATTATTAGAGCACTCCAGAGGGGTCACGTATTCAGCTGAGGATTTCAACTTGGTATCAGACCCAGTAATGGACACCTCACGAGGGGTTACCTGTACACCAGCATCCACAATTAACCAGGTCAATGAAACACTTAAAAAGACAGCCCTACATGATGTCTGGCGATCTCTTTATCCCACGTCCAGAGATTACTCATTCTATTCTATACCACACAATAGTTATTCCCGGATTGATTATATTTATACAGATTCATGTGGCCTCTCAATCACACATCAGAGCTCGATAGGCCATATCACCTGGTCGGACCATGCTCCGGTCTCATGTTCTGTCCTGTGGCCAGATATTCCGGTCACTCAGCAATTGTGGAGACTAGATGAGACTATACTTGGACGACCCTATTATTCTTAGTGACCTACAAAAAAGCCAAAAGGAGTATTTGAGAATAACACTTTCCCCACATCATCAAATGCATTAATATGGGAAGCCCACAAAAGTGTGATAAGGGGGGCCCTAATTAAGCATAAAATACTACTCAATAAAAAATATAGAGCTAAATATCAGGAATTACAGGGAAGGATTAGTGACCTCGAGATAAAACACAAAAGAGACCCCGCTGTTAATGTAGTGAGGACACAACTAAAAGAAAAAAGGATCGAAATTACATAAGCACCTAGTTGAGGTACATCAAAAAAAGGCCCTACTGCTAAAGCAATTTTATTATGAGGGAGGCAATAAACCGGGTAAGATCTTAGCCAGATCCCTCAAAAAGAGACAGATTCAATCCTACATACACTCCATTAAGACTTCAGATGGACACAAAGTACAAAGCAGTACTCAAATAGCCGCAGAATTTCATAAATACTACTACTCTTTATATAATATACACAGTCGCGCCATGGAGTCCCCCCAGGAGGATTCCCTTAGCCAACAAATAACTGCCGTTGACTCCTACCTGAAGGATTTAGACCTTCCCAAACTATCAAAGGAGGATTCAGAGTCTTTAGATACTCCAATTAACAGCGGAAGAACTTTTTGCTGCCATTAAAAATAGTCCGAAGGGTAAAAGCCCGGGCCCTGACGGATTTTGATCTGCCTACTATAAAAAATTTAAGAATACCCTGGCAGGTCCAATTTTAACTTTGTTTAACGAGATTAGGGATAATCCCAATCTATCTCACACACTACTTGAGGCCCATATCATGGTTCTCCCCAAGCCGGGGAAGACAGCAGATTCTCCAGGGCATTACAGACCAATCTCCTTATTTAACTCTGACATGAAGCTACTAGCTAAGATTCTCGCAACTCAACCTCAACAAATTTATACCAAACTTAATTGATAAAGATCAGGTGGGCTTTATACCAGGCCGTGAGGCTAGAGATAACACCGTTAAAGTTACGCAGTTAATTGCCCACGTCAGGGCCCTTAAAATCCCTACTGTGCTCTTCTCCACATATGCGGAGAAGGCATTTGATAGGGTGGGCTGGCCCTTCTTGTGTCGAGTCTTGGAGAAAATGGGTTTTGGTAAGACCTTTGTCGATACAACCTTTGCGTTGTACTCGAACCCCAATGCCAAAATACGAATCAATGGTACTTTATCAAAGTCATTCATATAAGCAATGGAACCAGACAGGGTTGCCCACTGTCTCCACTGCTTTTCGCCCTGTCAATTGAAGTTTTGGCGCAGAAGGTTAGATCCAATAACAACATTTCAGGAATTAGGGTAGAGGACACAGAGTACAAACAGGCGTTGTACGCTGATGATGTCCTATATACGTTAACTAACCCAACTGACTCTATCCCCGAGCTGCTGAAGGAACTTAGAGCATATGGCTCAGTCTCAAATTTCCTCCTTAATTTAAGTAAATACGGAGTTACTAAATAAAATACGAACCAGACAAAATCGATTCCTTGCAGAAGGTCTGTTGCCTCACTATAGCTAAGACCAAGCTTAAATACCTTGGTATCTACTTAACAGCGGATCCATCAGATCTTTATAAGTATAATTACATCCCGCTTAGGAATGATATTGCAGCGGATCTCTCTTCATGGAAGAATAAATACATATCTTGGCTAGGTAGAATTGGAGTGGTCAAGATGAACATTCTACCTCGGATGTTGTATCTTTTCCAAACATTACCAATAACAGTTCCTAGAGGATACACAAACCAGTTACAAAGCTTGATTGATCAATTCATTTGGTCCAATAATAGACCTAGGGTATCAAGAAGGAATATGTATCTTCTCAAAGTGAATAATGTGGGATCACTCGCTTGGTTATCTTCATCACTCAGGCCTAAAAATATATGTAAATATCAAATGCTTGAGAAGACTTTTAATATATGGGATGCAACAGTTGCCACCACTACACACATCTCCTCTAGACACTCCCCGATGTCACCTGTATATGAAAACCCGGAGCTCCCATACCACTTAATAAGTCATAGGAAAATTAAACCCTACAAAATGAAGGAAGGATCTGTGAACGGGGTGGTAAAACAGGGCAAATTTATATCGCAGAACGAGTTAATAGACAGGCAACCTTCGATATTCACCTCATGGTTGCATTATAACCAACTACTAAATTTTATATCTAGACACAAAAAGAAGCAAGAGCTAGGAAAGGGCACTTACACCCTTTGAAAAACTCTGTACTAATGAGGGTACTCTGAGACACCTGATCTCGCTACTTACAAACTCTTAATCCTTCGAGAGACTGACTTACTCCCAAGTTATGTTATTAGCTGGGCGAAGGACTTAGGGCTCGAAATTGACGTTGAGTCCTGGCTGAAAAGCTTCAGACTCACAAAGAGGTCATCAATATCCTCAATATCCAAGAGACACACATCAAGTTTATGAGCAGATGGTACATGACGCCCATTAGATTACATAAGATATTCTCCACCTTGAGCCCCATGTGCTGGAGGGGTTGCGGGGAACATGGCTCACTTCTACACATATGGTGGTCTTGCCCAGTAATACTGACCTTTTGGGAAGGGTCCCTGAGCAAAATTAATGAGACACTAAACACTAACCTACCAAGTTCACCAGAAATCTTGCTTTTCTTAGCTATACCTAAAATGCAAAGTCATGGCTCATTTAGCTTTATTGTTACTATTACTCACCAGTGCCAAAAAATTGATTCCCAAGAATTGGAAATCTCAAGAGTCCACCTACGATTCGAGAATGGTACTCCCAGGTGACGAGGTCCTCCTTATGGAGAGATATCACTACTTGAAATACATAAGCTAGATATCTATGAATTAATGAAAGCAATCTGGCAAGGCACAATTTAAAATCTGGCACATAATTTGATGGCGGGGAGGCGGTAGTCGCGGGCCTTCCCTTCCCTTTCTTCTCTACCCAGGTTTGTCCCCCCCCTCCTTTTTTTTTTTTCCCTTCCCCCTCCTCTCTTCCCCTTCCCAACACTCTGTTGTTTCTCTTTTCCCACCCAGCTAACTTTTCCCCCCACTTTATTAAAGTGTGTGCACCTAGTTTTCTTTTATTTTATTTTTTTTGATCCAATCATACTGTATTTTCTTTATTGTTGTAAAATTTCTGAAAAATTTTCTATCCTGTAAACTTTCACCCAAGACAATGGTCGGCGGGTTGAGAGTATAAATCAGCTTGAAGTGTATAATATTCTTATTGCTGTTAGGGGCATATGACTGCTGTACAAAATCCTGCACCGAATTGTATTTTGCTTGCATATCAGCAAGACTCTGTTAATTTTTCTTTCACTTCAATAAAGCATTTAAAAAAAAAAAAAAAAAAAATACCTACAATTACATACAATTAAATAAACTAATTAAATTACAAAAACAAACAAACACTAAATTACAAAAATAAAAAAAGATTACAAGAATATTAGGCTAATTACACCTACTCTAAGCCCCCTAATAAAATAAAAAAGCCCCCCAAAATAATAAGGTCCCTACCCTATTCTAAATTAAAAAGTAACCAGCTTCTTTACCAGCCCCAAAGTTATCAGCTCTTTTGCCTGTAAAAAAAATACAACCCCCCCAAACATTAAAACCCACCACCCACATACCCCTACTCTAACCCAAACCCCCCTTAAATAAACCTAACACTACCCCCCTGAAGATCTCCCTACCTTGAGTCTTCTTCACCCAGCCGGGCCGAAGTCCTTCATCCGATGGGGCAGAAGAGGACATCCAGACCGGCAGAAGTCTTCATCCTATCCGGGCAGAAAGAGGACATCCGGATCGGCAGACATCTTCATCCAAGTGGCATCTTCTAATCTTCATCCATCCGACGAGGAGCGGCTCCATCTTCAAGACCTCCGGCGTGGAACATCCTTCTTCCCGACGACTACCCAATGAATGAAGGTTCCTTTAAGTGACGTTATCCAAGATGGAGTCCCTCGAATCAGCCAAATCAGAATTTTGAGGGACGCCATCTTGGATGACGTCACTTAAAGGAACCTTCATTCATCGGGTAGTCGTCGGGGGAAGTAGGATGTTCCGCGCCGGAGGTCTTGAAGATGGAGCCGCTCCTCGTCGGATGATGAAGATAGAAGATGTCGCTTGCATAAAGATGTCTGCCGGTCCAGATGTCCTCTTCTGCCCGGATAGGATGAAGACTTTTGCCGGTCTGGATGTCCTCTTCTGCCCCAATGGATGAAGACTTCAGCCCAGCTGGGTGAAGACGACTCAAGTAGGGAGATCTTCAGGGGGGGTAGTGTTAGGTTTATTTAAGGGGAGTTTGGGTTAGAGTAGGGGTATGTGGGTGGTGGGTTTTAATGTTGGGGAGGGTTGTATTTTTTTTTACAGGCAAAATAGCTGATTACTTTTGGGCATGCCCCGCAAAAAGTCCTCTTAAGGCTGGTAAAAGAGCTGGTTACTTTTTAATTTAGAATAGGGTAGGGACCTTTATTATTTTGGCGGGCTTTTTTATTTTATTAGGGGGGCTTAGAGTAGGTGTAATTAGCCTAATATTCTTGTAATCTTTTTTATTTTTTGTAATTTAGTGTTTGTTTTTTTTGTAATTTAGTTTAGTTTATTTAATTGTATGTAATTATAGGTAATTTATTTTATTAATTTATTGATAGTGTAGTGTTAGGTTTAATTGTAACTTAGGTAAGGATTTATTTTACAGGTAATTTTGTAATTATTTTAACTAGGTAGCTATTAAATAGTAAATAACTATTTATAGCTATTGTACATAGTTTAAAATAAATACAAAGTTGTCTGTAAAATAAATCCTAAAATAGCTACAATATAAATATTTGTTATATTGTAGCTATATTAGGGTTATTTTACAGGTAAGTATTTAGTTTTAAATAGGAATACTTTAGTTAATAAGATTTTAATTTATTTTGTTAGATTAAAA
Source organism: Bombina bombina (assembly GCF_027579735.1). Taxonomy (NCBI): domain Eukaryota; kingdom Metazoa; phylum Chordata; class Amphibia; order Anura; family Bombinatoridae; genus Bombina; species Bombina bombina. The sequence goes on from NC_069499.1 coordinate 726,684,953, forward strand.
TTATATTTAATTTAGGGGGGTGTTAGGGTTAGACTTAGCTTTAGGGGTTAATACATTTATTAGAGTAGCAGCGAGGTCCGGTCGGCAGATTAGGGGTTAATACTTTAAGTTAGGTGGTGGCGATGTTGGGGGGGGCAGATTAGGGGTTAATACTATTTATTATAGGGTTTGCGAGGCGGGAGTTGTGGCGGTTTAGGGGTTAATACATTTATATAAGTGGCGGCGAGGTCCGGTTGGCAGATTAGGGGTTAATACTTGTAGTTAGGTGGTTGGCGACGTTGGGGGGGGCAAATTAGGGGTTAATAAATATTATGTAGGTGTCAGCAATGTTGGGGGCAGCAGATTAGGGGTTTCATAGGGATAATGTAAGTGGGCGGCGATGTGCGGTCGGCAGATTAGGGGTTAAAAATATTTATTATAGTGGCGGGCGATGTGGGGGGACCTCGGTTTAGGGGGTACATAGGTAGTTATGGGTGTTAGTGTATTTTATAGCAAAGTAGTTAAGAGCTTTATAAATCGGCATTAGCCCATAAAGCTCTTAACTACTGACTTTTTTCTGCGGCTGGAGTCTTGTCGGTAGAGGGTCTACCACTCACTTCAGCCAAGACTCTAAATACCAGCGTTAGGAAGATCCCATTGAAAAGATAGGATACGCAATTGGCGTAAGGGCATCTGCGGTATGGAAAAGTTGCGGATTGAAAGTGAGCGTTAGACCCTTTCCTGCTGACTCTAAATACCAGCGGGCGGCCAAAAGCAGCATTAGGACCACTTAACACTGCTTTTGACAGCTAATGCAGAACTCTAAATCTAGGTGATTGTTTGGTTCCAAGCCTAGTAGTATGATAGGGAGGGGAGTTTGAGGTTACTAAGCAAGAGTATAGGGGTGGTAAACAGAGCGCCTAAATCTGAAGGCTAAGGTGACTATAGTGTTGAAAATCTCTTACAGTATCTAGTACTAAGAGTCAGTGATATATATATGTTAAAAAGCATTTAAAATGTAATACATCAAGTAGAATGAAAATCATGGATCCATGAGTACAATAAAACATAAAAACATCAAAGCAAATGACATTAGAACTGTTAGTATAACATGTGTTGTGGACAATCTTAGTCCGGATTATACAGTGATTGTCTGCTCGAGAAGAAACAGATCATCAGCAAGTGTGTGATTACACTATTTAAGTGTGGCAGTGATTTCCTTCCAATCCCAATTAAGGAATTCCAAAACAAAGGTATTAATATCCAAAAGCATGTGTGCCCAAAAATCTATGTGACACTTGGGAATCTGTGGTAAAAAAACATCCCTCAATCCTAGGCGAAATAGTGGAAAAAATGTAAAAGAATGAAATAAAATCAGATAAAATCAAATACTCTTGTGTATACACAAAAAGAAAAAGAAAAAAAATGAAAATAAGAAAAAGAAAAGATGCAAAAAGTGCAAAAAGTACAAAAAGTACAGATAAATCCCCAAAAATGCAAATAGTCTCTTAGATTAGAAAAATGTGTATATAAGTATATAATGAAAACTATAATTAAAAATATCAAACTTGTATTTCTGGTGGGTGAGATCTCTGTGATCTCTGTGATCTCTCTGTCTCCAATGTCCCAGAAGTCTTCGGAACTCTTTTCCAAAAATCCTTGGGTATCCTCTGAAAATGATAATGAAATAGTGCAGATTGTTTCCAAAATAGATACTGATATTAAAAATAGGCTTCCCAGTTTTTAAAGTCAACGCATTTCGGCCTTGTAAACAGGCCTTTCTCAAGACTAAAAAACTGTGTGTGACTTGTAGCCTTATATACTAATCTCTTAATGCCTTAATTGATTTATCTGAAAACTGGAAGTTGTGTGTATGACTTAGTTTAACTTTTGTTTGTACATTGAACAATTATGTAAATTCTAATGGCAAGTCCTCCTTAGCCCGCTTGCACTTTATCCGTTTTTTTCAAATTCTTATCATTCTTTATAACTTAGTGAGCAGCAATTTGTTATTGCCCGTTACTCCTCAAGTCTGATTGGATGTAACGTCATATACGCTTACTCCTTAGTCCGCGGCTATTTGATTGTAGGTTTACTTTACTATGATCGGCAGCCCATGTGTCTAACAGCTGTTTACTGTATCATACAGCTAAGTTAGCAGGGCTCTTTATAGTTGGCTACAATGCGTTCATATTTGAAGAACTACTTAGATTCAAGTGTATCTTAAAACTTCTCGGAAAATGTATAACAGAAATGTCTAAAAAAAATAAAAAATATTTAAAACAGGCTTAGCAAGCTCTTCTAAAAACATATAAAAGGGTGTTTAACAACAGCTTCTAGGAGTATAAACTATATTGAAAACTATTTTTATAACATTCTTTAAGAGATTCCCGTTATAGACTCCGTTCTGAGTGTAAGAAATGTTATAGAATTAATATAAAGAAGGATATAAAGTTACTGTATCTCTTTTGCATCTCTTTTGAAAACCTCTGAAGGTTCCAATAGCATACATTGTTCTAAGTATATTAACTATCAAATACAAGAAAGTGATGTTTAAATGCTATATAGTATACTAGTAGATGGAAAAAAAAAGGAAAAGAAGGGAAAATAGAAAAAAGAGAGTTATAGAGATAGGCTTTATTAGCACAAATATGTTTTTGCCGCCACTTATGTGCATATGTGGAGTGAGGAATTTTATCCCACATATAGTCCTTACCAGGAATTTAATTGTTGATCATGCCTATTGATGGAATTGTATAAAAGGGTGTTATATCCTTTGTTAAAAGTTGGTACTACCTGAAATCAGTTATCTGTTAATGTACGAATATGGTGCATCTTCTCTTGAAAGGAGGAAGGGTTGAAACCCAACATATTTAATAACTACTAATCTAGGGTCGTCTGAATTTTGATCTCAGAATGGTTGTACTCAGATATCAATGTAGCAGTTCGACTCTATTGTATATATTGTGTTCAACTTAGTGACTATTTTTAAAAATCCAGATTTTTCTGTTGGGAGATAGGAGATATCTTCCTGTTTGAGCGATACGAGATATCTAGCTTTCTTAATATAATAGGAGTATGTTTGATACTATATAAAGGGGAAAAGTAAGTTTAGTTCATAGATCATTATAGAGGAAATGTTTCAAACTGTTTGTGTAAGGTGCGTTATATGATGATATGATATATACATAACTGAATTATGTACCCTATATTAAATTCTATAGTAGACTAAGTGTTGAGGGGATGGTGTAGTCTCAGAAGACTAGTCAAGTTGTATCTTACCAAGCAAGAAGCCTCCATGTACACATCAACTCTTTAGTCTACTCTCAAAAGTCACCTGTACCAGTGTTTGTGCCAGTACCATCATCAGTTCTACTGCCAGTTTCCCTCACTCTCCTGATTTCCTCCAAATGTTATATCAGCACTGGGTGGGTTTATCAGAATCAGAAGATTGTCTCTCAGCAGCAGCAACAGCAGCAACATTGCAGACGAGACAGGTAATTAGCTGTCACATTTCATTTGCTGGTCTTTACTCATATGTCAAAGACCATCTATCAAGGAAGTTTTCCTGCTTTATCCAGTCTGTTTGTAGTTATTTATTAAAGTTTTGAATTCATGTACCCCATAGATAAGTTCATCACACTGCTCACTGTATATTTCTATTTATCTTTTATGATTTCATTACAGGAGTACTAAGTCTGCTGAATAGTTTTTCCTCTTGAGTGAAAACTAAATACAACTCTGTTTGATTAAAAATGTACACACACACACACATAATAAACTACTATCCTTAATTTTATGGTCATACTAATGGAAATACCCTTTCAAGTAATTTCACTTCTGGATGCAAGATTTTACTAATAGAAACTTTGGAATGAGATGGTCATACATGAATCCTTTCAGATACTCCTTCATCCTCCTGACAAGTGCCTGCAACTTCACTACTTAGTATGCCACCAGGGACCACTTGAAGCTTTTCAAGAAGTCATCCGTCTTGCCTCAGGAGATGACTGAACAAGAGTATGACTTGACAATAAGATTTTTGACCACACAGGCGAGGGTACATTTTGCTGCCCCACCCCAATTACATACCATCCCATTGTAAGGTAAAGGGATAGAAAACCACATTTTTATATCATGATTCAAATAGAGCATACATTTTAAGCAACTTTCTAATTAACTCCTATTATCAATTTTCTTTGATCTCTTGGTATCTGTTATTTGAAAAGCAGGAATGTAAGCTTAGGAGCCAGCACATTTTTGGTTCAGCCTCTGGGTAGAGCTACTGATTGGTGGCTAAATTCAAATCAAACAGTGGTAGTTGTCACGCTGCTCCCTTGAGCTGCCCTGGCTGCTGCCAGGGACACGGCGGTTGCTGCTCTGGCTGTTGCCAGAGAAGTGGCGGTTGCTGTGAGCATGCAGTGATGATGTCATTGTTGCACATCTCTTCCTTCTATGAAGCCGGATCCTTTGAGCTCCTTGTGGGAATCGGCGCCTTTGTATGTACCTGCATAATTTACATTCACTGCCCAAGTATAGGTGTTACTGTGTGTGCTCCTAGGTGCTTTATTACTTGTATTGCTGGATTGCCTTAATATTGCTGAACTCTGCCTGTTTTGACTACTCTGCCTGTATACCCTTGAATTGCTGGATGCCTTAATATTGCTGAACTCTGCCTGTCTGACTACTCTACCTGAAACAAGACAACAGGGTGTCAGTGGCGCCTGAGGCTAGCTGTCCTAGACACAAGATTATTATAAAAATAGTAAAAAATATATATTAAAAAATTAATATTGAAAAGTATAAAAAATATATTATTTAAAAAAATTGTGGGATGCCAAAATATAAGAGATACTATTATATAAATAGAATGTATAAAACTAAATAAATAAGCGATCAATTTAGTTCTACCAACAACTATGGATGCACAAATGTCGACTAAACCAAACTGCAGGTATAAAACCCTAAACGTACAAACATACAGGGCAGAATAGGGTAGATAAAAAACTAAAAAAAAAATTGGTTTAAATATAAATACATGGATTATTTAATAATAGCAACAATATAACATAAGCAAATATACCAGTGTATAAAAACAAAATACAATGTAAAAGTTAAGCAATCAAAATAATAAATAAGGACTTAGAGAGTTTATTAAAACATCTCAATGTACGATGGTGGTGAGGAATTGCAACAATAGACACAAGTCCAGTTTCCTCCTAATAACTAAGAATGTCTTTTATCACAAGTTTGAAATGTGAATGATAAGTAGCGGTATAGCCGTTACATCAAAAATGTTCAACTTAAGAATTAGAAGGCCAATGTTTTCCTGAAAGGGCTAGTCAATACAGGGTTAAACTTCGCTGTGTATGTTCAGCTGTTACTTATGCAATTGCTAAGACACTTTGCTGTAGCGAACCATGGATTTATAAGTACAGTGTGTGTAGCAGATATATAAACTTGTACTCACTTAGAGTTGATAGAGTCCTCGCTTTGTTTTAAAATCACCTGTTAGCAGAAAAATGTGTAGTAATGGTCCAATAGGGACCTTTGCAGTGCGCGTACTAATTTAAAAAAGCTGGAAGTCCTTGAAGGTATAAGCTCCTACCGGCTCAGTGTGTGCTAACGAAGCACGTAGAAAGAGTCGGTTCTGGGAGTAGTTTCTGTTGCTGAAGGAGCACTCAGTAGGAACGTCTACTCGTTTCAGCTGTGAAATCCTTTATCAAGAATGTTCGTTTGCTGATGCTCCTCCATTTTTAAAGGCTGATTTAACCCTTTACACCCTTTACGTATCTCATTTCCGCCTTCATTTTAAGCAACTATTAGTCATGAATTGAAAATAAGAGACTTGTATTGCTATTACATCTCTATGTGACACGAATAACTTACTTCTATAAGTGATATCTTAAACATGGTCAGAATTAATAGTTTTCACATGATCAAGATAATATCTAAAAAATCTAGTGACAGGATTGTTCTGATAGAGCAAAACATTGTGGGTAGTTAAAATAACAGACAAGTAAATATAACAGTACTCGTCCTATAAACTAGCTAATATGAGATCAAAACTGCTTAACATAATAGACAATCTAAACCGTTTAGCAGAATAAATTCAATACTGACTGTATCAACTACACTCTGTTTATATCAACATCAGTACACCCAGAGTCCGGGCAAAACAGCCTGATGCACCACAATTGATCTTAAAAACTCATATATAAAAATCTAATGTATAAAAAACTTTATAAAAATAGAATAAAAAACTTGATACATATAGAAACACTTGATATATATAAAAAACTTGATACAATTTTTTATTTTTTTTTTGTATAAAGAATTAATTAAAAATATATATATTTTTTTAAAGATATATATTATATATACCCCTAAAAAACTATGTAACTGACTAACAGGAACAATTCACTGGTTCATAATATAAATTGTGATATATAACAGTAGTGTGTAAAAAACATTTTGTAGAGATCACACATCACTTATGCTTGCAGATATTATTAATGTAACAAACAAAAGTATCTAACTGGAATTCCTTTGGAACAGGGCTGGTAGGAGTGTAGTTAAGACGCATATATTACAAATACAATACCAGATCTATTAATGTAAGTTCCTATTTCAAAAACTAATATAATAAAAATTAAGTGGTTCACTTCTTAAATGGATAGATGAATATTTCTCAAAAACATTTTTTAAAACAGCTAGCTGACTATATATATTTATGTGAGGTAGATGGAATCAGAAATTATTTATTAGAACATCTATTGTGTTTGTTACTATTAAGAATATAAAATTCATAATAAGTTGCTTGAAAAATGTCTCTATGGGACAGGTTCAGATTAGTGAATTAAAGGGACCTTGAGGGTCTAATTGATAAGAAATCTGATGTTATATCTTATATTCTATTTGAAAAAGGGGGGATACTGAATTAATTTAAAATGAAATTGAGATCTAGCTCACTATTCAGGCCTTTAGGGGCTAAAAGTATCAAAGTTAAAAATCAGCTCTGCTTCCTGTCTCAATAGTTTTTCTTCCATATTTCCTCTCCTTCCATCAGGCTCTACTTTTTTCACACCCCAAAATTTAAAGTTATCTAATTTACCCTGATGCACTTCTGTAAAATGTCTATATAAATTTGTATCTTTTCTACAGTGCTCAATTCCTAAAAGATATTCCCTTTACAATCTCTAAGTTTTCTGCTTGTCTGGCCAAAATATTTAAATTGCAGCTACACTGTACTAATAAATGATGTTAATATCCGAACATCTAAGTATTCCATTAATTTTAAGGATCTTTCCAGTCTTATCTGATTTGATATTTTCAGTTTTGTGCTATATTTACAGGATTTGCATCTCTGGCATGGAAGAAACCTTCGATTGTATTCCCCTCTAAATCTTTAATATTCTTATTAAAAGTTATTTTCTTATTTTCAACTCACTGGGAGCTAGCATATATTTAAAATTTTGTGCTTTTTTATAGATAAATTTAGGATTTTTTGCTAAGGTGTGTCCTATAATAGGATCTTTTAACAGTAAAGACCAGTGTTTCCTTACCATTTTTTCAAAGGACTTATGTTGCATTGAATAGGTGGTTATTATGGGGATTAATATAAACAAAGAATACCAGGACATGGAAGACTCCCCCATTCTAAAAACAATAAACACAGAGGTAGAAGAGCAGGATCAAAGATAAAAAAGATAAGTCTAAAGAATACACATAACCATAAAGAAACACAAGAAAACACACGCATTGCAGTTCCTTCCACAAGCGACTCTAAAACAACAGATATATACAATTTAAGCAAAACAAGTTTAAATTCAAAAGACATTGAAGTTCTCTCGTTAGGGCTATCATATGCCCCATCTAGGGGTTTGGATAAATTCCAAACCTACACACACATCACGCAGTTAGTGAGGAAACTAACCCTTAAAAGATTTTTTCTGCAAGTCTGCATTAGAGAAACAAAACAACAATCGGACACCAGAAGTTAACATACACCCAACAACAGATCAAACACAGGAGAAAACCAAATTACACCGACCCTCAAACCTAAATCCACTTTTTTTCCCATCACACACAAAGGTCCACATATTGAAACCTTTGAGAATATAGTTTGTGATGATTTAAAGAAATTAAATAAAACACAACTCAAGAAATTCAATCACAATCTGACCAAAACCCAAATGGACACCATTAAAAGTTTGGAAAATAATAGGGACAGCATAGTGAAACCCGCAGATAAGGGTGGAGGCATTGTGATTTTAAACAAAGAAGACTACAATAAAGAGTCGGACAGAATTTTGGGAGACTCAGGAACTTATAAAGTCCTTGATCGGACCCCACAGACAAGTTCAAGAAACAATTGGATTGCATGCTTCTATCGCCAAAAGGAGGGGTGTGCTCAACAATCGGGAATACGGTATATATCTATCAAGAACCTAGAATACCTGTATTTTATTTACCCTCCCGAAAATCCACAAAAGACTAACGAACCCCACCCGGAAGGCCAATTAATCAGGCATCGAATCTATAACTTGTAACCTATCTAAAAACATAGATAGGAGACTCCAAAAATTATGTACAGAAACTCCCATCCTACTTAAAGGGACTCGACTGAAATTCTGAACATAATGAACGAACTGAAATGGGAAGAAGACTACACTTAGCTACCTGCGACGTAACTGCTCTTTACACGAGTATTCCACACAACCTAGGTGTAGAAAGCAGTGGAATACTTTTTGGATAAAGACAAGAGATTTGAGCCCAGACCAAAGGGAGTTCATACTGGAAGGAATACTATATATCCTTACTCCATAATTATTTCAACGACAGAGGAAAATTCTACAATCAAATATGCGGAACAGCTATGGGGACCAGGGTTTGCGCCCAGCTATGCAAACTTATATATGGGCCAATGGGAGAAGATCTTCTGGGACTCCTGCCCAGCAGGCGCAGACCTGGTCCTATACAAGAGATACATAGACGATATCATCATAGTGTGGAAAGGCTCCTACGGAAGATCTCACACACACTATAAACGTGATGAATCAGAATTGTATGAATCTGCACTTTACTTATGAGTTAAGTAAACACAACATCCACTTTTTAGACTTGGATATAAGTGTCCAAAAAGAAAGTTATCTACTGCGACATACTTTAAAGATGTAGATTGCAGCAATTACATTCATCAAAACAAGCTGCCACCACCACAGATGGAAGCTCCAACATCCCCAATGGACAGTTTATGAGAATCAAGACAAACAAATGGAAAGAGCAATCAGAAATTCTGAAGAAACGATTTCTGGAAAGGGGATATGAAGAATCAAATATAAACAACTCAATGAAGGAGTGGGAAGCAATGAAGTAGAGAATCCATGTTGAAATATAAGATAAAAAAACGGATGAGAAAACAGAAATATTGTGTGCCATTCATCACTGAGTACAGCGAAAATAGATTCTTAATAGAAAGAATCATTAAGAAACATTGCACTTTCTTAAAGAGGATAAAACATCATCAGGAAAGATTTGACTGAGTCCCCCAACTTCATATACCGGAAAACAAAAAATATCAAAACAATGATTGCACCAAGCATCACTACTAACACTACCAGAAACAGAAATGAGTGTACACAGCCCAACAGTTAAAAGGTTTTTTCCCATGCCATCTGTGTAAAGCCTGCAACATGGAAAAAAGGGGCACACCTTCAAATCTAAGGTAACAAATAAACACTTTGAGATGAAAAGAGATGATAAGGTGCGATGATACAGGAATTATATATTTGATAGGAATGCGGATGTGGACTGCAGTACGTGGGGCAGACATCCAGGAAATTGAGAGATAGGATTCAGGAGCACCTACTTAAGATAAAATGGGGAAAAGAAGATCTCCCAATCTACAAACATTTCAAAGAAGTTCATAATGGCAATAGCAAAACCTTCAAATTATGGAATCGACAAATAAATAAAGAATTGGAGAGGGGGGGGAATTTGAAAAGCAACTCCTTAAAGTAGAATCCAAATGGATTTTCCTTTTAGACTGCACCTTTCCAAAAGGATTTAACAGCAGCATGGAAATATTCCATCTATTATGATGACATCTGAAGGAACAACATTATCTTAGTCCCGACCAGCATCTGAGGAATTAATAAAACCCTTGAAAGTCCTAAACAATCACTAACTATTCACCTATTAATGGGCTAGAAAGTGGATTTAAGACACACCCAACTTTTCATTGATCTGATTTAACCCAAGTCAAGTTACCATTGAAACTTAACATCATTGATTCTGAACATTTATTTGTGGGTTTATTCTATATTTTTTCTCATATCCCATTTCTGCAATATATGTGGAAAAAACCTATAAAATTGCTTAATAGTGATTTTTAGTAAACATGACTTTTTTAACATAATAGATTAGATTAGGTTTTTAGAATTAGGTTTTCAGAAAGGGTCATTCATTCATAATTAATATAATAATTTTAAACCTGCTTAGTTACCATATTTTAATTATATGCATTCTCATATCTTCATAAGATCACTCACCCATGTGCCACTACCTTAATCTTCTAAATTTTGGTGTTTTGATGTTTTAGGATTTTAAAATATTAACATGTAATACATTCATAGCCTGTTTTAATTAATGTAACTGTATTAATATAATTTAAGTGACCATTTGTAATGTAACTTTCAACACTAGACCATTCAGAGTTTAGATGTAAACCAGTTGCTCCTGAGTCCGTAATACACAGCCTGTTCTTTTTTACCACAATTTTAATTTAGCCCAGACACCACATGTTCTATCATTTAACCGCTATTCTAATCAGCCCAGATACATAGCGCGAAGACCGAAGTGCATATGTTATCCGCAATCGCGCTTCCGGTTAGATCACTATAGGAAATACGGATCTAAGTACTACACTAACACATCACGTGAGTTCCCACTACCCAGCACTGTCCTTCCAGGTCACAACAAGAGGCCAAACATACGGGACACAACAACAGCCGCGAAAATTATCGCGGAAATTTTCTGCGCAATTTTCAAAAAATCCAAAAATACTATTGGCCAGTTAGGTTAATACCAGCCAATACCAGTCTTGAGAAAGGTCTTTTACAAGACCGAAACGCGTAGTAAAACTGGTATAACGGCTCAGGAGGCACTAGGTAAGCTAAACACTTATCACCACTACTGTTAGAGGCATTATTGCACTATGTATTTTTCTTTTCTTTTTTAGTTATTCAGGGACCACTTACCCATCTTATAATTTGTTTTGTAATCCACCAACTTGAAACAAACATCGTCTAGGGATATCACATTATTTCACCAAGCAACTCAGTCACTTTTTTGTATCACATTTCCCACAGGATTTTTTACTTTTTTACAGTTTTAATATTTTTAGGTGTACACCTTGTATTTTGACACAACTTTTGGATTTGAATTGGAATTTTGCATTTAATTTTTAAATCATTTTTTTACCTTGCACACATTGTGGATATTGTGATTAATAATATTGCAGGACAAGGATATTCCCGTACAATTTGGACATTATATTACTTAGGAGTGCACATTGATTAAATTTGGAGTCTTCATTTTTGGACATTATATGCACAGTTAATACTTTATTTGTTTAAGGAACAAAATTCACTCACTAGGACCAGCACGCACGTGATAGATTAATACCTTTGCTTATTCCATTTTTGCTGTTAGCATAACTCATACTGCATTTAACCAAGCATAAATTATTGTTGTTTAATATAGAGACTTAACCAATTTTTAATTTTAATTTCAATCCTAATACAATTTATTGATATTGTACTGACAATTATAATTGTATACCAATCACTGATTGTGTTTTTTGCTGCATATGGAATTTTTAATCTGATTTTTTTTAAAAAGTTATAATTAAATAGTTTTAAACGGATATATTTCTATTATTGAATATTTATATACTTTTTCCCTATACACACCATCGTATTTATACACGTTGACACATAGCGTGGACACTACCTTAAGCATCACTCACCCCAACTAGGAGTGTAGCGCTTTTCTTGTGGCACATTTCTTCTTCATCCCTGTTAAATGTCCCTGCTTTTTTGGAGTCTTATTTAATAGGGTTTTCCTATCACTTTTTTAATCGACTCTGCTAGCTGTTCAATTTATTCTCCATTATATCCTTTTTCTCTAAACCTATTGACCAAAATTTTGGATTGCCGTTCATAATCTAAATCATCAGTGCAGTTTTTATTCACTCTAAGGAGCTGGCCTTTCGGAATATTATTCTTCCAAATTTATGGTGACTACTTTGGTAGTCCACATAATTAGTAGAATCCACTTTTTTAAAAATGTGCGTGTTTTGATCTCATGATTAACAATCTCTATTTCTATGTCAAGGAAATTGATTTTATTTTTGCTACATTCATGTGTGAATGCTAGACCCAAGTTGTTAGGTATGAGGTCCTCAGTGAAAAGATCAAGTAGTTCCTGATCACCCTTCCAAGATCATAAATAGATTGTCTATATAACGCCTATAGAGCACAAGATTCGCACCCCACAGGCCCCTAGAGAATATATCTTTCTCAAAATACCCCGATGATAGATTGGTATAACTGGGTGCGAATCTTGTGCCTATAGCCATTCCTTTGATCTGGAGATAATATTTTATCATTAAATTTAAAATAGTTTTTATTAAAGTGAGGGTAAACTCACTATAATGACAATGCTATTTCCCTAAAGCTTTTATTTCAAATATACCTTGTATATTCTTATTTCTTTACTAATCAATGTTTAAGACAGAGGTAAATTACTTTTTTTATTTTGCAGGATTGCCTGTCCCTGCCGCCTCCGTGTAAAAAATACTGATTGTGAAATTTGATTGACATATGGCGCATCCAATAGCAGATGCACCATACGCCCTATGTATTTGATCTTCAGCACGCTCCCGTGCCGCTGCTTTGAGGGCTCTGAATTAGCAATGCACACTGCGCAAGTGCAGTTATCAGATGAGCCGACAGCGGCCTCATGTAAACAGACTGTTTACATGAGGCCGCTGTCGGCTCGTCTGATAACAGACGCAGCTCTCTCCGCTCAGGGAGGTAGAACTAACGGTGAGTGTGGCTTGTTTAGCTTGGTGCATGTTTGCATTGTCCGGGCATGCCTTGTGGTAGGATCAAAGCTAAGCTCATAGTGGGAATAACTGCATATCCCTCACATATAGATGTCACACCCCTTTGATAATTAGTAAATACTCTTCACAATCTAGAACACTATAAATAGGGGATATTTCGCTTCGCTATAATTATTCAGTGCCTGATAACTTTTGCTTTAAAAAAACACGAGATCTCACACAATCCTCCAAAGCTGCACCAAAGCAGCATATCCCTCACATATAGATGTGCATATCCCTCACATATAGATGTGCATATCCTCACATAACAGTTTGTTTACATGAGGCCGCTGTCGGCTCATCTGATAACTGCACTTGCGCAGTGTGCATTGCTAATTCAGACCCCTCAAAGCAGCGGCACGGGAGCGTGCTGAAGATCAAATACATAGGGCGTATGGTGCATCTGCTATTGGATGTGCATATGTCAATCAAATTTCACAATCAGTATTTTTTACACGGAGGCGGCCAGGGGACAGGCAATCCTGCAAATAAAAAAAGTAATTTACTCTGGTCTTAAACATTGATTAGTAAAGAAATTAGAGTATACAAAGTATATGTGTAATAAAAGCTTTAGGAAATAACATTGTCATTATAGTGAGTTTACCATCACTTTAAGGATAAATTCACTAAAGTCCAATAGGAATCTTAATTGGGTGGATGACATTTCTGGATCTAACTGTAAATAATATTTAACTGCTATGAGGCCTAGAGTGTGTTGTAATTAGTGTATAACGCACTAGCATCACATGTAACTAATATAAAGTCATTCGACCATTTGACAGTTTCAAGTGTTTTTAGAAATTCAGTAGAGTCAGCCAGATATGAGGGCAAATCTTTCACATATTTTTGGAGAAAATGATCTATGTATGTGAGAGGTTAGAGGTTATTGAGTCTATGCCAGAGATGATTGGACGGCCGGAGGATATTGTAAATTTTTATGGATTTTGGGTATGATGTAAAAGAAAGATGTTCTAAAATGTTTGGTTATTAAAAAATTAAGTTCTGCATCATTAAGTAAACCAACAGAGTGAGCTCTTTTAAGTAATTCCTGTAATTGGATGAAATAAATTATCCCCAGGGTCATTCAATAATTTCTTGTACGTGGTCGAGTCTTCTAATAATCTGTTGGCCTCATCCAAATAATAATCAAGACTCATTACGACAATCCTCCCACCCTTGTCTGCCTGTTTAATCACTAAATCCTCTCTTTTTTGCAAATCTCTCAGAATATCTTTTTCTTTAAAGTTAGGTTCCAATTAAATTTTTTTGTTTTAAGACTGTGCCATCTCATCAATCTCTTGTTTTTACTAGTTTCTCAAAAGTCTGAATGAAACTTCCTTTTTCTTGACTAGGAAAGAAAAGTCGACTTGGGTTTAAACTCTGTGTGTGGGGAATTTTAAATTAGTGCTAACAGAATTCCTTAGAATGGGATTTTTTACAAAGTATTTTTTGAGGGTCAATTTCCTAACAAAACTGATTTATGTTTAGAAAAAAGTTCAAATTTATTAAGCTTGGTAGATGGTGCAAAATTATAATCCTTTGCTAAGTATGCCCTCTTGCTGTTCTGTAAGGCTTGTACCACTTATTTTAAAAATGCTTTGTGGTTTTCTCTTCATTATTATCATAAGTCTTGCATAGTCTATTATTCCCTATTACTGGTGGTCTTCCCTTTCTTCAACCTCCGACCCCTCTCTTCTTCTTTTCCCTTTTGGTGGGTCGAGTGTGTTTACTCTGCCTATTCTAAAAAATTACTTGAGGTACTGGGTTGTTCATTCATCTGATTATGATAGTCCTTCTTCATCGTCTAATATGTCATACTGTTTCTAATAGGAACTGAATAATCAGAATCTCTTCCGTTGTTCCTTTCCTCCTTTGTATAATTTCCATAAGTTGAATGTGTTCCATTTGTGACTGTTTTTGATTTTCCGTTTTCTGATAATAATTTCTATCTCGGTATGAATTGTCTGTATGTTGTAGAATCATGGGGTCTAGTGTTATAAGAGTGGTAAGGGGTTGCCTATAGTATTCTTGGTTCCCTATGATTAAAATGTCTTTATTTCATAATTCATATGGTATCTGTCATAAGAACAATCTTGCCAACTCTGTTTTCTAGACTCAAACCTAGGATAGGAGTTATTATTATGATATCTATCGTCAAAATCTGAATTTTGATAGCCATTACGGTGATAGTTTTCTCTATACAGTCTTGTGTACGAGTCTTTATGTCATAACTCCCCTTCTGGGCTTTATAATCATATGTTCTCATAGAATCATCTTTATTGTCTCTAAAATAATTTTTATTATTTGTGTACTCCGGTTTTTTATTTGGTATCTTGTTCTTATTAGAATTAGACTGTGGCTTGTCCCCCTCTACTAAGTGAGGATATAGTTCAATATTCTTTATGTTTGAATTTCTTTCTTTTTACTGAAAAATGTGGAAGTAAGCCTTGATTTATGTACTTCTTCTTCCTGCCCAGATATTTGTTCAATGTTATAATCTTTCTGATCCCTTTCAAACTTGTTCCATTTAATTTTAAGCATTATCTTTCTGAAGTCTTCTAATTTGGTTATTCAATTCTTTCTGTTTGTTACTATATACTGTGTCTTTCTTCTGAGAATCTAGGACATTTTTATGTTTCAAGATATTTTCTGCCACATCTTCTAATGCTGCAGATCTAGCTTTAATGATAACCCTATAAGATCTTTAGATGCTTTTTTCTATATATCATAACATTCTTGTTTCAGAGGAGATTCAATTCAAAATGTACAATCTTTTTAAACCTAACGACTCTAGGTACCATTCCCAATTTTAAATATTTCTGCATAAATTTCAACTCAGTATTAATTTAATTCTTTATGGCTAGATTTAGAGTTTGGCGTTAGCCGTCAAAACCAGAGTTAGAGGCTCCTAACGCTGGTTTTGGGCTACCGATGGTATTTAGAGTCAGTCAGGAAAGGGTCTAACGCTCACTTTGCAGCCGCAACTTTTCATACCGCAGATCCCCTTACGTCAATTGCGTATCCTATCTTTCAATGGGATCTTTCTAACGCCGGTATTTAGAGTCGTGGCTGAAGTGAGCATTAGACAACGACAAAACTCCAGCTGCAGAAAAAAAAACCAGGAGTTAAGAGCTTTCTGGGCTAACGCCGGTTCAATAAAGCTCTTAACTACTGTGCTCTAAAGTACACTAACACCCATAAACTACCTATGTACCCCTAAACCGAGGCCCCCCACATCGCCCGCCACTCTATTAAAATTTTTTAACCCCTAACTCTGCCGACGCACATTAAATAGTTATTAACTATTTAATAGCTATTGTTACCTGGTTAAAATAAATACAAAGTTGCGTGTAAAATAAATATTAATCCTAAAATAGCTACAAGTATAATTATAATTTATATTGTAGCTATATTAGGATTTATTTTACAGGTAAGTATTTAGCTCTAAATAGGAATAATTTATTTAATAAGAGTAAATTTATTTTGTTAGATTTAAATTATATTTAACTAAGTAGGGGGGTGTTAGGGTTAGGGTAAGACTTAGCTTTAGGGGTTAATACATTTATTGAGTAGCGGTGGGCGGTCGGGCAGATTAGGGGTTATTATTGTAGGTAGGTGGAGGCGACGTTGGGGGCGGCAGATTAGGGGGTTCATAAATATAATATAGGGGTTGGCGGTGTTAGGAGGCAGTAGATTAGGGGTACATAGGGATAACGTAGGTTGCGGCAGATTAGGGGTTAATAATAATATGCAGGGGTCAGCGATAGCGGGGGCAGCAGATTAGGGGTTAATAAGTGTAAGGTTAGGGTGTTTAGACTCGGGGTACATGTTAGGATGTAAGGTGCAGACTTAGGAAGTGTTTCCCCATAGGAAACAATGGGGCTGCGTTAGGAGCTGAACGCTGCTTTTTTGCAGGTGTTAGGTTTTTTTTCAGCTCAAACAGCCCCATTGTTTCCTATGGGGAAATCGTGCACGAGCACGTTTTTGAAGCTGTCCGCGTCGTAAGCACCGCTGGTATCGAGAGTTGCAGTGGCGGTAAATTATGCTCTACGCTCCCTTTTTGGAGCCTAACGCACTGAAAAACGCAGCCATTCTGTGAACTCTAAATACCAGCGGTATTTAAAAGGTGGCGGGGAAAAAAAAGCATGCATTAGCTACGCGGGTCGTTACCGACAAAACTCTAAATCTAGCCATTAGTTAATAAATGATCTAAAACTGTCAAAATTAATCTCTGTATCACAGCTCGATTTTAAATGCTAGATTAGCAGTGATAGAATCATCAGTTAAATTTAATAAATGTTCCTATAGAAAATATATCCATCTTCAAAAAATTGAAAGTTGAACTAAACTACGAGTGACAAAAGAGGGGATTGACTTCGGTGAAAAAAATGCTAATTATTAATTAGTTAAATAAATCTAATTGTGCTAAATATCAGTGAGGGCAGTGATGGTGGTTGTTGTGAGTGTGAAAAAATAAAGATTCTTAAGGATACGTGTATATAAACAATTTTAAATAATAAATTGGCAGAAAATAAATGTGTAAATTTAGAGAAATGAAATTATATAAATTTTAGTGCAGTGATAAATAGCATTTATATAAATTAATAAATCAGTGAATATCTCAAGAAGAAAAAATCTTTACGAAAACTCCAATGTCACAGTGTCAATTTGGGAAAAGACTAGATACAAAGAAGAGTAGACACTGGTCTATGGAGCCCTAAGGACAGTATTAACCTACTGACAGATTCACACTTCCCAAAAGGTGTGAAAAAGAGCTAAAATAAGACAACAGGGTGTCAGTGGCACCTGAGACTAGCTGTCCTAAAACACAAGATTATTATAAAAAATAGTAAAGCATATATATTTAAAAAATTAATATTGAAAAGTATAAAAATATATTATTTAAAAATTGTGGATGCAAAATATAAAGGATACGATTATATAAATAGAATGTATAAAACTAACGGCTAGATTTAGAGTTTTTGTCGGGTAACGACCCGCGTAGCTAACGCTGGCTTTTTTTTCCCCGCACCTTTTAAATACCGCTGGTATTTAGAGTTAACAGAAGGGCTGCGTTAGGCTCCAAAAAGGGGAGCGTAGAGCATAATTTACCGCCACTGCAACTCTAAATACCAGCGGTGCTTACGGACGTGGCCAGCTTAAAAAACGTGCTCGTGCACGATTCCCCCATAGGAAACAAGTGGGGCAGTTTGAGCTGACAAAAACCTAACACCTGCAAAAAAGCAGCGTTCAGCTCCTAACGCAGCCCCATTGTTTCCTATGGGAAAACACTTCCTATGTCTGCACCTAACACCCTAACATGTACCCTGAGTCTAACACCCCTAACCTTACACTTATTAAACCCCTAATCTGCCGCCCCCGCTATCGCTGACCCCTGCATATTATTATTAACCCCTAATCTGCCGCTCCGTACACCACCGCCACCTACGTTATCCCTATGTACCCCTAATCTGCTGCCCCTAACACCACCGACCCCTATATTATATTTATTACCCCTAATCTGCCCCCCTCAACGGTCGCCGACACCTACCTACACTTATTAACCCCTAATCTGCTGACCGGAACCTCGCCGCTACTATAATAAAGTTTATTAACCCCTAATCCGCCTCACTCCCACCTCAATAACCCTATAATAAATAGTATTAAACCCTAATCTGCCCTCCCTAACATCACTGATACCTAACTTCAAGTATTAACCCCTAATCTGCCGACCGGACCTCACCGCTACTCTAATAAATGTATTAACCCCTAAAGCTAAGTCTAACCCTAACACTAACACCCCCTAAGTTAAATATAATTTTATTCTAACGAAATACATAACTCTTATTAAATAAATTATTCCAATTTAAAGGCTAAATACTTACCTGTAAAATAAACCATAATATAAGCCACAATATAAATTATAATTATATAGTAGCTATTTTAGGATTAATATTTATTTTACAGGCAACTTTGTATTTATTTTAACCAGATACAATAGCTATTAAATAGTTTAATAACTATTTAATAGCCTACCTAGTTAAAATAATTACAAAATTACTGTAAAATAAATCCTAACCTAAGTTACAATTAAACCTAACACTACACTATCAATAAATTACTTAAAGTAAATACCTACAATTATCTACAATTAAACCTAACACTACACTATCAATAAATTAATTAAATACAATACCTACAAATAAATACAATTAAATAAGACTAACTAAAGTACAAAAAATAAAAAAGAACTAAGTTACAAAAAATAAAAAAATATTTACAAACATTAGAAAAATATTACAACAATTTTAAAACTAATTACACTACTCTAAGCCCCTAATAAAATAACAAAGACCCCCAAAATAAAAAAATGCCCTAACCCTATTCTAAAATTAAAATAGAAAAGCTCTTTTACCTTACCAGCCCTTAAAAGGGCCTTTTGGCGGGGCATGCCCCAAAGAATTCAGCTCTTTTGCCTGTAAAAAAAACATACAATACCCCGCCCAACATTACAACCCACCACCCACATACCCCTAATCTAACACCAAACCCCCTTAAATAAACCTAACACTAAGCCCTGAAGATCTTCCTACCTTATCTTCACCACACACCGGGTATCACCGATCAGTCCAGGCTCCGATGTCTTGATCCAAGCCCAAGCGGTGGGCTGAAGACGTCCATCCTCCGGCTGAAGTCTTGATCCAAGCGGCGGCTGAAGAAGTCCATCTTCGGCAGAAGTCTTCATCCTATCCGGGCAGAAGAGGAGATCCGGAAAGGTAGACATCTTCATCCAAGCGGCATCTTCTATGTTCTTCCATCCGATGACGAGCGGCTCCATCTTCAAGACCTCCGGCTACGGATCCATCCTCTTCTTCCGACGTCCTAAAACAGAAGGAAGGTTCCTTTAAGGGACGTCATCCATATGGCGTCCCTCGAATTCCGATTGGCTGATAGGATTCTATCAGCCAATCGGAATTAAGGTAGGAAAAATTCTGATTGGCTGATGGAATCAGCCAATCAGATTCAGTTCAATCCGATTGGCTGATCCAATCAGCCAATCAGATTGAGCTTGCATTCTATTGGCGGATCGGAACAGCCAATAGAATTGCGAGCTCAATCTGATTGGCTGATTGGATCAGCCAATCGGATTGAACTTGAATCTGATTGGCTGATTCCATCAGCCAATCAGAATTTTCCTACCTTAATTCCGATTGGCTGATAGAATCCTATCAGCCAATCAGAATTCGAGGGACGCCATCTTGGATGACGTCCCTTAAAGGAACCTTCATTTGTTGTCTAGTCATCGGAAGAAGAGGATGGATCCGCGCCGGAGGTCTTGAAGATGGAGCCGCTCGTCGTCGGATGGAAGAAGATAGAAGATGCCACTTGGATGAAGATGTTTGCCGGTCCGGATGTCCTCTTCTGCCCAGATAGGATGAAGACTTCTGCCCGATGATGAACTTTTTCAGCCGCCGCTTGGATCAAGACTTCAGCCGGAGGATGGACGTCTTCAGCCACCCGCTTGGGCTTGGATCAAGACATCGGAGCCTGGACGGATCGTGATACCCGGCGTGGTGAAGATAAGGTAGGAAGATCTTCAGGGGCTTAGTGTTAGGTTTATTTAAGGGGGTTTGGGTTAGATTAGGGTATGTGGGTGGTGGGTTGTAATGTTGGGGGGGTATTGTATGTTTTTTTTTCCCAGGCAAAAGAGCTGAATTCTTTGGGGCATGCCCCGCAAAAGGCCCTTTTAAGGCTGGTAAGGTAAAAGAGCTTTTCTATTTTTATTTTAGAATAGGGTAGGGCATTTTTTATTTTGGGGGGCTTTGTTATTTTATTAGGGGGCTTAGAGTAAGTGTAATTAGCTTAAAATTGTTGTAATATTTTTCTAATGTTTGTAAATATTTTTTTATTTTTTGTACTTTACTGAGTTTATTTAATTGTATTTATTTTTAGGTATTGTATTTAATTCATTTATTGATAGTGTAGTGTTAGGTTTAATTGTAGATAATTGTAGGTATTTTATTTAATTAATTTATTGATAGTGTAGTGTTAGGTTGTATTTGTAACTTAGGTTAGGATTTATTTTACAGATAATTTTGTAATTATTTTAACTAGGTAGCTATTAAATAATTATTAACTATTTAATAGCTATTGTACCTGGTTAAAATAAATACAAAGTTGCCTGTAAAATAAATATTAATCCTAAAATAGCTATTGTAGCTATATTAGAATTTATTTTACAGGTAAGTATTTAGCTTTAAATAGGAATAATTTATTTAATAAGAGTTAATTTATTTTGTTAGATTTAAATTATATTTAACTTAGGGGGGTGTTAGGTTTAGGGTTAGACTTAGCTTTAGGGGTTAATACATTTATTAGAGTAGCGGTGAGGTCCGGTCGGCAGATTAGGGGTTAATAATTGTAGGTAGTTGGAGGTGACGTTTGGGGCGGCAGATTAGGGGTTAATAAATATAATATAGGGG
This sequence comes from Bombina bombina, assembly GCF_027579735.1. Classification (NCBI taxonomy): domain Eukaryota; kingdom Metazoa; phylum Chordata; class Amphibia; order Anura; family Bombinatoridae; genus Bombina; species Bombina bombina. The sequence continues at coordinate 726,706,586 of NC_069499.1, forward strand.
TCGGCGGTGTTAGGGGCAGAAGATTAGGGGTACATAGGGATAATGTAGGTGGAGGCGGTGTGCGGTGGGCAGATTAGGGTTAAAAAAACTTAATAGAGTGGCAGCGATGTGGGGGGGACCTTGGTTTAGGGGTACATAGGTAGTTTATGGGTGTTAGTGTACTTTAGAGCACAGTAGTTAAGAGCTTTATGAACCCATAAAGCTCTTAACTCCTGGCTTTTCTCTGCGGCTGGAGTTTTGTCGTTAGATTTCTAACGCTCACTTCAGCCACGACTCTAAATACCAGCGTTAGAAAGATCCCATTGAAAAGATAGATACGCAAATGGCGTAGGGGGATCTGCAGTATGGAAAAGTTGCGGCTGCAAAATGAGCGTTAGACCCTTTCCTGACTGACTCTAAATACCAGCGGTAGCCCAAAACCAGTGTTAGGAAGCCTCTAACGCTGGTTTTGACGGCTAACGCCAAACTCTAAATCTAGGCGAATATAAATAAGCGATCAATTTAGTTTCTACCAACAACTCTGGATGCACAAATGTCGACTAAACCAACTGCAGGTATAAAACCCTAACACGTACAAACATACAGGGCTAATGGGTAGATAAAAAACTAAAAAAAATCGGTTTAAATATAAATACATGGATTATTTAATAATAGTAACAATATAGACATAAGCAATACACCGGTGTATAAAAACAATATACAATGTAAAAGTTAAGCAATCAAAATATAAATAAGGACTTAGAGAGTTTATTAAAACATCCAATGTACGATGTGTGAGGAATTGCACAATAGACACAAGTCCAGTTTCCTCCTAATAACTAAGAATGTCTTTTATCACAAGTTTGAAATGTAACTGATAAGTAGGCGGTATAGCCGTTAAATCAAAATGTTCAACTTAAGAATTAGAAGGCCAATGTTTTCCTGAAAGGGCAGTCAATACAGGGTTAAACTTCGCTGTGTATGTTCGGATGTTACTTCTGCAATTGCTAAGACATTTTGCTGTAGGCGAACCGTGGATTTATAAGTACAGTGTGTGGTAGCAGATATATAACTTGTACTCACTTAGAGTTGATAGAGTCCTCGCTTTGTTTTCAAATCACCTGTTAGCAGGGAAATGGTAGTAATGGTCCAATAGGGACCTTTGCAGTGCGCGCACTAATTAAAAAAAGCTGGAAGTTCTTGAAGGTATAAGCTCCTACCGGCTCAGTGTGTTCTATCGAAGCACGTAGAAAGAGTCGGTTCTGGGAGTAGTTTCTGTTGCTGCAGGAGCACTCAGTAGGAACGTCTACTCGTTTTAGCTGTGAAGCCTTTATCAAGATGTTCGTTTGCTGATGCTCCTCCATAGGCTTAAAAAAGATTGTACTTTTGAATTTAAATCCCCTTCTGAAACAAGAATGGTATGATATATTAGAAAAAGCATCTAAAGATCTTATAGGGGTTATCATTAAAGCTAGATATGCAGCATTAGAAGATCTGGCAGAAAATATCTTGAAACATAAAAATGTCCTAGATTCTCAGAAGAAAGACACAGTATATAGTAACAAACAGAAATAATTGATAACCAAATTAGAAGAACTTCAGAAAGATATGCTTAAAATTAAATGAACAAGTTTGAAAGGGATCAGGAAGAATTATAACATTGAACAAATATCTGGGCAGGAAGAAGTACATAAATCAAGGCTTACTTCCACACTTTTCAGTAAAAACAAAGAAAATTCAAACATAGAGAATATTGAACTATATCCTCACTTAGTAGAGGGGGGACAAGCCACAGTCTAATTCAAATGAGAACAAGATACCAAATAAAAAAACCAGGATACACAAATAATAAAAATCATTATAGAGACAATAAAGATGATTCTATGAGAACATATGATTATAAAGCCAGAATGGAGAGTTATGAACATAAAGACTCTTACACAAGACTGTATAGAGAAAACTATCACCGTAATGGCTATCAAAATTCAGATTTTGACGATAGATATCATAATAACTCCCATCCTAGGTTTGAGTCTAGAAAACAGAGTTGGCAAGATCGTTCTTTTGACAGAAACCATATGAATTACGAAAAAAGACATTTTAATCATAGGGAACAAGAATACTATAGGCAACCCTACCACTCTTATAACACTAGACCCCATGATTCTAACACATACAGACAGAATTCATACCGAGATAGAAATTACCGTATTATTAGAAAACGGAAAATCAAAAACCAGTCACAAATAGAACACATTCAACTTATGGAAATTATACAAAGGAGGATAGGAACAACAGAAGAGATTCTGATTATTCAGTTCCTATTAGAAACAGGTATGACATATTAGAAGATGAAGAAGACTATCATAATGAGATGAATGAACAACCCAGTACCTCAAGTAATTTTTTAGAATTAGGCAGAGTAAACATACACGACCAACCGAAAGGGAAAAGAAGAAGAGAGGGGTCAGAGGTGGAAGAAAGGGAAGATCACCAGTAATAGGGAATAATAGACTATGCAAGACTTATGATAATAACAAAGAGAAAACACAAATCATTTTTATATAAGTGGTACAAGCCTTACAGAACAGCAAGAGGGCATACTTAGCAAAGGATTATCATTTGCACCATCTACCAAGCTTAATAAATTTGAACTTCTTATAAAGATAGATCAGTTTGTTAGGAAATTGACTCTCAAAAAATACTTTGTAAAAAATCCCATTCTAAGGAAATCTGTTAGCACTAATGTAAAATTCCCACACACAGAGTTTAAACCCAAGTCGACTTTCTTTCCTAGTCAAGAAAAAGGAAGTTTCATTCAGACATTTGAGAAACTAGTAAAACAAGAGATTTATGAGATGGCACAGTCTGAAACATTTTTTTTAATTGGAACCTAACTTTAAAAGAAAAGAATATTCTGAGAGATTTGCAAAAAAGAGAGGATTTAGTGATTAAACAGGTGGACAAGGGTGGAGGGATGTCATAATGAGTCGTGATTATTATTTGGATGAGGCCAACAGATTATTAGAAGACTCAACCACTTACAAGAAATTATTGAATGACCCTGGGGATAATTATTTCATCCAATTACAGGAATTACTTAAAAGAGCTCACTCTGTTGGTTTACTTAATGATGCAGAACTTAATTTTCTAATAGCCAAACACTTTTACTTCATACCCAAAATCCATAAAAATTTACAATATGCACCCGGCCGTCCAATCCTCTCTGGCATAGACTCAATAACCTCTAACCTCTCACATTACATAGATTATTTTCTCCAAAAATATGTGAAAGATTTGCCCTCATATCTGGCTGACTCTACTGAATTTCTAAAAACACTTGAAACTGTCAAATGGTCGAAAGACTTTATATTAGTTACATGTGATGCTAGTGCGTTATACACTAATATACAACACACTCTAGGCCTCATAGCAGTTAAATATTATTTACAGTTAGATCCAGAAATGTCATCCACCCAATTAAAAATTCCTACTGGACTGTATTGAATTTATCCTTAATAAAAAATATTTTAAATTTATTGATAAATATTATTTCCAGATCAAAGGAACGGCTATGGGCACAATATTCGCACCCAGTTATGCCAATCTATTCATGGGGTGTATTCAGCATTGCATCAGCAACTCACAAGAGCTGCTGGTGCAATGCCGCTCCCTGCAGACTCGCAGCCAATAGGCCGCCAGCAAGGGGGGTGTCAATCAACCCGATCATACTCGATCGGGGTTGATTCAGGCGATGTCTGTCCGCCTGCTTAGAGCAGACGGACAGGTTATGGAGCAGCGGTCTTTGTGACCGCTGCTTCATAACTGCTGTTTATGGCGAGCCTGCTTTAACTAACACCATACAGATCGATAAATTACAACGTCAATTAAAATTAACAGAACACAGCAGAAACAAATACTCAAATAAAATTACTGAGTTACAGATGAAAATAAAACAAGAAAAAATAATTAGTGATATTTCTGGGAACAATGCAGATTGTGATCACTTACTTCACAAAGAGAGCCAAAACAAGTGAAAAAACAAGGTAATATGCCACTGGGTCACACTAAAAACCGAAGTTCTGTTCCAATTGCCCCTGTCATAATATCTGAGCATTTTAACACCCCAAATGTTCCTATAGGTTTTTCAAGTCAGACTAGGCCAATGACTGTAGCAGATAAAGACATTTTTTCAGAAATGGTGGGGCACAATCCCCACAAACAGCTTTAATAACTTTTCACATTGGTTTCACAAGGGATCTGAAAAAGGTCATAAAGTTAGGTATGAACATGCAGGAATGGACAGAATTGCTTCAAGATGCCATGGGCCCCTATGCCAACAGGTTATTAGGATTCACCTCAAGCATATCTGATTAGGCTGGGAGAATAGTTAAAACCTTTTTCAATTGTACTAGTCTAGAAAAAGAGATTAGTGAAATTACCATGAGACTTCTAGATGGAGCATTTGAAGTAGCAAAAATAGTTTTATTCTGGTGTGTACTGCGCCAGCCATAGACCCAAATGGTCTGGGGGTCACCAGCTCACATACAGAGGGTACTTGAAGCTCTCCCCAGAAAATGTCAGGAAGTTGTATGATCCAAACTCCACAAACTTAGATATGGTGCTCACTAGAGCTCAGGAGTGGTGGAATTATTACCCATACACCATTAAGGCAATTTCTGCAGTGAAGCAGTCACTGGAGAACAATCTGAATATTCACTGACAGGAATCAGAGAGGGGCAACAAAAGACATGTTTGGGGATATCAGAATAGTAGAGGATCAAATACAGGAAACTGGAGAGACAGGAATTTAAATGGCAATATTAACAGAGGAGAAAACAAGTATAAAAATTGCAGGCTGAGGTTAAATGAGATAAGCAATAAGGCCAACTTAAGTTATTGGGAACTAAAACAACAAAACAGGAGAATGAGAGTGCTCAAATTAAATATAAGCATATGTGTTTGCAGTGCATTTGTATCATATAATGTGTACTTTAGTTTTAAGTTCAAATAATAATTTTAAGTGTTTTCATTATTAAGTTTTAAATATGCCAATATTTAGAATGCATATCTAATTGATGCATTCTCTTTCTAAAAAACAATAACAGATACCTCCATTGTAATTACTTTTGGGATGCCACATGCAAGAAGATTTTCATGTAAACTGTCTGAAGTCTTATCTTTCAGAAAAAAAATCTAATGAAGACAGAAGATGTCTCACCTTTCCTTCCAGCTTTCACAATAAAACATATTATAGATTGTTGTTTTTTCAGGTGTCTTCATGACTGATCTTACCATGAAGCTATGATGGTGGAGTTGGACAAATTAAATATGTATACATGTATCACAATGGAGATGTAAAATGTGGCATTAGGCCAAAATAATATAAAGCATAAAGGGGTAAATAATCATATAAGTCAAGCAACATAAGTTTAAGTAAGGGTACGAGTGGGACGATGCAAAGATAGAGGCACATCCCAATTTGAAGTTAATAACTGTGAATTTGGTTTCTACTGCAGATGGAGTGTTGGAGTGTGAAGTAAATATATGCATGGTTTTAATCTCTTTTCATTCCTTTGAGGGTCTTGGAAAAAAACAAAGTGGTTCAATGAGAGAGATGATTGACAAAGCAAAAGCAAGGACCAGATGCCAAAAGATGACAACAAAGAACTTCAGTGAACCATTATAACTTTTGTTTTACAGGCACAATTCACACTTTATTAATAAAGATTTTACTACATGCATACCCATCTAGTGTTGCTAATGGGGTTTAGCATAGGAATTTGTGACTATGTATAATATTGCGTACAATTTTATGTAATGTACTGTATAAAGTTAGACTAGGAATTGACAGTCCTAGGAAAGTACAGAAGAGCTCATATCGCTGAGGGAATAATTCCGAAGGGATGGTGGGAGAATTTTCCCTGTAAGGTTTTCGCTCCCACTGTGTTCTTCTGTACTAGTGGGTATAACTAGAAAACGGGGCAACATAGGAGAAGAAAAAGTGAGGGAATGTGGTGACATTTTATCACTGGAATATTAAAATATAGCTCACAGATTTTACACCTGGCAATTCACATAGCTGGTTTTAAAATTGAATATTCAAGTAGTTCTTTGGCCTAGTGTCTGTCTAAGTAGGACAATCCCAATAGCCTTTGAGTGGCATTTGATAAACCACTCCCTATTGAATTGGAGTATAAAAAAACTGGAACACCAAAATCACTTTCTCTTTCTTATCCTGTTCCTGAAAGGATGGCTGATTTTATACACACTGGAGAATGTGGCTAAGTACTGTATATTCCTTGGATAAAATCCTGTGATTATTTTAGCAGTGTTGCAGAAATTGTAGTATTATAGTAAAGTTGCCCTGTCTTAATTATTTGGACTGTTTTGCTGTAAAATAGATGTGTACATATACCTGTAAATCTTTCTCTTATTATTAACATATATTGATTTCAAATAAACTGTTTGGAAGAAATGTAGACCCCTTCTTTTAATTAATAAATACAAGCGTAACTGTAGCATTCAATGAGAGCTTCAAATAGTGTCAATTAGGAGGGCAAATTTCAACATTTGCCAATCTTGACGCTTTGATAACTATCGCAGATCAATCTCGCGACAATTACGACGCAGAATTCCATCGTATTTTCAGTTGACGCTTTGATAAATAGGCCCCCTTGTCTTCACTCGCATTTTCATTGGTATTCAAGTTTGCTTCATCACCATGAAAAAAATAAATTTATTCACCTGTAAGTCCAGTAAGGGTGGATATTTGTATTGAACATTATACATATACATATATATATATATATATATATATACATATACATATATATATATATATATATATACATATATATATAATATATATATATATATATATATATATATATATATATATAAATCAAAAGAGAAAATTGTGGGGAAATTAATCCTCACTACAGATCCCTTTATCCGGCGCCAGAGTATAGAGTTTAACAACTAGCGGTTCCTATAAAGGTCTACTACCCCTTTAATTTCCTCACCACTATATACTCAAGGATATAATTTCTCCCCTATAAATACAATACCTACATTTAAATAACAGAGGATATTGATAATAGAATCACATACAAGAAACAATAGATCTATTGCACATATGATTTATTCCCTGCAAATATCACGCTAACCATCGGAAAGAAAATAACGGTGCAAAGTTTGACACACTCGTTGTGGGTTGGAAGAGAGCGACAACTGGAACGTGCATGTGAGTATTCCCTAAGGGGAGGATAAGATAAACCGGAGATCAACAATCAAGGTAAATCCTTTGACACTTGTTACCTATGTTGCAATATAATGGATACAGACAGCCTAGCAAGGTGTGCGGAAGTCTAGCTATACAAGCCCTAATTCCTTGAGGCGTCACAGAATTAGCAACTATTACGGAGAAATTTTGCAAGTTACTCACATGCACATAAGTGACAAACAGCACAATATTAAAACTCCTAGGGTGATAAGTCTTACTTTTGCACCACAATTTAAAAACAAACATTTTCATTAAAGCCCTAGCATTTTCAAGGACTGTTTATATGGCTGAAGAACGTAACTTGTGATTTATATCAATTGGGAAATAAAATCCTTTGGATAATATTGGATGTTCACAATTGGACTTTAATCTCAAAAGTCTGCTATAAGGACATAACATTATGTGCACAAGAGTGGGCCCCACGTCCGTTATTTTGTATATGTTTTTTTTTTCTTGAAGCTGTCAGTGAATAAATCATATGTGCAATAGAACTATTGTTTCTTGTATGTGATCCTATTATCAATATCCTCTGTTATTTAAATGTAGGTATTGTACTGATAGGGGAGTAATTATATCCTTGAGTATATAGTGGTGAGGAAATTAAAGGGGTAGTAGACCTTTATAGGAACCACTAGTTGTTAAACAATTTAACTCTATACTCTGGTGCCGGATAAAGGGATCTGTAGTGAGGATTAATTTCCCAACAATTTTCTCTTTTGATTTATTAATTAATTAATAAACCTTTTCCCCATGAGCACAGTGCTAATCTGATATTAACTTACAAGTCAGATCACTCGAATGAGTCAGTATATATATATATTATATTTATTTTTCATTGAAGAATCAACAATAGGAAAAAAGTGTGATAATAAAATCAAATATAAGTTGAGAAAAATATGGACTTAGGGGGATAATTATCAAGCTGTCAACCGCAAATACGCTGGAATTCCGCAGCATAATTGTGGCGAGCTTGATTCAACCTAGTTATCAAACCCTACAGACCGGCAAAAGTTGAAATCTGTGACGTAACATATGATCCTCCTGTCTCAATCCGACACAGATTGATGTGTACATCATTACAGATGTTCCAAATACACATTCGGCACTATTTAACACTTTTTAAAAGTTATCAAATAGTTAACCGGTACGCTTGCAGCTATTCAAGCCCAGCGTACCTGGAGGCCATGGATGCCATAGAAATCAATGAGAGTCTGAAAGCAGCAAAAGCTTATGTTCGGTGCTGACAGATATCCCATTGATTTCTGTTAGGTGCTTCCCCAGGGGGGGTAAGTGTCAGGTCAGGCCGAAGCCACGGGCCCACTGTACCACCTGAGGCAGATGTAGATTATCTGATAAGGATCCCTTAGAATGACTCAGACCACACAGCAATATGATCTAAAGCCAATCATCTTTATTGAACAGTGCAAGCCTATCTTATAGACTTCAGTAACAGCATACAGGGTTAAGGGGATGACACGTTAGGACCGCGTCATTTTACACAGTTATACAGAGTAAGATACAATGTGAAGCTGGAAAATTACTTTCTCATAACAAGAATCACATAGTCATAATAAGCTAACATCTGCGGAGACAACAAGGTCTCTGGACCAGCTTATTGACATTATATTCTTCTGGGCGTACAGCCATAGTACATTGACAAGGCCAAACAGCTAAAGAAACTACCATAACATGCACATAGTTCGCCCTACATAATAACCCATTATAATAAAGTCTAATCATTACAAAATGGATGCTAATCATCACAAGATGGCTGCAAGGAACAAGATGGCTGCAGTCAGGGTCATATTACCCCTAACATACCATCCTTTTATTCTAACAGAATAACATAAAAATAGACAGGCATAGAAAATTAGTAAAGCCTTATATTATGGTAACAGAACTCTATGTGAGAATACTAAAGAGAAAAATATTCCTATGTCGTGATATACTTTTATAGGCTAATTGTCACTGCATATAGGTACAGCCCCTCCAATACCTTCGATCTATCCTCCAGCCCTCCCAAAACTACCGGTCTACCTGCACAGCGACCCAACCAGCCCCCCATCTACCCCCAAACAACGCTGCATCTTTTATTTCTCCACCTGCATTGCTAGCACCTCCCAATATGTCCAACAGTTCCTTCTCCACAGTAAAGCATGACATAGCAGCAGCACAACTGTCTCTAGGTGGCCTCTGAGCACTTTAAGAACAGTCTTTGTCCATTTGAGAGCGCTACACCTTGACACTTTGCAATTCTCCAACAGTTCCAACAGTAGGGGTGCTTATCCAATGTTCTTCCGCAGGGAGATGCTGGAAATCTGATGGTTTGTTCATGGGGTAGACAAGTCAACCAGTGGATACCTATGGCAAGCAAACACTCGAGTCACAGGGAGTCTAGGAAGCAAACAGAAACAGTACAGGAGGAGTACACACCGCAATAAAATCACAATTATGTCCAAATAAAACGTCACTTTCATCCTATGTCATTTAAAATCAAACAAAACATTGTTGATATATAATACAAACTAAATACATTGATATTTCTCAGAGAATAATTTACAACTTCTCTATACACTTTTAAATGATACTTCATGAATACTAAGCAAGTGAAAACCTGCCAGACTTCATCAAGGGCCTGAAGGGTTATGCTAAAACTTATGCTAAGGCCTGCCCTGTAGCAAAAATGGAAAAAAAGAAAACAGTCAATAAAAATAAATGAATTTCTTTACAGTGTCACTTTGAACTTCTAAAAAATAAAAGAACCTCGTGTTGCTTTATTCTGCATGGCTGCTATCTATAATGTTTATAATTCTCCAACCATGATCCTTAATATTCAACAATCTCATCTGATATAAACACTACTAGTTTACTAATTATTTTATGCAACCTAAATTCTCTCACACTCCTGTATGAGGAACGCATACAAACAGAACATAATTTAAAACTACAAACTCTTTTAAAGGTACACACATCTTTCTGACAAACATCAGGAATGACCAAATTCACTTTGCAGATACCATACCAATTAATAAAATGGAAAAATACATTTGCTTTCATAAACTATAATTATGCTATTCCCCAAACAAATATTTCTCCGTATATTTAATATAAACTTCTAGCTTAAACGTGTCCTCCTTATGTTCTAAAGGGTCTAAAATATTATGATATATTGCAGCATTTTCCTTAAACATATTTTTATACTCAGTGGGTCATTCAATAGGGTACAATACTGCGAAGTTCACAGTTACATTTATCTAAAGGGTTACTTTGTTAAGCACATAAACTACAGTGTGCACTAATACCAGTAAAGCATATGATCTCTTATACCAAATATGATCAATAAAAATAAAACAAATACAAGAGAATACAAAACAAGCAATATAAGGAATCGAGTTAAAACAATACTCCCCTAATTTAATTGGTTGACCCTGTAACAGCATAACAGGTCCTCCACATCGAGCGGCAAGGCACAGTCCAGAGAAGGATAGTCTTTATATCCTGAAGATACACATCAGAGGAAACAGTCATGGATTACCCAGAGTCCAGTTCTGGGGCTGGTACCAGCATGCAAAGCAAAGAATGGATCCAAAGATAGTTCAGCAACTTTTACTGCAGTATGGTGGTTAAAACAAGCTTGACAAAAGGTCTTTCATCTTCATCTTTTCTTTCTTTAAAGGTTTACTTGCTTTTAATCTTTAATCTTTTGAAGAGTGCACTTATGGAATTTTACCTGTACAGATTTGACCTAAATATGGAAACTCAAAAATAATTCAGTTAGTTTCTTTTAATCTCTGGATACAGCATCATACTCTCATCCTGCAAATACAAATATAGTGTTAAGAACCAAATAGAAAAATAAAACTTTTTTAGGCATCTGAAATATGAGAGCAAAATACAACACAGAAAGACAATAAAAAGATCTAATCCACCAGGGTGGGAAAAAGGAGTGGTGTCTGGGTCTACAGGCTACGACCGGGGTGGCCATCAAGGTAGAAGATGTCCATGGCCAGATTCCCAATGATGGAAAGTTTTAGACAATCCTAGGGACGTAGTGCATCCTGCATTGGGATAAGACAGGGACATTTAGGGCACAGCTGGTGGTTAGGCAATAACATTGTAAGAGGAGATTCAAAACGTTTTAGGTTCACCTCCTAAAAACAATCACCCCCATTACATAAAGATACTCATCAATACTCATCAATACTTCCCCCTTGTTTGCGTGAAACATCTCATGTGACACGCAAACACAACATAACAAGAGACTAAACGACAAATCATGCACTCTGCTCATGCAGAGACAATTCTCAATAGCAAGCAAAATCAAATACACTTCACAATTCAATATGCTGTCCATACAGCACGCTTCCACACGTAGTCACAAAAGAGAAAAACATAACAAACAAACATTGAAAACCAATTGTTCTTGTCTTTCACAAAACATTAGCTGCCGACACAAATTTCAAACAACCACAATTAACCTAAAATTCAACACATATTCTGACATTCACTGAAATGCAACAATCGCAAAACACTACAAACAATTAAAAACATCCACTATGTACAAAACTTTGATATCACACAAAGAAAGCAATCACAGCAGATGCCCAAGAAACTTCAATTGCAGATTGTACAAATAAAATTGTGCTTATTTAGGAACAATCAGATAACCATGGTACAGCCACCGTTCTCCTGCCGCATGCACCAAGCAAATCCACTGTTAAAGGGACATACTAGTAGAAATTTAATTATTCAGATAGGACTTTTAATTTTAACCAACTTTCCTAGATTAAACCAAACATAGGTAGGCTCATATGCTAATTTTTAAGCCTTTGAAGGCTGCCTCTTATCACAGGCTGTTTAAATCTCTTTGCAACACCAAGAGACAAAATAGCCATATAAATAAAACTAAAACTATAATCAGATAAATTAGCAAGTTATGTAAATGCAGTAGAATCAGAGAAATTGTGCATCATTTGTTTGCCATCCCCTATTGCCTTAATATAGGGGTGTTTATAGTAGACACATTATAGACAACAGCTTAGCTGGTAAGCAGCAATCAAACTCATTGCAGTTATAGCTGTAGACTGGGTCATAACCATATAGCTACATATTTGTTAAAGTGTCACTTAAATTAATTAATTAAATAATATCTCATTTATGGATTGAACGCAGTGGGGGTTATTTTAATAAAGAGTTTTGTAATATCTGTGAGATACAGTTTGACAGCAGACGGCCACAGAAATAAAATTATCAGTTTTAAGCTATATTCAGTGACAGAATATAATATAAATACTGGTTTCTTTGTAGTGAGCAATTTATATTTATAATTTTTTTTATAACATAGAACACCAGTACTGCCGCTTTAAATGTAAAGTACAAATCTTTCTCTCTGCGATGAAGCCAAACACAAGAGAGAACTTTTTTTTTTTTTTTTTTAAAGATAAGCAAAACATGCACAGTGTTATCATTCTTCTCAAGGATAGTAAGGCAAGCTCAAAGTTTCATTTTTACTTAAAGGAAAAACACTGTTTACTGCTTAAGAATATAAAATTCACACTGAAACTTGATAAATGATAATTAGTTTAACCACAACAAAATTATTGGATTTAACGTTGTGTATAATTTGATATTCACCATTTTGCAGCTCTCCAGCCAAATATAACAACCGCATATAACACAAAAATAAGCTTTCTACAAAAGAATAATAATACAATTTCCCCTTTAAATTATTCCCAATGATCCTTATAATAAAAAAATGTATACTGACGTTCATTAAATAGCCTAAGCAAGCATAAGCAGCATAAGAACGCACTCACAGCGGGATGCAGGCTAGTTAAAGGGACATTTTACCCAAACTAAAAAATAATCTTTAATTGAAACTGCTAACACAGTGAAATGTACTAGTGTTAGGCTTACAGTAAACCTCATTGTCTTTTCTGTAAATATTTCCTTAAATTCTCAGATGTTATATCAGTTTGCCTGTATCCCTTTAAATATTTTCACTCCTCTGTTTTGAAAGCATAAAACCAGCTACTTCATATATATACAAATAAACTTGCAAATGCAATTTCTCCTATATTTTATACTATGCAGCTTGTATAACAAGTCATGGACAATACATTAATAGCAACACTATGTTACAGTGGACTGTCCCTTTAAGGACTAACCATTTATCACGTAAATCTCATATATATACCCTAACCATAATTTATTCTGCTTGTATGATTTACCACACAAATTCCACTTCTGTACTGTAGCATGACCTGCAGATTAATTTACTTGCAACAAAAACGGACCCACTTTTAGATAAACTTTCAATTACAGCCTATAACTATATTTCATTGTGTGCACCAACTCCGTGCACAGACCTTACAAATACAACATACATTAACCCATTAATCATACCAGAAATAGTTTCATATTTACCAGAGCGTGACAAAAAATCACACACACCATCGCACTTTCAAAGCCACTTTCAAAGCCATTACTTCACTTGCTAAATCAATATCATATATTTACATGCCGAAAAACAATTATCACTTAAAACTAAAACTGCTTATTAATACCACATACTTAAAACATGCTGCTGACTTTAAAATACAGGTATATAAAAATAACACTACAAAATACCTTCTTACAACGTCTGATTTCCCAGCAGAGAAACAGAAAGAAACATTTTTACAGCGATACAGACACACAAGCTCACTCCATCTCGCATACCAGAGATTCACTCCTTTTTTTCTTTCTCAGAAAAACATCTTTTTCATAGCGTACCAAATACATATTAAAGACCACAAGATTAACTTGTCACCAAGTTCAAAATGTATTTCATTCCGATTCCCCGCAAAATGGCCATTTTTTGCATGGATTGGGACAATCATTTTCAAATAATACATTCTGTTTTTGGTTTAAAGTAAATCTGTCACACGCATACCACAGTGAGAACCGACAGACCATCACACATTATGCATCTCAATATACAAAATTTCCTTTTCATTACTGCAAGCAAACAAAAAGTCTTACAAACGGAGCTGCTGTAACAGGTTTCTTTTGTTTTTGTTTTTTTGTTTTTTTTTTCTTCTGATCTATGTGCGCGCTCAGTGGTGGCCCCCCTTCTTTGCCTGCTACATTTTTTAGCACAGAGATTTCTCTATTTACCACACAGCAGTACTCACTGACAGTGTTTTAAAAATATTTCTGTCTTTTGCAGAAACTATTAACTCTTTTTTTTTTTCGACCTTACACATGTAATTTTCCTTGTTCATTCTTATCTATGAGCAGATCCCATTTCTCAACACAATAATAGCCACAATAATAACATGCATACCCACTTAATATTTTCTAAGCAATTATATAGCAGCAACACAAACAAAGCAAGCATCAGATATCAACATGAGTTTCAGGTGGGTAACAAAACTCTATTATGGGAATGAATATGGGAAACTTTAACACACGTTAGACTCACTCACTGCCAACTTGTCCGGGGGAGCTTAGCTTAAAATCTACCATCAAATGGCATTCATATATTTCTTGCGAGCTTATCACAGACAGGACTCACAATACCTGTCGTATCCCAGAACAGGACTCTTCACCTGTCTGGAGGGGTATCACAACTGCCGGCAGGACTATAACCTCTGCAAACCTGCGTCTCAACCACAGGAACCCCTTTAACCCTTTATCATATATTATCAACACCTATTACCAGACTAAATTTAGGTTCAGATTCACAGAAGGAAAGCATGGTAAAAGCACTCATACTCACCCACGGCAAATCTCACATAACTGACACCATAATTGTTAGGTATTTCCCCAGGGGGGGTAAGTGTCAGGTCAGGCCGAAGCCACGGGCTCACTGTACCACCTGAGGCAGATGTAGATTATCTGATAAGGATCCCTTAGAAAGACTCAGACCACGCAGCAATATGATCTAAAGCCAATCATCTTTATTGAACAGTGCAAGCCTATCTTATAGACTTCAGTAACAGCATACAGGGTTAAGGGGATGACACGTTAGGACCGCGTAATTTTACACAGTTATACAGAGTAAGATGCAATGTGAAGCTGGAAAATTACTTTCTCATAACAAGAATCACATAGTCATAATAAGCTAACATCTGCGGAGACAACAAGGTCTCTGGACCATCTTATTGACATTATATTCTTCTGGGCATACAGCCAAAGTACATTGACAAGGCCGAACAGCTAAAGAAACTACCATAACATGCACATAGTTCGCCCTACATAATAACCCATTATAATAAAGTCTAATCATTACAAAATGGATGCTAATCATCACAAGATGGCTGCAAGGAACAAGATGGCTGCAGTCAGGTTTATATTACCCCTAACAATTTCTATGGTAGAAAATCAGTAACATTTACACCTAACACCCTATCATAAGCCCCGAGTCAAAACACCCCTAATCTGCCGCACCGACATTGCCGCAACCTACATAAAATTATTAACCCCTATTCCGCCTCTCCCGCACCCCCTGCAACTAAATAAAGTTATTAACCCCTTTCCAGCCACTCCCGGAGCCCGCCGCAATCTAAATAAAGTTATTATCCCCTAAACCTCTGGCCTCCCACATCACTACCATTAACTAAACCTATTAACCCCTAATCCGCCAGCCCTCCACATCGCCATAAACTAAATTAAGCTATTAACCCCTAAACCTAACAACCCGAAAACTTTACATTAAAATTACAACATCCCTATCTTATAATAAATTTAAACTTACCTGTAGAATTAAAATAAACTTTATTAAACTATTAATTAATCTACCCTAACTATTATACTTAAATTACATTTAACTAACAAATAAATTAACTAAATTACACATTAAAAATCCCTAACCATACTCAAATTATTTAAAACTACTATTAAAAATTACTAAATTACCAAACAAAATAAAAGCTAAGTTACAAAAAATAAAAAACACTAAATTACGAAAACAAACAAACCACAGTATCAAAAATAAAAACAAATTACACCTAATCTAATAGCCCTATCAAAATAAAAAACCCCCGCCAAAATAAAATAAAAAACCCTAGCCTACAATAAACTACCAATGGCCCTTAAAAGGGCCTTTTGCGCATTGCCCCAAAGTAATCAGCTCTTTTACCTGTAAAAAAAAATACAAACACCCCCAACAGTAAAACCCACCACCCAACCAACCAACTCCCCCAAATTAAAAGCCTATCTAAAAAACCTAAGCTCCCAATTGCCCTGAAAAGGGCATTTAGCTATTTTACCTGCCCAGACCCTACTCTAAAAATAAAACCCACCCAAATAAACCTTAAATAAACCTAACACTAATCCTTGACGATCCACTTACAGTTTTTGAAGTTCCGCTTGAAGGATCCATCTAGCCGGCAAAAAGTCTTCATCCAGGTGGCCTCTTCCATCTTCATCCATCCGGCGAAGTCTTCATCCATGCAGCCTCTTCTATCTTCATCCACCCGGCGCAGAGCAGGTCCATCCTGAAGACGGAGCTCCTCTTCAATGCGGTCGCCGCCGTAAACTGGAACTTGAATGCAAGTGATGTCATCCAAGATGGCGTCCCTTGCATTCCTATTGGCTGAAAGGTTCCAATCAGCTAATCGGATTAGAGTTGCTAAAATACTATTTGCTGTTCCAATCAGCCAATAGGATGTGAGCAGCCCTCAACCTAATGGCTGTTCCAATCAGTAAGGTCTGGGCAGATAAAAGAGCTAAATGCCCTTTTAATGTAATTTTAGTATAATAGTTAGGGTAGGCTAATGAATAGTTTAAAAATAGTTTATTTTAATTCTACAGGTAAGTTTAAATTTATTTTAAGTTAGGAATGTGGTAATTTTAATTTAAAGTTAGCGGGTTGTTAGGTTTAGGGGTTTATAGCTTAATTTAGTTTATGACAATGTGGGGGGGCGACGGTTTAGGGGTAAATAGGTTTAGTTAATGGTAGTGATGTGGGAGGCCAGAGGTTTAGGAGTTAATAATACATTTATTTAGTGGCGGCAGGATCCGGGAGCGGAGGAATAGGGGTTAAACATTTTAGTATAGTGGCGGCGTTTAGTGACAGGTATAAATAAAGTTGGTAAAAAGCCGAATAGCAGTGAGATCGATGACTGTTAGTTAACAACAGTTCGATGCTCATTGCCCCGTACTTGGAGCATGGCTTTTTGCCGGCTTTTTTAATAAATATGGAGTGCATATTTAGATCCGATTTTGGGATGTTAGGCGAGCGTATTGGTGCCGGCGAATGCAGCATAGTTGATAAATATCCCCCTTAATGTGGAAGTACACAATTAGTTTGAAGAAACAATTCTAACTTAATATTAATAACATTAATAAACATTATATAAGTTTTTATTAGAGATGTGGATTCTGCTTCCAATAAACACAAACTGTTGCATGGCCAAAGAGAACACTCTTAAAAGTATGTAGCATTATTTTTTAAATAAAGCCATCAGAGACACATCTCATACGCCTAGATTTAGAGTTCTGCGGTAGCCGTCAAAAGCAGCGATAAGGGGTCCTAACGCTGCTTTTTTTCGCCCGCTGGTATTTAGAGTCAGGAAGGAAAGGGTCAAACGCTCACTTTCCAGCCACGACTTTTCCATACCGCAGATCCCCTTACGTCAATTGTGTATCCTATCTTTTCAATGGGATCTTCCTAACGCCGGTATTTAGAGTCTTGGCTGAAGTGAGCATTAGACCCTCTACCGACAAGACTCCAGCCACAGAAAAAAGTCAGTAGTTAAGAGCTTTCTGGTCTAACGCCGGTTTATACAGCTCTTAACTACTGTGCTCTAAAGTACACTAACACCCATAAACTACCTATGTACCCCTAAACCGAGGCCCCCCCCACATTGCCGCCACTATAAAACATTTTTTTAACACCTAATCTGCCGACCGCACATCGCCACCACCTACATTATCCCTATGAACCCCTAATCTGCTGCCCCTAACATTGCCGACACCTACATAATATTTATTAACCCCTAATCTGCCCCCTCAACGTCGCCGCTACCTACCTAAATTTATTAACCCCTAATCTGCCGACCGGACCTCGCCGCTACTTTAATAAATGTATTAACCCCTAAACCGTCGCACTCCCGCCTTGTAAACCCTATAATAAATAGCATTAACCCCTAATCTGCCCTCCCTAACATCGCCGCCACCTAACTTCAAGTATTAACCCCTAATCTGCCGACTGGACCTCGCCGCTACTCTAATAAATGTATTAACCCCTAAAGCTAAGTCTAACCCTAACACCCCCCTAAGTTAAGTATAATTTTATTCTAACGAAATAAATTAACTCTTATTAAATAAAGTATTCCTATTTAAAGCTAAATACTTACCTGTAAAATAAACCCTAATATAGATACAATATAACAAATAATTATATTGTAGCTATTTTAGGATTTATATTTATTTTACAGGCAACTTTGTATTTATTTTAACTAGGTACAATAGCTACAAAATTACCTGTAAAATAAATCCTAACCTAAGTTACAATTAAACCTAACACTACACTATCAATAAATTAATTAAATCAATTAACTACAAGTACATACAATTAAATAAACTAAACTAAATTACAAAAAACCCCCACTAAATTACAAAAAATAAAAAAAGATTACAAGAATTTTAAGCTAATTAAACCTACTCTAAGCCCCCTAATAAAATAACAAAGCCCCCCAAAATAAAAAATAAAAAAAAGTTAACAGCTCTATTACCTTACCAGTCCTTAAAAGGGCTTTTTGCGGGGCATGCCCCAAAGAAATCAGCTCTTTTGCCTGTAAAAAAAAACACAATACCACCCCGCAACATTACAACCCACCACTCACATACCCCTACTCTAACCCAAACCCCCCTTAAATAAACCTAACACTACCCCCCTGAAGATCTCCCTACCTTGAGTCGTCTTCACTCAGCCGAGCACCGATGGACCAAAAGAAGACATCCGGAGCAGCAGAAGTCTTCATCCTATCCGGGCAGAAGAGGACATCTGGACCGGCAGACATCTTCATCCAAGCGGCATCTTCTATCTTCATCCATCCGACGAGGAGCGGCTCCATCTTCAAGACCTCTGGCGCGGAACATCCTCTTCCTACCGACGACTACCGACGAATGAAGGTTCCTTTAAGTGACGTCATCCAAGATGGCGTCCCTCAAATTCCGATTGGCTGATAGGATTCTATCAGCCAATCGGAATTAAGGTAGGAAAAATCTGATTGGCTGATTAAATCCGCCAATCAGAATCAAATTCAATCCGATTGGCTGATCCAATCAGCCAATCAGATTGAGCTTGCATTCTATTGGCTGTTCCGATCGGTGCTCGGCTGAGTGAAGATGACTCAAGGTAGGGAGATCTTCAGGGGGGTAGTGTTAGGTTTATTTAAGGGGGGTTTGGGTTAGAGTAGGGGTATGAGGGTGGTGGGTTGTAATGTTGGCGGGTGGTATTGTTTTTTTTTACAGGCAAAAGAGCTGATTTCTTTGGGGCATGCCCCGCAAAAAGCCCTTTTAAGGGCTGGTAAGGTAATAGAGCTTTTAGCTATTTTAATTTAGAATAGGGTAGGGAATTTTTTTTTATTTTGGGGGGCTTTGTTATTTTATTAGGGGGCTTAGAGTAGGTGTAATTAGCTTAAAATTCTTGTAATCTTTTTTTATTTTTTGTAATTTAGTGTTTGTTTTTTTGTAATGTAGTTTAGTTTATTTAATTGTATGTACTTGTAGTTAATTGATTTAATTTGTTTATTGATAGTGTAGGTTTAGGTTTAATTGTAACTTAGGTTAGGTAGCTATTAAATAGTAAATAACGATCTAATAGCTATTGTACCTAGTTTAAATAAATACAAAGTTGCCTGTAAAATAAATATAAATCCTAAAATAGCTACAATATAATTATTAGTTATATTGTAGCTATATTAGGGTTTATTTTAACAGGTAAGTATTTAGTTTTAAATAGGAATACTTTATTTAATAAGAGTTAATTTATTTTGTTAGAATAAAATTATATTTAATTTAGGGGGGTGTTAGGGTTAGGGTTAGACTTAGCTTTAGGGGTTAATACATTTATTAGAGTAGCGGCGAGGTCCGGTCGGCAGATTAGGGGTTAATACTTGAAGTTAGGTGTCGGCGATGTTAGGGAGGGCAGATTAGGGGTTAATACTATTTATTATAGGGTTTTTACGGCAGGAGTGAGGCAGTTTAGGGGTTAATAACTTTATAAGAGTAGCGGCGAGGTCCAGTCGGCAGATTAGGGGTTAATAAGTGTAGGTAAGGTAGCGGCGACGTTGGGGGGGCAGATTACGGGTTAATAAATATAATATAGGGGTCGGCGATGTTAGGGGCAGCAGATTAGGGGTACATAGGTATAATGTAGGTTGCGGCGGTGTATGGAGCAGCAGATTAGGGGTTAATAATATAATGCAGGGGTAAGCGATAGTGGGGGCAGCAGATTAGTGGTTAATAAGTGTAAGGTTAGGGGTGTTTAGACTCGGGGTTCATGTTAGGGTGTTAGGTGCAGACTTAGAAACTGTTTCCCCATAGGAAACAATGGGGCTGCGTTAGGAGATTAACGCTGCTTTTTTGCAGGTGTTAGTTTTTTTTTTCATCCCAAACTGCCCCATTGTTTCCTATGGGGGAATCGTGCATGAGCATGTTTTTCTAGCTAGCCGCTACCGTAAGCAACGCTGGTATTGAGGGTTGAAGTGGCGGTAAATTATGCTCTACGCTCCCTTTTTGGAGCCTAACGCAGCCCTTCAGAGAACTCTAAATACCAGCGTTGTTTAGAAGCAGTGCTAGAAAAAAAACATGTGTAGCTAACACACCCCTTTGGTCGCAAAACTCTAAATCTAGGCAATATTGTGTGATTAACCTTTTTGTGTGAAATTGCAGCATTTAATCCGAATGAACCTTTAAGTTTAGTGCCAAATTAAATGTGCTCACAAATCAGTAAAAGTTTACTGTTAAAATGTTTTAACTTCTTATTTTTTAGCTTTAAAATAATGCGTATATGATTTTTATGGGACATCTAAGTAAAATTAATTTAGTTTAATTCAAAATCAAAGTTTCCTATATAAAATTCTTATTTTTTGAAAACTGATATAAAAATTAAATTACATTTCATTATAATTCATACAGAAAAAACTAATGTGCATGGGATTTATATTTTGATTCTTTAATGCACATGTACACAAAAATACGATTACCTCAGCTTTATATCTTAATAGTCCTTAACTAGTGAAGGTAATATTATGACCATATCCATAGTTAACCATTTGGAAACTTCATATAGAAAAAAAAATGAAAAAAGTTGTATATATATATATATATATATATACAGTATCCCACAAAAGTGAGTACACCCCTCACATTTTTGTCAATATTTAATTGTATCTTTTCATGTGACAACACTGAAGAAATGACTCTTCACTACAATGTAAAGTAGTGAGTGTACAGCCTGTATAACAGTGTGCATTTGCTATCCCCTCAAAATAACTTAACACACAGCCAAAAAAATGTCTAAACCGTTAACAACAAAAGTGAGTACACACCTAAGTTACAAAAGAACGTAGCCGGCACTTCTCAGTGGACAAACCTAAAGGTAACTACTCTAAGAGATCACGGACAAAGTCAGTTTTGACACACAATATTCATCTGAATATTATCAGATTTGTAATATTGTGAGAAAACATTTTCCTATGCTGCTAGCAGATGATGGTCTTCAAAACTTGGTCAAACAGGGTTGCAATTTTTTTGTACTGTAAGGGTTCTACAATTGGCAACATTCTTTCACCAAGTGATCTAAGGAATGATAAGCCAATGAGTTCTTGGTTACAAGTCAAAGGTATGCGTAAGTGTGGTTACAGTCACTGTATACCATGCAGCTTTGGATGCATGAGTAAGACCTTGAATTGAATGTGACTGGCAAACAATATACTTTGGATAGTTAAACGATATGAGTGTATAAAACACGCAAGAGGGCGCTAAATGACCGATAGTGAGTCAAAGGTATATTGTGCCCTTAAAGTGAATATAATATATATACAAAATGGGAATAGATCGTCTCACCATAAAGTTGATATAGCGAATGATGTTCAGTCCCATATGTAAGTACAATGTCCGTATATCAAATGTCCATATGGTGTTGACAAATAAATCCCTGCCGATAATGCTGCACTCTCCTATTTCATATGCCCTCTTCTCTCCTTGATGGCTGGAGGCAAATCTATGGGAGTAAGGGACAAACAGAGGTGACCAATGTGTGTATCCAAAGTGATGGTATCCCACCCTGCACAAGTATGCTATACCCAGGGTACTCACACTTTTACTGAGCACACCAATGTGCTGGTAGGCGCGGACTGGCTATCAGAGCAAGCCAGCTTGCTCTCTCAGGTTCACTCTCTCTTGGTAGTGACAGTCAGACTCCTGGCCGCTTGCCTCCTTAGGTGATGTTGATCTCAACCGCCAACAGGAACTCACAAAGAAAAACCCCCAAGGATTGGAAATGAGGATATACTTGTGATGGAATCACATACGATGGTGTAAAATGAACTTTTTAATCAATGTTAAAAACAACCATACAGATTCCACAAGTTAAAATCAGGTTTGTATTCTTTGCTACGCGTTTTCTGTAGATGTGGGGTCCAGTACCTGGGGCGCACAATACGCAATATTCGCACCAGATGGAGTGAACACTTCAGAAATATACGATATGAATCTGATAAACATAGTGTCTCAAGACACCATATACAAGAACATAAGGGGGAACCATGTCCTTTCAAGATTACCCCCATTGAAAGTATTCTGCCCTCAAATAAGTATAATAGATTTATCAAGCTTCGCCAAAGGGAGACCTTTTGGATTCATAAGTTTGGATCACTTTTTCCAAATGGGCTCAATGAAGTAATAGACTCCGCAGCATTCTAATATGTATTAGTATATATCATTAATTTTTAATTTTTTGGCACTTTCATATTATTATTATTACACATAAACTTTAGATATAAGATCTTGCTCAGTTCATTATAGATTGATCATTTTAGTTATATATATATACACCTGGTCTATATAGAATATATATGAGAATACATGTTACACAGCAACACGACTAAGTTATAGAATTTCACATTACTAGAACTAATAGGTTTATCCTCTTTAACATATATTAGGTCATCAGGTCTATATATCATAGACCTCCTTTTTATAGTTTAGTAGTACATTCACAATTAGTATATGATATTTCACACATATATATTGGTATCACACTATTTCTGACATGCACATAACTAAGGAATAACTGTTGATTCCTTAAATGGTATTTTACAGTTGTCTGATATCGACCATTGAGGGTCCCTTATTTTGTTCCTTTATATTTATAATTCACTTTTCTATTTGAATGGAAATTAGAACCATTCACTGTATTGCACTTATTACTTATGTTTTTTATTTTTTCGATCTAGAAAAACTCATATTCACTTGGGATAGGTATTATATTGTATAATTATATAACCCACGAGCAACTATCACTTTAAAAATATTTAAATATATTACTTAAAAATATTTTTTATGATAATTAAATATATTATAATACGTCATTCCTATAGGTTAATAGACTAATTTTAAAGGTATATAACTAGATTTGAAATCTGAAATTAGAATACTGGGAAATTGTATATTGTAGTTGGATATTCTTCACTTTAGATATAATTCTTGGGATAACTGAACATAGTACCATATATATCTCTTATAGGGCAGTAGATGAATTTAAAAGTAATCTGACTACAGTAGGTACTAAAAAATCTATATATTAAATACTTTTTGAAATTGTAGCGCGATACCCTTTTAACTGGATATTGTAGCGTTATACCCCTTTAAATAGACACTTGCAGTTTTATTGGGTACCCAACTTGTAGTATTGATGCAATCTTTATATATATCTTATTTCATATATATTCCCATTTCTGTATAACGACACATAGGGTACACCCCTTTAATAAGAAAAAGAGGTTCATCTTAGTTAGAGAATAATCGCAAGAAGATTTAACTTAATATCAGCCATTGAAGAACATTAAGCCTCCTTAATAAACAACATGAGAAAGCTATAGATAGTGCAAACCTCTAGCATATTACACATTAGTATAGATTGTATCACCACTTAGACCTATGTTTATGCCTTCTAATCGCTAGCGTAATGAAGTTTTAAATAATTTTAAATTGAAGGATATCTCTTATCCTATTGGTGCATATTGGAGGTGATTTGCGAGCTTTAAATATAAAAAAAGCTTTGATGCCATTTGATAGATATTCATACGAATTTGACAGACCAAATGTTGCTATTTAGTGTGAATGTTAAGAAAATTTTGTTTAAAAGTATGGATCTCTACAGCATTATGTAGATGATAATATTGGCAACTTTGTATTAACATATTGAAGTTTGAAATTTGTATATGGGTTGATTCAGATTGTGTTACTAAGTATCAGCTGTGTGCTTACTAACAGCTAGTGGCTATAGGCAACACGCCCATTGGCTCAAATTGGGGTAGGGGGGAAGGTTGATGATTGGTAATGAGCGGCAATATATAGCCGATTCAAATGTTTGTACAATTATGCCTGAAGACACGGCCAAGTAGTAGCCGAGAAACGCGTAGCAAAGAATACAAACCTGATTTTAACTTGTGGAATCTGTATGGTTGTTTTTAACATTGATTAAAAAGTTCATTTTACACCATCGTATGTGATTCCATCACAAGTATATCCTCATTACCAATCCTTGGGGGTTTTTCTTTGTGAGTTCCTGTTGGTGGTTGAGATCAACATCACCTAAGGAGGCAAGCGGCCAGGAGTCTGACTGTCACTACCGAGAGAGAGTGAACCTGAGAGAGCAAGCTGGCTTGCTCTGATAGCCAGTCCGCGCCTACCAGCACATTGGTGTGCTCAGTAAAAGTGTGAGTACCCTGAGTATAGCATACTTGTGCAGGGTGGGATACCATCACTTTAGATACACACATTGGTCGCCTCTGTTTGTCCCTTACTCCCATAGATTTGCCTCCAGCCATCAAGGAGAGAAGAGGGCACATGAAAGAGGAGAGTGCAGCATTATCGGCAGGGATTTATTTGTCAACACCATATGGACATTTGATATACGGACATTGTACTTACATATGGGACTGAACATCATTCGCTATATCAACTTTATGGTGAGAGCCCACGATCTATTCCCATTTTGTATATATATTATATTCACTTTAAGGGCACAATATACATTTGACTCACTAGCGATCATTTAGCGCCCTCTTGCGTGTTTTATACACTCATATCGTTTATATATTTGTATTTTGTTATAAAGAGGTGCAGCTTATCTGTATATTAGGTGTCATCAACAAATACTCTTATGTTATAGACCTATTAGGTACAGTACCACACTTGGTTACTGACACTGTTAGTGTACATGTATATAAGGAGGGCTCTACCTCTTGTTATATCATATAGGTTGTTTTAGCGCCCTCTAGTGGCTACGGTCACATTTTTCCAGTTTTGTTTACATATTTTGGATAGTTGTGCCAATTGTAGATCCAAAAATGTTGTTTACATGATTTGGTGCACATGAAATAATAAACAGTATATTGGTTGCACCACACGCAAGGTCAGAGAGAGAGTCAGGGAACATCTGTCCGACATAAAAAGGATAGATAATTGCTCTGAACTGGCCAATCATTTCATTTTGAAGCATAATATTGTCAATACCACTAAATTTCCAAAACGGGGGGGGGGGGGGGGTAATGTTAACAAATTGCTTTTTAAACTTGAAGCTTTTAGGATTTTCACCATGGACACATGCCTACCCAAAGGCTTCAACTCATCTTTTGACTTGATTCATTGTTGGGAATAACTAAACAGAGTTATGTTTCATCTCCCTATGCATTTGGATATTATTTTGAAGTTTTGATATTAAATTAATCTTCTAGTTTTTCATATTTACATAGGTACATTACTTCCCATACACTGATATATTGTAGATTATCAATTTTTATTTAAGGAATTAATCATTGTACCCATCCCATTCCTATGTATATGTTATTTCCCCTGATAAGTTTAAAAGTGACTAACTTTGCTACAATCTATTTATTTGTATTAATTTAAGGTGTATTGAATATACAAATCAGCCCTTAGTATATAGTGTCTATTTGATATCTCTAATGATTTCCTCTAAGTAACTATTCCATTGTTTATATCTACAGAGTGTTCTGATAGAGTTATCTAATAAGGATATGCTTTATAATAACTTTCGTCTAGATTACGAGTTGTGTGTTAGGGTTAAAAAGCAGCGTTGAGAGGTCCCAACGCTGCTTTTTAATGCCCGCTGGTATTACGAGTCTTGAAATGACAGGTTCACCACTCACTTTTTTGGTCAGACTCAAAAATACTGCAAATCCACTTACGTCAATTGCATATCCTATATTTTCAATGGGATTTGCATAACGCCGGTATTACGAGTCTTCCAAAAAGTGAGCGGTACAGCCTCTCCTGTCGAGACTGATACCGCATTTAAAAGTCAGTAGTTAAGAGTTTTATGGGCTAACGCCGTACTAAAAAACTCTTAACTAAAGTGCTAAAAAGTACACTAACACCCATAAACTACCTATTAACCCCTAAACCGAGCCCCCCCCCCACACACATCGCAAACATTAAAAAAAATGTTTTAACCCCTAATCTGCCGAACCGGACATTGCCGGCACTATAAAAAATATATTAACCCCTAAACCGCCGCCCTCCCACATCGCAAACACTAGTTACATTTTATTAACCCCTAATCTGCCGTCCCTAACATCGCTGACACCTACCTACATTAATTAACCCCTAATCTGCTGCCCCCCAACGTCGCCGCAACTATATTAAATGTATTAACCCCTAAATCTAAGTCTAACCCTAACACCCACTAACTTAAATATAATTTAAATAAATCTAAATAAAATTACTACAATTCACTAAATTATTCCTATTTAAAACTAAATACTTACCTATAAAATAAACCCTTAACTAGCTACAATATAACTAATAGTTACATTGTATCTAGCTTAGGGTTTATTTTTATTTTACAGACAACTTTTTTTTTTATTTTAACTAGGTACAATAGTTATTAAATAGTTATTAACTATTTAATAGCTACCTAGTTAAAATAAATTCAAATTTACCTGTAAAATAAATCCTAACCGAAGTTACAATTACACCTAACACTATACTATAATTAAATTAATTACCTAAACTAAATACAATTAAATTCAATTTAAATTTTTTTATCTAAAGTACGAAAAAAACAAAACACTAAATTACAGAAAATAATAAAATAATTACAAGTTTTTTAAACTAATTAAACCTAATCTAATCCCCTAATAAAATAAAAAAGCCCCCCAAAATAATAAAAAGCCCTACCCTATACAAAATTACAAATAGCCCTTAAAAGGGCCTTTTGCAGGGCATTGCCCCAAAGTAATCAGCTCTTTTACCTGTAAAAAAAAGTACAATACCCCCAATGATAAAACCCACCACCCACACACCCAATCCTACTCTAAAACCCACCCAATATCCCCTTAATAAAACCTAACATTAACCCCTTGAAAATCACCCTACCTTGAGAAGTCTTCACCCAACCGGGCCGAATTCCTCAGCAAAGCCGGCAAAAGTGGTCCTCCAGACGGGCAGAAGTCTTTATCCAAGCCGGGAAGAAGAGGTCCTCCAGATGGGCAGAAGTCTTCATCCAGACGGTCCTCTTCTATCTTCATCCATCCGGCACAGAGCGGCTCCATCTTCAAGACATCCGCCATGGAGCATCCTCTTCAAACAAAGTCCAACTGAAGAATGAAGGTTCCTTTAAATGATGTCATCCAAGATGACGTCCCTTGAATTCCGATTGGCTGATAGAATTCTATCAGCCAATCGGAATTAAATCCTAAAAATCCAATAAGATTGAGCTGGCATTCTATAGGCTGATTGGATCAGCCAATAGAATGTGAGCTCAATCCTATTGGCTGATTGCATCAGCCAATAGGATTTTTTCTACCTTAATTCCGATCGGTTGATAGGATTATAGGATTGAGCTGGCATTCTATTGGCTGATTGGATCAGCCAATAGAATGCGAGCTCAATCCTATTGGCACATTGCATTTTTTCTACCTTAATTCCGATTGGCTGATAGAATTCTAGCAGCCAATCGGAATTCAAGGAATGCCATCTTGGATGAAGTCATTTAAAGGAACCTTCATTCTTCAGTTGGACTTCGTTTGAAGAGGATGCTCCGCATCGGATGTCTTGAAGATGGAGCCGCTCCGTGCCAGATGGATGAAGATAGAAGATGCTGCCTGGATGAAGACTTCTGCCCGTCTGGAGGACCTCTTCTTCCCAGCTTGGATGAAGACTTCTGCCCATCTGGAGGACCACTTCTGCCAGCTTTGTTGAGGACTTCGGCCTGGTTGGGTGAAGACTTCTCAAGGTAGGGTGATCTTCAAGGGGTTAGTGTTAGGTTTTATTAACGGGGTATTGGGTGGGTTTTAGAGTAGGGTTGGGTGTGTAGGTGATGTATTTTAATGTTGGCGGTGTATTGTACTTTTTTTACAGGCAAAAGAGCTGATTACTTTGGGGCAATGCCCCTCAAAAGGCCATTTTAAGGGCTATTTGTAATTTAGTATAGGGTAGGGCTTTTTATTATTTTGGGGGGCTTTTTTATTTTATTAGGGGGATTAGATTAGGTGTAATTAGTTTAAAAATCTTGTAATTATTTTATTATTTTCTGTAATTTAGCGGGGGGGGTTCGTACTTTAGATATTGTATTTTAATTATATTTAGTTTAGGTAATTAATTGAATTATAGTGTAGTGTTAATGTGTAATTGTAACAGGTTAGGATTTATTTTACAGGTAAATTTGAATTTATTTTAACTAGGTAGCTATTAAATAGTTAATAACTATTTAATAACTATTGTACCTAGTTAAAATAAATACAATGTTGCCTGTAAAATAAAATAAAAACCTAAGCTAGCTACAATGTAACTATTAGTTATATTGTAGTTATCTTAGGGTTTATTTTATAGGTAAGTATTTTGTTTTAAATAGGAATAATTTAGTTAATTGTAGTTAATTTATTTAGGTATATTTAAATTATATTTAAGTTAGGGGGGTTAGGGTTTGAATTAGGTTTAAGGGTTAAGAACTTTATTATAGTGGTGGTGACGTTGTGGGCGGCAGATTAGGGGTTAATAAATATAATGTATGTGTCTGCAATGTTGGGGGCAGCAGATTAGGGGTTAATAAGTATAATGTAGGTGGCGGCGGTGTCCGGAGCGGCAGATTAGGGGTTAATAATATTATGCAGGTGTCGGCGATGTCGGGGGCGGTGGATTAGGGTTTAATTAGTGTAAGATTAGGGGTGTTTAGACTCGGGGTTTATGTTAGGGTGTTAGGTGTAGACATAACTTTTATTTCCCCATAGGAATCAATGGGGCTGCGCTAAGAGCTGAATGCTGCTTTTTTGCAGGTGTTAGGCTTTTTTTCAGCCGGCTCTGCCCCATTGATTAATATGGGGAAATTGTGCACAAGCACATTTTGCCAGCTCACCACTACCGTAAGCAAAGCTGGTATTGAGGTGAGATGTGGAGCAAAATTTTGCTCTCCGCTCACTTTTCTGCTGCTAACGCCGGGTTTCTAAAAGTCCATAATACCAGCATTGTCTGCAAGTGAGCGGTGAGGGAAAAATCATAATATAGGTGTTTGTTTCTAGAAACTAATATCGTAACCAATATATATGTTATGTAGTATTTATCCACATTATGTGGTTTTGATACTTTAATCTTTGAAAGCGCTAGTTATATGTCCTTAAAATTCTTTCTCTGTACCATTATTATTGATTAGTGACTGTTAACCGATTTAGATTAGATATGTCTGTATCCCAATACTGTCTAATACTAACAGTTCTTATTACGTTATTTTTCTAGTCCACCTTTAGCCAGGTATCAGGTTAATTTGGTCACATGATGATTATTTAACTATCAGCTGAAGTCAAGCCCTATTTATTTTAGCAAAGTTTTACTGTTAATCACGCTTATGAGTAAGGCAAGTAAGTCGAAACATGTAAAGCGTGATTATTCTGGCTATCCTGGCTTTTAATTTTTTGTGACACATTAAAGATTCTACATTTTATGGAAGAAGTGCCGGCTACGTTTTTTTGTCACTTCAGTTCATCACTATCCTTCTAGCAAGGCACCTTTCAGCTGTACAGTTTTTCAGCCATTGCTATTGAGCATTTGCGGAGCTGTGTCCTTGACGTCACAGAGAACTTTGAAGTAATACGGAGCCAGGGAAGAGGAGACTTCATGAGTGTTTGCCGGTTTGAAGTTTTCTCTACACTGCAGAGGAAGAGACCCATTCGGACCACAGAGATGTCCCAGTATGAAGGGCGGTGAGTAACCATCCTAGTTATTTCAGGACATTGAATTGTGCCATTATTGGGGACTAGCTTCTTATCATCATTGCACTCTATTGCATTTTGCGTTTTTTTCATTTGGTATTTTTTACATCACCCACACTCATCTCCTATTACTCAAGACACATAATCCCTTTATTTTGAGTCTCACTGTGGACGGAGCTGGCCTACATAACTTTGTTAATTTAATACACCCCTAAGTTGAAATGTCCAAATTGGGCCCAAAGTGTCAATATTTTGCATGGCCACCATTATTTTCCAGCACTGCCTTAATCCTCTTGGGCATGGAGTTCTCCAGAGCTTCACAGGTTGCCACTGGAGTCCTCTTCCACTTCTCCATGATGACATCATGGAGCTGGTTACAAAAATGTGAGGGGTGTACTCACTTTTGTGGGATACTGTGTTTGTATGTGTGTGTATATATATATATATATATATATATATATATATATATATATAGACAGAAGAAGGGACGTTTGAGGTCCCGAAACATCACAAATAATATTCTTTTACACAGATATCCAAAGTCCAGTGAGTGATTCACTTTGTTCTATTGGTATATACTCATTAAAAGCACCCTGGCATCTCTAGGACGGTGGTGAGAGTGCATATACCATTTGAACTTTTGCTTATATATATATATATATATATATACAGTATATATATATATATATATATATATATATATATAAACTAACAAAATATACTTAATTGTTTTGTTGATTAGTGCCATTTTTGCATTAGTGAATCTTATTAGTTTGAGCCTTCTTATAAAGAGAGCTCTGGTAAAATTAGCAAGTGTTGTAAAATTCATCATTATAGCATGTGTAAAAAATGTTCACCACTATAAAGAGATAGTAAAGGGACAATAAATGCAAAGTTAAATGTTCATGATTCAGACAGAGCATTCAATTTTAAACAACTTTCAACTTGGCATCTATTATTACATTTGATTAGTTTTCTTGATATCAGTTATTGAAGAGCAAACCAAGGTCGGCTGATAGGAGCTCAGGAGTTTGCTTATATATTTATCATTCTATGGCAGCAGTATTTACAACTATGTATAACATTACTATAAACATTGTTGCAAATACTGCTTCCAAAGACGCTGGCTAAAGACACATGCACGCTCCCAAGCTCACAAAGGATAACTCTTTAACAAAGCTTACCAAGAGAACTAAGTAAAATTGATAACAGAAGTAAATTGGAAAGATGTTAAAAAGTTAATACTCTATCCAGTCTATTTACGTAAAATTTTGACTTTACTGTCCCTTTAATATAAACCGAGGGATTTATTTATTAAGCTTTGGAGGTTGCTTTGATGTGCCAGCTTACTTATATGAGCCTGCTTACCACTGCTTAAGAAATGGTGGACCTAAGATGAAGATTTCCTAACCTCTCTGTCCCCTCAGAGGTGGCAGAGTTAAATCAACCCAGACTTCTTTGTGTAGAATAATTGATAGGATGTTTTCTATCATAATTGGTTACCCGAGAGCAAGGGACTTGACTGTGCAAGTACTTGATTTTGCAATTAGAAATGCAGGCAGCTTACACACTCATCCACTGCCTGATCACTGCAAACACAGCTGGACATGTTTCCTTGCTGGGAACATTGCCTGCCTGTCCTTTGATAAATTGAACCCGGAGTGTTTGAGTCCTAAGTTTTAAGCAGAGTTATGAAAAAGCATAGAAAACAGCATTGTCTTTATCAGAACAAACATCAGTGTTTCAATCTGAATTACATATCAATTCTGATGTTTACATCTCATTCTTTGTAAGAAAAAAACCCAGAAGAGTTAACAAAAACAACTCTGTGTGAAAACCAATGATTATAAATGTATTTTGTCTTGGCCACATGGATACCATTAACAAAGTACTATAACATTTTTATTGCAACCATATTTTCCCAAGGCATTAATGATATGCCAGAATGAATTTAGACTATGCATGATTTATGTTTTAAATGAACAATTCTCCCATATTTTTTTCATATGTGCTGTAATGTTTAGTATAGTTATGTGGGACTTAACTATATTAGCTGAAAATTAATTTTAATAATTATAATGGTAATAATACTTATGTGCACTGCCTGCAATGTTTTATGGATTATCTGGTATCCCTTGTTGGATTTATGAGGAGGTTTGTGATGCCTTGAATAATTAGATTATGTATGTTTTACTTTATGATTCTATTATGCGCAACATTATACTGCAGTGCTAAAGTTATCTCAGACAACTACAATTATTAGTAAAATAATGCCTATTAACTTACTTTTGTTGTTAACTAATTCGTTTAAGAAAGAAAGCCCACTTTTTACTTAAAACTTCCTGTCACTGATCACAAACCATACATTTCAACAGTATTAAAAATATATATACAGTGCTAACATCTAAAGAATACAAGCTCCCAAAGTGAGATCCCTAAAAACTCAAAGAGAATAGTTATATATACAGTATATAGAAGGAGGGAGCGCCATACATTTATTATAACATTCACATATAATAGGGTACCCTATACACATTAAAAACAAATGGAGCAAGTTAGCCCTAGAAGTAAGAGGACATAACCAATATAACATAAAAATATAAATTGTAGTGATTCAAAAAGTCTCAAGTGATAAAGAATGTCCTAGTAGATTATAATATCCTTATCAAGTGTCCTATAAAATGTCCTGTGTCCTGTGTGTCCAAGTAGGTCCTGGTAGGAATGATCAAAAAATGTGTCCAAAGTTCCAGAAATTTAAAATAAAAAAATAAAAAATAAATAAATAAATACATAAAAATTAAAATTAAAATTAAAATAAAGTGTATAATGTGAAAAAATTTGGAAAAAAAATCCAAAATGGTTAATCAAAAATCCAATGGATTCAGTAAGAAGTGGTACCTGTAAAAACTAAAATCACATAGTGCAATAATGCTAATTCAAATGTAATTTTAATTGGAGATAGGCTTACCCTATATTTAGACTCAAGCAGTGTCTACTTCTAACGTATAAATTGATGCGTTTCAGCTCCAAACCAGGCCTCAAGATGTCAACTGCTAGTAGTAACATGGCTTAAATAGCCTATAATGACCAATTAGAATAGAGGTAGTTTCCCGCCTCAGATTGCCATTACATATGCCATAAAAGCCCTATAATGCCCTTAGACAAAATGGTGACCGTTCATGCTAATAACTGAGTCACTTCCGGTATCGGACACATTTTTTAGATTGAATTCTAAAACCAAAACTACAAATCTTTGTGATGTAAATTGCTCATAATATTCATTGTCACTAAATGTAACATAAGGATCTAGATCATTAATCCATATTTGGATATTAGATTCTGTAAGAGACATTACGTCACTGCCAGGTGACACGTCGCTTCCGGTTTACCGGATTGTGCATAATTTCCGGTTCCGGCTATGTCATCATAGCCGGTGGTGTGTTGGAATTCTGGAAAATGTAGTTTTCATTATTTATGTTGTTATTAGAATTTGAATAATTGTCAGTATATATATGTATATATATTGAATGCTAATATTCATTATTAGTATGCTCGAGTCTAGAATACAAATAGTTAAAAAAGGCTTCTTCCCCTGTAGATGGTGTAAAGCATGCCAGCATGGTATTAAGGGTGACACATTCAAATCAAATATTAGCAAAGAGCTGATTTTTGTTTTTACAGGTACCACTTCTTACTGAATTCATTGGAATTTTGATTATCCATTTTGGATCTTTTTTCCACATTTTTTCCACATTTCTTTTCACATTATACAGTTTATTTTTATTTTATTTTTTTATTTTTAATTTTTACTTTCTGGAACTTTGGATACATTTTTTGATCATTCCTACCAGGACCTACTTGGACACACAGGACACAGGACATTTTATAGGACACTTGATAAGTATATTATAATCTACTAGGACATTCTTTATCACTTGAGACTTTTTGAATCACTACAATTTATATTTTTATGTTATATTGGTTATGTCCTCTTACTTCTAGGGCTAACTTACTCCATTTGTTTTTAATGTGTATAGGGTACCCTATTATATATGAATGTTATAATAAATGTATGGCGCACCCTCCTTCTATATATATAGCTATTCTCTTTGAGTTTTTAGGGATCTCACTTTGGGAGCTTGTATTCTTTAGATGTTAGCACTGTATATATATTTTTAATACTGTTGAAATGTATGGTTTGTGATCGGTGACAGGAAGTTTTAAGTAAAAAGTTTGGTTTTAATGTGTATATTGTACCCTATTATATGTGTATGTTATAAAAAATGTATTTTTGTTTTATATATTTAGATACATAAGTCTTTGTTTGGCGCTCCCTCCTTCTATATATATATATATATATATATAAATTTCAACAGTGAAATATAGTGTATTTATGATTAATAGTCTTATTATTATTTTCAAAATAATAATAATAATAATAATAATAATAATAATAATATTTATTTGTAAAGAAGAGAGCCCTGCTCAGAATAGCATAAACTCTACAGAAAGCATTTTATTAATTTATAATACATTTATATTATAGATAAGCTAATGCCATGCTAGTCATAATTTATTGTAATTTGTGAAAGTGAGTTACAATGACTTTAATTGGATTAATATAGTAAGTCACTTTTGCTATTTTTGTAGCTCATTAATTTCTACAGATAGTTTTATGCATCTATGTTTAATTCTTCTTAGAATTCAATGTAGACTACTTCCTAGTAAATGTAATGCTTGTATAATACATAGAACCCCAATATAAAACAAAGTTACAATGTTTTATAGCACATATTGCAGTATCTGTGTCTCCAGGGATGTATGTTCAGAAACAAATACAATCTACAATTCTATTTCAACAGTTCTTCTTAGCTTGTTGTCAGGATTAGTTTAGACATGACATATTTCTCTATATGGAATATAAATTAAGTTGGACAGCAGCAAGAAATTAGGGTCTGAAGCTACAATGTCAGGAAGAGAAGATATGCCCTAAATAAAGTGTTTAAAAAAAACCTGATCTTGTTTGTCACTGTATAAATGCCCTTGACAATAAACTAGAAACATATTAAGCTATCTAGCTTACAGTTCCCATTCGATTAACATTGTGGCATCTTTGAATAACATTGTTTAATACAAAAGGAAATTACAAGGACACTGTGGAAAAATAACAAACTAACAACAGTCAATGTGTACAATAGTTATATGCATTAAGTTCCATCAAACTGTAGCAATTCATAAAGAGATGCAGCATTAAATTAAGAAACAAATAAAAATCATATTCATTCTTATTATAAAGAGAATAACCAATACAGTGCTGACATACCCCTCCAAAAACTAGCAAAAAACAATAACAAAGCAAATTTGATAACCAAAGTAAATTTGAATATTTTCTAAAATTGCATGTTCTATCTGAATCATAAAATGTTTCATTTTGACTTTAATATCCCTTTAAGCAGATAATAGAAAGGAAAATTTGATTATTTTTTTTTAGTTTTGATTTTTTTAATTTAAATATATAATAGAAAATACAAGTAGTGAAATTAAAATTTGAATAAGAGAAAGGACGTGAAGGTCCCAACACAATAGTGAAATATATATAATAATTTCTAGAAAAATAGAACTTTATGAGAATACATAACATATTCAGCTAGAATAGAGTTAGGTAAAAGCATCTGGTCTGAAGGGGGGAGGGACAGGGTGAGGTTGGGAACAAAAGAAGGGAGGGGGTATGGGGGTGATCTGCAATCGGTAATATGAAGAGTGCCAATGTATACCTAGTTTGTTGGATTGTGTAGGGAAGTCCAGTGGAGTACATTGGGTATCTCTACTCATTTGTGCTTACATTAGGCCACCATAATGTGTTAAATTTATCCTTCCAGTCAGCCCAAATCAATTCAAATAGATCAGAGTTATTTAGGGAGTGAAATATGTCTTTTTACATTGAATATATGTAGGCTATGGTAGTTAGGACTGTAGACTGCTTTAGGGGAAACTTTTTTTCCCAGGTTTTGGCGATGAAAGATTTAACTGCAGAGAATAAGTATATGCACAAATAGCTATGGTGTTTGGGCATGTTATATGTACGTATGTGTAGGAGGACTAGAACAGGACCTTTTGATAAGTGAATCCCCATATTGGAGAGAGTAAGGAAGCTTGTTTTCCATAAGGGTCTTATCTTGGGGCAATCCAACCATATGTATAATAAGTCTCCTGTTTTACCACAGTTATGCCAGCACAAGGGAGAGGTATCCTGAAATATTTTAGCTAGGCGTGTAAGAACATAATACCAATGTGAGGTAAGTTTAAAGGGACAGTTCACCAAAAAATGTTCTCCCATTTAATTTGTTCCCAATGATCAATTTTACCTGCTGGAGTGTATTAAATGGTTTACAAGTAGCTCCTTTACCTCTATTTTGTCTTTTGAAATAGCTGTTTTAGCTTGTGGTTTCCCAACCTATACTGAAAGTTTATATACACAATAGCAACACAGCCAGCAGAAGAAATTAAACTTACAGTGGGGTGCAGGATAGTTAAGTAATAAAATGATAATTTACCATTGTTCTCTCTATGTATTGGGCTTTAGTTTTCCAGACAAATATAAGATAAGGAAGCAAGTGTGTGTACACAAAGTGATAACATAATGAGATCTGATATTACCTGAAGCTAAACCCATTGTAATAGGCTGTGGTTTAAAATTACAAGACCAGCGACTTCATATCTATACTATAATCATGTTTGTAACGCATCCGTCGCCGTCGTCAGTTGTGGACGCATCCAAGAGAATGTTGGCTGTGTGCCCAGCCAAAAGAATCCACCTGGATGCAGCATAGCCAAACAAAGCATTAAGAAAAAAACACCTAAACGCCCGCACAAAATATTAACAAAAAAACACCTAACCGCCGGCACAAATAGCAAAAAAACCTAACCACCCGCAGAATAGATATATTAAAAAAACATAACCGCCTGTACGAAGTATTAACAAAAAAACAGCTAAGCGCCCGCAAGAAATATTAACAAACACCTAAACTGCCAAACCCCACATCGCAATTAACCTAATTAACCTATTAACTCCTAAACCGCCAACCCCCCACATCACAATAAATCTAATTAACTAAATAACCCCTAAACCGCCAACACCAACCGCCAATTGGTAATTTTTTAAGGTAAAAGAGCTGTTTAACTTAGGGTAATGCCCTACAAAAGGCTCTTTCAAGGGCTATTGGTAGTATAGCTCAGATTAGGGGGTGTTTTTATTGGGGGGTATTTTTATAGGGGTATTAGATTTGGTTTAATTTTTTTATGTTTGATCATTTTGTTTACTTTTTTAAGTAATTTTAAATAGAATGCCCTAAGGGCAGGCTGATTGCCTACTACCGAAAAAAAAAAGGAAAATGCAATTTCTCATACATTTTATACTTTGAAGCTGGTATAACAAGTCATTGAAAATACATTAATATAAAACAATTTTACAGTGTACTGTCCCTTTAAAGTAAGTTTTAAATAGCAGGAAACAATGTATTGCTTTTTTGGTAAGGGTGAGGGTACGTTGCCAGGTTTGGGGGGGGTCAACATTTCACAATGAGAGAGGAAGATTTTAATTGGTTGACTAACAGCTTTCCAATATTTCTACATAAATTGAGCAAAACCACTTGACACAATATTCCTGGTGCTTTGAGCCTATGACTATTTGCATGTTTGGTTTCTACCTTTGATTATTCACCCATTCATGTCCATCTGCCTATTTTTCACTACCACACTGGCCCAGCTCCTTTCACAAGCTGGGTCTGTCTCATCCCTTTCTTTCACAATGCTCTAGACTCTTTCACAGGCTGGCACCCATCCTTTCTCTGGCACATCATTAGTATGAGAGTGAACCCCTCTCTATATAACTGTTGTCCAATTGCTGTGCTCCTCTTACATGTCCTTTTGCAGACCTAGCTTTATCAGAGGCCAGACCACTCTCATTTTTCTCTGTAGCTCATCCCTTCTCACAGACTTACTTTTGCATTTAATTGGTGTTTTAAATAATGTCAGAAGTAACAGATATGGTGACAGATGTTCAATTATCCAATCAAACCAAGATTTCAATAAATTAAATTTTTCTTATGTAACAGTATTGTCATCTTTAGTTTGTTAAAAATGTTTTTTTTTTTTTTTAAATACACAGTATTTTATCATTCAGTTGGAAGCTAGAAATGGTTTGTGTTTACTTGATCATCAAATTAACAAAATATAATTTGAAGAACAAGAAATTAGTTCAAAAAAGGTATGGACGTAAAAATTTGTTCACAAGAAAAACAATTACACATGGACATGTACAAAAATATTATCTGAATAAAAAAAGAGCTAACAGCCAAAATCATGTTTGTTAATAGGTGATCTCAGCATTTGCAAATACATTAATCTTGCCTGAAATACCATTGAAAGAGACTGTGAAAATGAGAAAAGTCCAAAATCATTTGAAAATCAGTTCAAAAAGTTTACACTAATGGATTGAAATATTGTTGCTGTATAATCCCATGTAAAGTGCGAAGGGAACTAATGAGATGTGAAGTCACATTAAAACAAGATCATTGTTTTTTGATTGTATTTAAATGGCTTTAAAGTCTAAAAACCCGACATAAAGCTTTGTAAACATGCCTGGTGGATTGAAATAGACCTTTGTTTGATTTTAAATAAATCAAAAGACTAACAATATATAAGAATATTGCAATTCAGATGTTAAAGTAGTATGTGGATGTATATTTAATGTTTTGCATTTATAGTATATGTTTTTGAGGTTTTGGACAATCTGTGCGTACTGTTTTATTAATACAATTTTGACTTTTATCTATTTGGGTTTCATGATTATAGTGAGCTGTATCAATTAATTTACACCTAGATTACGAGTTTTGTGTTAAGGTTTTAACGCTGAAAAAATGTCCTAGATTACGAGTCTTGTCGGTATAGCTATACCACAAGCATTTTAGCATGTAACGCAACGTCAATCCCGCACTAAAAAAAGGTTTTTGCGTGGGATTTCCATAGCACTGGTATTACAGGTTGTGAGGCTAAAATGCTTACGTTTCAGCCTATACCGACACAATCCGTTCCGCCATATGAGACCAGTAGTTATGAGTTTTGAGCAACAAAACTGTTACACAAAACTCATAACTAAAATGTTATAAAGTACACCTATTCCGCCACTCTCTCACATTGCAAACACTATTTTAAACCTTTTAACCCCTAATCTGCCACTCCCGACATCGCCACCACTAATTAAAGTTATTAACCCCTATTCTGCCGCTCCCCGACATCGTCACCCACTATAATAAAGTTATTAAACCCCTATTCCCCTGCACCCCAACATCTCCGACACTATAATAAAGATATTAACCTCTATTCTGCCCTATTATGTTGCTCCCCGAAATTGCTGCCACTAAATAAAGTTATTAATCCCTAAACCTCTGGCCTCCCACATCACTGTCACTAAATAAACCTATTAACCCCTAAACCGCCGCCCCCCCACATCGTAAAACACTAATTTAAACTATTAACTCCTAAACCTAAC
Source organism: Bombina bombina (assembly GCF_027579735.1). Lineage (NCBI taxonomy): Eukaryota > Metazoa > Chordata > Amphibia > Anura > Bombinatoridae > Bombina > Bombina bombina. Next base: position 726,746,850 of record NC_069499.1, read on the forward strand.
AACCCCTAAAATTACAATATAAATCTATTTAAATAAATAAAAACTTACCTGTAAAATAAAAATGAACCTACCATCAAACTATAAATTAACCTAACATAACTAACCTAATAAAATAAAAAATACCACCAATTAAAAATATCTAAATTACAATTTTTTAAAAAACCTAACACTACGAAAAAAAAAAAAAAATCTAACTTACAACTAAAAAAAAAAATCCTACAAAATTTTTTTACAAAATTTGAGTTTACCAAAAATAATAAACACTAAAATCCCGAAAAATAAAAAACACTAAGATTACAAAAAAATAAACGAAATTCTCAAAAATAAAAACAATTACACCTAATCTAGTAGCCCTATAAAAAATAAAAAAGCTCCCCCAAAATAAAAACACCCCCTAGCCTACAATAAACTACCAATAGCTCTTAAAAGGACCATTTGTAGGGCATTGCCCTAAAGAAATCAGCTCTTTTACCTGTAAAAAATACAAAGTCCCCCCAACAGTAAAACCCACCACTCAACAAACCCCCCAAAATAAAAAACCTAACTCTAAAAAAAAACTAAGCTACCCATTGCCCCTAAAGTGGCATTTGTATGGACATTGCCCTTAAAAGAGCATTGAACTGATTTGAACAGCCAATAGGATTTCAGTAGCTCTCATTCTTTTGGCAGCTTTGAACAGCCAATAGGGTTTCAGAAGCTCTCATCCTATTGGCTGATTTGAATTTGAAGAATCAAATCAGCCAATAGGAATGCAAGGGACGCCATTTTGAAATGGCTACCTTGCATTCAACTTCAGTGTACGGCGGCGACTGTGAAAAGAGGATCCTCCGCGCAGGATGGGGATTAGCTTCAAGAATGGCTCCACTCCGGCCACCAGGATGAAGAGTAGAAGACGCCCCCGGGAATGGATGAAGACCTCACCGCCTGGATGAAGACCTCACCGCCTGGAGGAAGACCTCGCTGCCTGGATGTCTGGACTTCAGCAACAGTGAGTAGATCATCTGGGGTTAGTGTTAGGTTTTTTTTTGTTTTTAGTTATGAGCTTTTGTGAAACATTTTTGTTACACAAAACTCATAGCTACTAGCTCTCAGAATGGCGGTAATGGTAGATCGTGTCAGTATAGGCTGTAACACATGCCATTTTAGCCTCACCGCACAAACTGTAATACCTGGCGCTATGGCCATCTCATGGTGCGGGAATTGACGTTGCGTTATAGGCTAAATGCTTGCGGTATAGTATTTTGACACGATTCCCAATAGTGCGTACCTGCTTTTACGCTGAAATTTTTCTCTTTTTTTTTTTTTTTCTGCATTAAAAGCGCAAAATGCAAAACTCATGAGAAGTGTTTCTGCTCCTGGAAAGTATCCGTAGGCCCCTTATTCGCTCCTTCATCCCTCCTAAGGACTTCGTCCCGAGGAACAGAGCAGGGCTGGCTTGGAAATCACCCATATGAGGGTAGTGTAGTGGCATACTGTTGTCCTTTGAGGCATCAACTGTGCTGGGCTAAAGACTGTGGCTTGGATTGGAATTGCCCTATAGGCCAAGAGAGCTAGGTACAGCCAAGATTGCTTCAAAATGAATTTTGTTGTTTCAACTGCCCTTTCAGCAATTTCATTGGTTTGCGGGTAAGACTTGATGTAGAATCGACAAAATCATATTCACTGCTGAAAGAACTGAACTCCATGGAAGCAAACTGCATTCCGTTATCACTCACTAACTCCATTGGTATGCCACACCAGGCGAACAAGCTCTTGAGACGAGTGATAACGGCTTGACTGGTGATCTCATTCAAGGGTGCAATCTCCAAATACCTGGAATAGTAGTCAATCATGACTAGGTACTTTTTCATGTGCAGTTCACACAAATCTGCAGCTATTTTCTGCAATGGGCATGCAGGCAGCGGGGTAGAAATCAAGGGCTCCCTTCTCTGAGTAGGCCATCGTTCCCGGCAAAAGGCACATTTTGTCACACGACTTGCAATGTTGGAACTGATCCCATGCCACCATATTGCCATAGCTGCCCTTTCTCTGCACTTTGAAATGCCCAAGTGGCCATCATGAATCCTGCTTAACTTCTCCTGCCACATGCTAACAGGAATGACAATGCGGTCTTGGAACAGCACTAACCCATCCAGCTCTGTGAGCTGTGACCTCTCTGACTGGTAACTTAAAGACGTCCAGGCTGCCCAGCTCTCAAGCCAACCTTCTATTATGTACTTAATAACTTCTTAAAGGTCTGTATCTAAATGTGTCTCCTTTCTTATTTGCTCTAGCTTTCCTGACAAAATGGATTTGAATGCCAGAACTGAATCCACATACACCTTCACATCTGATTCCATTGAAGATTCTTCAGCAGCAGCCAGTAAGAGCCTGGAAAGTGTTTCTGCCACTACCAGTTGTTTCCCTGGCACATGCACTGCCTGAATGTTGAACCTAAGCAGCCTCATCAGAAGTCTCTGGCATCTTAGGGTTGTTTTGTCAATATCATAGGAGTTAATTAGAGGGACTAGCGGTTTATGGTTAGTCTCCAGACTAAATTTCTCTAATCCCACTAGGTAACGCTGGAAGTGCTCACAGGCCCAAACTGCAACCAGGCACTCTTTCTCAATTTCGGCATATTTCGACTCATCAGCCATCAGTATACAGGAACATTAGGTGACAGACTTTGTTCTCATTCAGCCACAGGAGGACGGCCCCTAGCCCATAAATGCTCGCATCAACACTAACCACTGTCTTTTTAGAAGGGCCGTAGAACCCTAAAACAGGGGAAGACACAAGCAAGGACTTAACCTGTACAAAAGCTTCTTCCTGTGGAGGACCCCATGTCAGGGTGCCAGGAATCAGACTGAGACTAGAAGTGCAAAAATAATCACACCTTTATTAATAGAAAAAAATAATAAAAAGTCCACAAGTCAAATAACAAGCCAGGAGTCAAAACCAGAGCTGGTAGTCAGACGAGCCCAGTCAGGAGCCAAAGTGAATAGTCAGACGAGCCAAACAAGGAACAAGGAAAACAGCAGAGTCAGGAACAAGCCAGGGATCAGGAACCAGGAAGCATGTCAGGCTGCCAGGTAATACACAGGAACTCTCACAAACAGGTCTGAGACAACGCAAAGGCAAAGCATACTGAACAGAGGCCCTTTAAATAATAAGTGAAGACATCACAATTCTGAGATTGCATCCTGTCTCACACGGATGATGCACACCAGTCTGGCCATAAAAGGAAGTGCAGGAAATGAGCAGCATCCCCACAATACACCATAGTCAGCAAGAGAGGTGAGTAAAATGACTGCCAGCAGCACGTGGCAAACAAAACAGGGAAAAAACCCTGACATTACCCTCCCCTCAATGACCCCTCCCCGAGGGAGGACAAAAGGCTTATTGGGGAAATGGACATGGAAGGCACGGAGGAGGGTGGGCACATGAACATCAGAGGAGGGAACCCAAGAATGCTCCTCCGGACTGTAGCCCCTCCAGTGAACCAAATACTGTACACGGCCCCTGGACATATGAGAGTCAATAATGCTGCTGACATCATACTCCTCATGGTTGTCAACAAAGATAGGACGGGGACGAGGCAACACAGTGGTAAACCGATTACAAACCAATGGTTTCAAGAGGGAGACATGAAAAACATTGGAGATGTGCATAGCAGGAGGAAGGTCAAGAGCGTAGGCCACAGGATTAACCCGTTGGAGTATTCGAAAAGGACCAACATAATGGGGAGCCAATTTATTGGAAGGCACACGAAGGTTCAAGTTGCGGAAGTACAGCCAAACTCTCTCACCAACCTGGTAGGAAGGTGCGGGCAGATGCCTCCGATCAGTCTGGAACTTTTGGCACTGCATAGAACGATGAAGGCAATCCTGAATCTGCACCGACGTGGAACGGAGTTGCCGGAGATGCTCCTCCAAAGCTGGAAAACCCTGAGACATGAATGAATCGGGCAACAAGGTAGTTGAAACCCATAATTCGCCATGAATGGGGAAAACTTGGAGGAAGCATTAACCCCTTAATGACCGGACCATTTTTCAATTTTCTTACCCTTAATGACAATGGCTATTTTTACATTTCTGCGGTGTTTGTGTTTAGCTGTAATTTTCCTCTTACTCATTTACTGTACCCACACATATTATATACCGTTTTTCTTGCCATTAAATGGACTTTCTAAAGATACCATTATTTTCATCATGTCTTATAATTTACTACAAAAAAAATAATAAAATATGAGGAAAAAATGGAAAAAAACACACTTTTTCTAACTTTGACCCCCAAAATCTGTTACACATCTACAATCACCAAAAAACACCCATGCTAAATAGTTTCTAAATTTTGTCCTGAGTTTAGAAATACCCAATGTTTACATGTTTTTTGCTTTTTTTGCAAGTTATAGGGCCATAAATACAAGTAGCACTTCGCTATTTCCAAACCACTTTTTTTCAAAATTAGCGCTAGTTACATTGGAACCCTGATATCTGTCAGGAATACCTGAATATCCCTTGACATGTATATATTTTTTGTTAGAAGACAACCCAAAGTATTGATCTAGGCACATTTTGGTATATTTTATGCCACCATTTCACCGCCAAATGCGAGCAAATAAAAAAAAAACTTTACATTTTTCACAATTTTAGGTTTCTCACTGAAATTATTTACAAACAGCTTGTGCTATTATGGCACAAATTGTTGTAAAAGCTTCTTTGGGATCCCCTTTGTTCAGAAATAGCAGACTTATATGGCTTTGGCATTGATTTTTGGTAATTAGAAGGCCACTAAATGCTGCTGCGCACCACATGTAAATTATGCCCAGCAGTGAAGGGGTTAATTAGGTAGGTTGTAGGGAGATTGCAGGGTTAATTTTAGCTTTAGGGTAGAGATCAGCCTCCCACCTGACACATCCCACCCCCTGATCCCTCCCAAACAGCTCTCTTCCCTCCCCCACCCCACAAATGTCCCCGCCATCTTAAGTACTGGCAGAAAGTCTGTCAGTACTAAATAAAAGGAGTTTTTTTGTTTTTTTTTTATAAAAAAAATAAAATATTTTAGCTGTGATGGACTCCTTCCTTAGCCCCAACCTCCATGATCCCCCCCCCCCCAGCTCTCTAACCCTCTCCCCTATCTAATTGCGGCCATCTTGGGTACTGGCAGTGTTTTTTGTTCTTTTGTTTTTTTTTATGTTTTCTGTAGTGTAGCAGCCCCCCACAATACCCCTATCCCCCTCCCCTTCCCAGATCCTTTTATATTATTTTATTAAAAAATCTTTTCCCCCCCCCCTCTTCCCTCCTCATTGGTGTCAGTGTCAGTGCCAGGTAATGCGCGAGCGCACGCACGCGCGCCCCCCGCACGCTCCCGGCACCCGGCGTGCACATTGCACTTCTAGGAACCGGATGCCGGGTAGCGATGGGCCGCCCACCCGCCTCCCTGTTACGCTCCCACCCACCAACGAACCGGCACCATCGCTACCGGTGCAGAGAGGGCCACAGAGTGGCTCTCTCTGCATCGGAGTCTTCTAAAAAGGTATTGCAGGATGCCTCCATATGGAGGCATCACTGCAATACCCTGAGAGCTGCTGGAAGCGATTGCGATCGCTTCCAGCACTCTCTTAGACAACTGACGTACCAGGTACGTCCATTGTCATTAACTGCTTGTTAATGCATGACGTACCTGGTACGTCAGTTGTCATTAAGGGGTTAATAGCACTATTACGAGCAAACTCTGCCCAAGGTAACAGTTCAGACCAATTATTGGGGTGATCTGAGACATAGCAACTGAGGAACTGTTCCAGAGCTTCATTAGACTGGTCCACAGCCCCATTGGATTGACGGTGATATGCCGAAGAGAAGGAAAGCTGGATCCCCATTTGAGCACAAAAGGAACACCAAAATCTGGAGACAAACTGGCTACTGCGGTCTGACACTATCTCCTTAGGTAACCCATGTAAACGGAAGACCTCCCGGGCAAACATTGAAGCAAGCTCCTGAGCGGTAGGCAGCTTCATCAAGGGAATGCAATGTAACATTTTAGAAAAACGGTCAACCACGATAAGGATAACAGTATTGGCATTGGAACAGGGAGCTCGACAATGAAGTCCATGGAAAGATGTGTCCAAGGACGTTCACCATTAGCAATAGGTTGAAGAAGACCCACAGGAAGACGTTTAGGAGTCTTATTCTGTGCACAAACTGAGCAGGAGGTAACATATGACATCACATAAGTGATGACATCACAATTCTGAGACTGCATCCTGTCTCACACGGATGATGCACACCAGTCTGGACATAAAAGGAAGTTCAGGAAATGAGCAGCATCCCCCACAATGCACCATAGTCAACAAGAGAGGTGAGTAAAATGGCTGCCAGCAGCACATGGCAAACAAAACAGGGAAAAAAAACCTGACACCCCAGACCCGGGCAACATCTTTCTTCAACAACTCTGTGATAAGGTGTAGTACTGTGGATAAATCTGGAAGGAACCTGCCCACATAATTCACAAGGCTGAATATTTGTCTTAGCTCATGTACATCAGAAGGACTTTTCATCTGTTCAATAGCAAGGATTTTATCAGGGTCCAGCTTGATGCCATCTCCATTGATGTTATGCCCAAAGTAAGATAACTCAGATTTTCTAAAATGGCATTTCTCTTTATTTAATTTTAGCCCAGACTCTCTAATGGTCTGCAGCACACAGCTCAATCGCTGATCATGTTCTTCCAATGTAGAGCCATACACTAAAATGTCATCCATGATGACTGCCATGCCCTTATGGTCTCTTAGGAGAGAACTCATCTCTCTTTGAAAGATTTCAGGAGCAGAGGATATCCCAAAGGGGAGTCTGCAAAGGCAAAACTGACCTACCGATGTAAAGAAGGTAGTCAGTTTGTGGCACTGCAGATCTAAAGGTATCTGCCATAAGCCACTGGAAGCATCCAGTGTAGAGAAGAACTTCGCCTCAGCCAGTTTCGTAACTATGTCTTCAAGCGTCGGCAGCACATATTTCTCTCTCTCTTCACCTTCTCATTCAGCCTTTTCAAATCTACACAGATGCATACATTCACATTTTTCTTTGCAACAGGCACAATAGGGGCACACCAGTCAGTTGCTTCAACAACCTCTTCAATAACCCCCATATTCTTCATACGCAGAAGTTCCTTCTCCACTTGAGGCATGAGCGGGAACAAATTCTATGGGGAGCCGTAATGCTGTATAGGACTGCATCACTTTTAAGTGATGTTCAGACTGGGTTGAAATTCAGTAGGCCCAATTCACCAAACATGTCTTCCGAAATCTCATTCAATCTGGTGACAGGGCCCAAACCACAGGCTGCTTTCCTGCTCAATAAGTTGTTAACACACTGACCTCTAATTACATGTACCCGCATTGTGAATTTCCTCTGCTTTTACTCTCAGCTGGCAAGAAATTTCCACATACAATCGATGAGGCCACCAGGACTATGAAATTTCATGGCAGTTTTATTAATGCTGCAAAGTACATTAAAGTGATGCCTGCTCCTGTGTCAATCTTGAAGGAAACCTTGGCTCCCATTATAGTAAGGGTAACCTGCCAATCTGCATCTGAACCATACCGTTCAACAACAGACCCTACAAAGGACACTTATTGACCCTCCTGGTCAATATCCACCTGCATCTCCTTAATGTATTCAGTTTTACAAGCCACTTCAAAATGGCCCATTCGGTTACAATTTCTACATCTTTTATCTTTAGCGGGGCATATGACATTCTGATCATGGGTACGGTTACAATGAGTGCAGCGAGTCTGCTGTGCCCATCCGCTTCTGGGCCAATCTGTTGCCCTTGGTCTACCGCTCACACTGTGCCTTTCACCTGCAGCTTTCCTGAACTGCTGCACTTTATCCACAATACTCTCAGACCTCAGATCAGCACTTTGCTTTTTCATTAGTTCACTCTGGCGGGCCATCCTAATAGCCCCATCTAATGTATATTTACAGTAGCCTCCAACTGTAGCTTCAGTGAGACCTCAGCATCTGCAATTCCTATGTTTCTGATTTGCTCGTCTTTAGCAACATCAAACTCACAAAATTCAGCTAGTTCATACAGACTGCACACAAATGACTCCACAGATTCTCCCACACGCTGAGCACATTTGTGAAAACAAACCTTCTCATTAATCACATTTCTTTTGGGCACAAATTGAGCACTGAGTCTGTTCATAACTATTTCAAAGTCAAATTCTTCCCCTTCTTGGAATGTAAAGGCATTAAACACTGGCTCCACATCTTTCCCCATAGAGTATAAAAAAAAATTAACTTGTACTTCACCAATCTCCTTGCCCAGCTTGGAAGCAATCCTGAAGCACTGAAACCGCTGACGCCATGTGGGCCAAGCTGTAGGCTGAGAGAAATCAAAAGGCTCAGGTGGGGTAAACTTCAACATCATCATTACTCAGGAAACAGAAGCGCAGGCAAGTACTTCTTGTGGTGACATTTTATCACTGGAATATTCACATATTCACTTAGCCGTTATTGGGATCCCTTCCCCCAGGTACACCTTTCTCTCTGAACTATAGACACTCCCATTGGTCTTTTTGAGTGGCATTTGATAAGCCACTCCCTTTTGAATTGGGTTATAAAATACTGTAACACCAGAGCCTCTGCCTCTTCTTTTGTATCCTGCTCCTGCTAAAAGATGGATGATGTTGGACACAGAGAATCTGGCTAAGTATTTCTGGGATAATATTCTGTGTAGCACAATTGGGGTTAGTTTAGAAAAGTTGCCCTGTATCTTAAAATGTGGACTGTATCTGTAAAAATAGATTGATATATATATACCTGAAAATATTTATCTTATTATTAACATATATTGATTCCTTTTTTTTTTTTTTTTTTTTTTTGAAAGAAGTTTTATTGATATTTTGTGTCAAATACATAAAAAGGAAGAAAAAACATTAAGTTGTTTCAACACAACAAATCCAGCAAAATGTTATACATATTTATCTCCATACATATTACACTAATTTCATCAGTTCAGATAACATTTTTATCTTAATATAATGTCGAGTTTTACCTTCCAAACTATGTTACTAATCTCATCACTCCTTTCCATTTTTAATTAACAAAGAACAATACATAGGAAGCGAGAGCAACAACAAAAAAGAAGAAAAATATTCAAACTCACTTTCGATCACATGAGTACATAATTACTCTTATCAATATTTCAATATGGCGTATATAGTTTTTAACTTAACTCTTATTCAGTCGGGTATATTTCCCCCAAACCCCAAAAAAAAAAAAAAAAAAAAAAAGGAAAAAAGAATAGTTAGTGTACCCCTCCCACCTCCCCCCCTCTCCCTATAAGACGGCCATCTTTATTCAAATAACCATTCTCCTCTAAGTCTACAGTTTTCTATGTATACTGTATTATCAAACTTTTTAATTATTCGTTTCTGTTCTTCTAAATCTTGGGTTTTAACCCACCTTCCCCATTTATCAAAGAAGCGGGTGATATTAGTTTCTATATGGAACAAAGTATCTTGAAGTTCTATCAAGAATTGGTGGTGAATATTTTCCTTAATCGCTATTAGAGTTGGAGTTTTATCTTTCTTCCACCCTTTTAATATGAGATTCCTTGTTATTAGAATCACTAGTGTTATAAATTTTCTACACATTAAATGTTCTTTCTTATAGTGGAAAAAATAACCTGATCTGCTTGTAGCCTGATTTGGGTCTCATATATCTTGCCTAGCCAATAGTTTATTTCCCCCCATAATTTTTGTATTCTTGGGCATGACCAGAAACTATGTAGCAAGTTTGTACTTTGTTGCTTACATTTTATACATAATGCTCCCTCTCCGGTGCCTCCCCACTTGGCGATTTTCTCAGGAGTAATATATACCATCCACATTATCTTAGTATGTTGCTCCCTCATAGGGATAGCTAGCGATGCTTCTTCTACCCTTTCTATACTTTTCAACATTATCTGTGTACTGAGATTCTTGAAAAATACATCTCTCCATTTTGCGACCCCTAATTCAATATACTGTTTGTGATTTCTGTTATTTATTATATTATAGAGAAGTGAGATAGAGTATTTACCCTGTTTGATTAAATTAATAACCAGGAACATATATTGATTCCTAAATAAACTGTTTGACAAATAATGGAGGACCCTCATAGAGTTTATTTCACAATTTATCTGTGTTGGTTTTAGTGGTACCACCATAGAGATTTAGTATATTATATTTAGTAGAAAGTAGAGATATTTTAAATTAATAGATAACCACATTTTGGCGGCCATGAAGTTGTAGACGAATCCATATGCAATTTAGTTTTGCAGGAATCAAATGAATGTTGATTTATTTTAAATTTAACTGCAGTAAATGTAGATTTGATGTTTTATAGCAAAGTTTTTGTATGCAGTACTTTATTTAAAAAGCGCAAATAGTGGTTGGTTTTCAAAGGCCTGTTGTATGTTTCTCAAGAAAAGCATGGCTTTAAAAAAAACCTGTATTTCTGGTCTGTATAATTTGCATTTGCATAGGGGAAGGCTTGTTTTGTAGCCTGCTAAATCTTAAATAACCCCCACAGTGTCTCTTTGTGTTGAAAAGAGATTTTTTTTTAAAAAGCATGTGATAAGAGGCAACCCTAAAAGGCTTAGAAATCAGCATATGAGCCTACCTATGTTTGGCTTCAACTTAGAATACCAAGAGAAAAAAAGCAAGTTTGATGATGGAAGTAAATTGTGAAGTTGATTATACTAGACTGTCCCTTTAACTCTTGTATTTTTCTTGTTTTTGGAAACTGGATACTTTTATTGTTGAGCCAGTTTTCTATCAGTTTTATAATGAATTTTAGAGACATGTGTTGTGTTGGTCCCATCTAAATGTTTTTACAAACAAAAGCTTTACAGTACTATGTAATAGCTGCCAACAGTAAGGTTTTTTTATTTATTTCTTTTTACAAAGGATTCATTTCTGTGAATGTGTTACACCCAGAGCTGTAGCTTGCCCTATACATACATTTAATTCTGAATTGTATGGTAAATTGTGTAGAATTTAAAGTTAAGAAATTACAGTTTAATTAAGCTTTGTTTTGGGTAACAAAGTTAAAACATTTGCATTTCCTGTGTTTGGAGCAGATCCTGGAACCAAAACTACAGTTGAAATTAGCATTTAGAAGTTCTATAGAATCTTCCTGTACTTAAAATATTTTTATAATTTTTCCTCAATTTGGGAAAATATCAGTAAAAAGGATTCCTTGCTTTGCTTTGTTCATTTATTTTATTTAGGTTAGTATTATTGATGGTTCACACCTTTTAAAAGAGAACAATATTTAATTTTTTAATTTTGTTCTGCTTAATTTCTGTTTAGTTTCATTGCCCTATAGAGATTATAATTCCTTGCATTTGGGGCAGTTAAAATAGTCTGGCAAACTATGCTGTGAGAGACACACAATAGTCTGTTCCCCAGATTTAAAATAAAGAATAATCAGCAGTGGTTAGAAAAACTAAATTTAACTATATTACCACCTCTGCTGGAATGCTGACCTGCTTATAACAGATCTAATTACTACCCTTCTACATGGCTTAACTGCTATGTCCTTTGTTGTGTAAAATTAGCATCTCAATGGTATCTTGTACATCCTGTGTTAACATTTAAAAAAAAAAAAAAAAAAAACTACTATGCTGTGAGAGACACACTATTCTAGTATATAATATATATAGAATTTTTTTTATTATTATTATTTTAGTTCTAACGGCTATCTGTTAAAAATGTCTGGAAAAAACTATATTTCACAAGAAATCTGTGATTACTTTAACAATTACATTCATAAATATAATGGTCCATTCCTCATCCCAGAAGCTAAAAACAAGTGTGAAAGTGTTTTAGATATACTAACACAGGAATTAACTCTTAAAAAGATGAATAATAATAAAAGAAAATGTATGATAGCGCAGGCAGTGATTTCAACTATAAAGAGATTAACGGACATTATTGGAGAACTTACAGAGCAAAATAAAGACCTTAAATTAAAGTTAGATAACACACAGACTGACAGAGATTGTATTAAGCTTTCTGCTTTAACTAACACCATACAGATCAGTAAATTACAACGTAAATTAAAATTAACAGAACACATCAGTAATGAATACTCAAACAAAATTACTGAGTTACAGATGAAAATTGAACAAAAAGAAAAAATAATTAGTGATATTTCTGGGAACAATGCAGATAGTGATAACTTACTGCCACAAAGGAAAGAGCCAAAACAATTAGTAAAACAAGATAAAATGCAAATGGGCCCCACTAAAAACCCAAGTTCTGTTCCAATTGCCCCTGTCATAATTTCTGAGAATTTTAACAACCTGAAAGTTCCTACAGGTTTTTCAAATCAGACTAGGCCAATGACTGTAGCAGATAAAGACATTTTTAAGAAATGGTGGGGCACAATCCCCACAAACAGCTTTAATAACTTTTCACATTGGTATCACAAGGGAACTGAAAAAGCCATAAAATTAGGTATGAGCATGCCGGAATGGACCGAATTGCTTCAAGATGCCATGGGCCCCTATGCCAACAGGTTATTAGGATTTAATTCAAGTATATGTGATCAGGCTGGCAGGATAGCTAAAACCTTTTTCAATTTTACTAGTCTAGAGAAAGAGATTAGTGAAATTACCATGAGACCACTAGATGGGCCATTTGAAGTAGCAAAAAGAGTTTTATTTTGGTGTGTGCTGCGCCAGCCACAGACCCAAATGGTCTGGGGGTCACCAGCTCACATACAGAGGGTACTTGAAGCTCTCCCCAGAAAATGTCAGGAGTTTGTAAAGCTGTATGATCCAAATTCCACAAACCTACATATGGTGCTCACTAGAGCTGAGAAGTGGTGGAATTATCACCCATACACCATTAAGGCAAATTCTGCAGTGAAGCAGTCAATGGAGAATAATCTGAATATTCACAGGCAGGAATCAGAGAGGGGTAATAGAAGGAATGTTTGTGGATATCAGAATAGTAGAGCATCAAATACAGAAAACTGGAGAGACAGGAATTTAAATGGCGATATTAACAGAGGAGAAAATTGGAGGCTGAGGTCAAATGAAATAAACAATAAGGCCAACTTAAGTTATTGGGAACTCAAACAAAAAAACAGGAGAATGAGAGATCAAATTGGGTTTCTAAAGAAGCAACTGACTGAGCTGGAGGGCTCAAATTAAATCATTCATTTTTTTTATATATATATGTATCGTGTAATGTGTACTTTAGTTTTAAGTTCAATTAATAATTTTAAGTGTTTTTCATTATTAAGTTTTAAATGCCAATATTAAGAATGTATAGTTAATTGATGCATTCTCTTTCTAAAAAAACAATAACAGATACCTCCATTGTGATTAGTTTTGGGAGGCCACATGTAATACCATTTCTATGTAAACTGTCTGAAGTCTTATCTTGCAGGAAGAAAACCAATGAAGATAGAAGGCTTCTCACCTTTCCTTCCAGTTTTTCCCCAATAACACATATTATAGATTGTTGTTTTTCAGGTGTCTTCAGGACTGATCTTACCATGAAGCTATGATGGTGGCGTTGGACAAATTAAATAAGTATAATGTATCACAATGGAGATGTAAAATGGTGCATTAGGCCAAAATAATTATATATATATATATAGCATAAAGGGGTAAATAATCATATAAATCAAGCAACATAAGTTAAGTAAGGGTGCAAGTGGGATGATGCAATAACAGAGGCACTTTCCAACTTGAAGTTAATAGCTGTGAATGTGGTTTCTACTGCAGATGGAGTGTTGTAGTGTGAAGTAAATATATGCCTGGTTTTAATCTTTTTTTCATTCCTTTGAGGGTCTTGAAAAAAAACAAAATGGTTCAAAGAGAGAGATTTGGTAAAGCAAAAGCAAGGACCAGATGCCAAAAGCAAGGACCAGATGCCAAAAGCAAGGACCAGATGCCAAAAGATGACAACAAAGAACTTCAGTGAACCATTATAACTTTTGTTTTACAGGCACAATTCACACTTTCTTAATAAAGATTTTACACATACCCATCTAGTGTACCCACACTCACACACTCATACACAAACTTTTCCCAATATTTAAGACCATTGTATAAATGTTGCTAATGGGGTTTAGCATAGGATTTTGTGTTTCTATGTATAATTTTAAATTAATTTTTCTAATGAATTGTATAAAGTTAGATTAGGAATTGACAGTCCTAGGAAAGTACAGAAGAGCTCATATCGCCGAGGGAATTATTTCGAAGGGATGGTGGGAGAATTTCTCCTGTAAGGTTTTCGCTCCCACTGTGTTCTTCTGTACTAGTGGGGATAACTAGAAAACGGGGCAACATAGGAGAAGAAAAAGTGAGGGAATGTGGTGGCATTTTATCACTGGAATATTCACTTAGCTGTTATTGGGATCCCTTCCCCCAGGTACACCTTTCTCTCTGAACTATAGACACTCCCATTGGTCTTTTTGAGTGGCATTTGATAAGCCACTCCCTTTTGAATTGGGTTATAAAATACTGTAACACCAGAGCCTCTGCCTTTTCTTTGTATCCTGCTCCTGCTAAAAGATGGATGATGTTGGACACAGAGAATCTGGCTAAGTATTTCTGGGATAATATTCTGTGTAGCACAATTGGGGTTAGTTTAGAAAAGTTGCCCTGTATCTTAAAATGTGGACTGTATCTGTAAAATAGATTGAGATATATATATACCTGTAAATATTTATCTTATTATTAACATATATTGATTCCTAAATAAACTGTTTGACAAATAATGGAGGACCCTCATAGAGTTTATTTCACAATTTATCTGTGTTGGTTTTAGTGGTACCACAATAGAGATTTAGGATATTATATTTAGTAGAAAGTAGAGATATTTTAAATTAATAGATAACCACACTTCTGACACCATGTCATGAGATGCAGGACACAGCATAGAAGGTACAACACTATTTTATTGCAGAGCATAGAAGTAAACAGCTTGTACAACACATCTAATTTAGTAACTGCAACATAGACTATAACGGCTATAGGACACACCCCCATTCTGTGACATCACCTCCCACTCTCATCACATCTTCTTCTTTTTCAAAGGACAAAGCATACAACAAATAAGAAGGTATACAAGAAGCATACAAAAATAGTTTTGTTTAGTGTACAACAAATAACAAGCTAAAGAGAATATATATGAACAACAAGAAAAACAATTCTGACATGAACATTGGGGTAAACTACCCTAGTCCTCAGTGACCATGGGATTATTTTGCCCATTCTTCTGATCACTGCTGTAACTATAGTGCTAATCCAGATAGTGGGCTGGAAGTTTTACAACTTTTCCACTTGATGTCATTTTACATGAACTGTCCTCTGATACAGAAGAAGGAGATTGAGAGTCTGCTGAAAGCAAAGAAGTATCTCCACTGTGGTCTTGCTGAGGGGAAGGTACCCCTTTTGAAACAGGGGATCCCACCGGCTGTGGCTCTGAGGCATCCAGCCCCAAACTCTCAGGTACTGGCTGAAGATGTCTTCTATTTAGACGTGTGACTGTCCTCCTTCAGTAAGGACTACATAAGACCTTGGTTCTGGAGAGCGTCCTATTACTGTAGCAGGCGTTTTCCAGATCTTCTCATCACGTAGCTTAACTCTGACATTTTGGCCAACATTATATCAACACTGGTAGGCTTTATGTTTGAACCTTCATATTATGGCATTGTTGAACGGGAGCAGCCAATAGTCACTTATTCATATAAACATACCATGTTGATTGGAGTAGCCGTGTTAGTCAAGAGATTTTGATATCAAAATAACAAGAGTATTGCATTGAGCAATGATACTTTTTTATTGGACTAATTATACATTTATAAGATGACAAGCTTATAAATACCCCCTCCTCCCCCTGCATTCAGACGTCTGTAACACTTTTTGTCTTTTTAGCTTGTGTTTTAATATATAATCTGTAAATTACATCAAATTGGCCAGTATTGCTTCAGACTTAAAAAAGGAAGACATTCTTCCCGAAAGCTTGTCATCTTAGAAATTATATAGTTAGTCCAATAAAAAAGTATCATTGCTCAATGCAATACTCTTGTTATTTTGATATATAAACATAACCATTATAGCATGCTATATTTACAGGGGATGCTCTCCACTTTACCTAAGTTATTAGGTCATATATTTTAATAAGCCCTGTTGACTGTTTATGTACTGTTTATTTTGTCTTATTTGGAGTTTATGTGTTACTGATCTTGTATCTTAAGCTCCTTTCTAGAGCAAGCTATCATTTTATGCTGAAATTTAGACCCATAGCATGTTAAATATCACAACCGTCTAGTAGTAGATATGTCTACCACTCTTATTAAATTTAACATAAATAGTATTTTGACAATTGAGAAGCAAGTATACCAGCTAATGTTACCTAAACTTGTGATACTCCAGTCATCTCTGACTTTATTGTATCGCATTTACTATGACAACCCTGACTATCCTCTCCTTGACCAGATCATTATATCCTGATGCTCCTAACTTACCCTTTTTGATATCTCTCTATTGCCCTCATTACCAAAGCACTAACCGGAAATCTCTTAATATACACATGATAATTTACAGTGGGACTGAGAAATTATATATATTTATAACCTTCACAGTTACCCAAACAAGTCCTAAGCTTAATACTAGCGCTGCTTGGCTGGCTCCTTATGTTATCCACCCCACCACACTTACTAGTATACTTTTAATTGTGTTCAGAGTATTATTTTGAGGTTTATCTCGCAAATATCGCAATCGTAATCATATTTTCTTATGAATAGCCCTTTATATATCCTTTCATCCCTAGACAATATTCCCTTACCTAGTATATCTAATCATTGACACATGTCCGTTTTACCTTTCATGTTTTTTTTTTATTAAAACATATCACTCAAGTGATGCTACTGTTTATATATATATATATATATATATATATATATATATATATATATATATAAATATATATGGAGATCTATTTTCTTTTGATGTAATAACGAGTCGATAATTGATCTCTACTACGTTTCTGATCATATGCTCAGGTATTTCTTATATCTATGTACATATTTGTAAGAGTTTTACAAAATCCTCCTTTGGGATGCTTAAGCTTACATAGGCCCATGAGTGTCCCTTTAAAGATGTGGAGGTACATACACAGTATATATATATATATATATATATATATATATATATATATATATATATAGATAGATAGATAGATAGATAGATAGATAGATAGATAGATATTTCTTAAAAATGAGGTTTCATTCTTAATGTCAGTAACATTATAGATTATGATGCTCCCTGGGTTTACATTGTATTTGTATGCAATAGCAAAGTAAATATTGATGTACTCAATGCACAAGTTACTGAACATGTGTTTAATGTTGTATATTTTTTGGTTTGTGAACAACCTCAATAAAAATATTTAAAAAAAAAAATCTATCTTCTTTCTGAAGCATGAAAGTGTTTTGGGGGGTTTCCTGTCCTTTTAATTATTACAAATAAAATAATGAAACAACTTGATTCCACAACAAATAAGAAAAATGTAATATATAGGTAGAGCATGATGTGAACCCATACAAAAGGTATCATCGTGTTATGCTAAAAAATAGTTAATTGTATTTAATAAATTAAGGGAAAGCAGGCACCAAATTGCTCGGTAAACTATATGCAGTACAAAGAATATATTCACATCATATAGTAAAGCCAAGATTTAATAGAAAAATACCCTTGACATTCAGTCAAAAGTCCCCCAGTGCCTTTTGGTGACATCATCAATAATAATAAAAGACTGATGACATCAATCATATGTGATAAAATATTAGATGAAACTACAAAACAGAAACAACAGTGATCTTCATAAATCACATTACATACTAACACCTGCTGCCACTACTGCTACTATATCTCATTTATAGCTACCAACAAAGATATTTTTATACTCAATGCATATTACATAAAAAAACACTGCACTTCTGATTATACACTGGTACTACTGCCAAAAACTACCGCAGATTACTATAGTCCCCAACAAGCAATCATATTTACAGACTACTACAATCCACTACAAACTACCATGCTACATACCACAAAATACCACAATATAACACAAACTACCACAAAAAAAATCATACCCTACCATAAACAACCTTACCGCAAACTACAACAATTTAGCTGATAAAACACCACGCACACCTAAACTGTAGAGGTCTTATTGAATTCAGTATGCTCTCTCATTTAGGGCCTGTGATCAAAAACTTGCCAGAATGTAGAGAAATCATGCACACTCTTTAGGGGCTTTTTTTGAAAATTATATTGCACATATGCAGTGCGGTGAGGTCAGAGGCTAGTGAGGCAGTGGTTATGATACACCCGAGAAACACATATATGCACACACACATGCTTTCATATAATTACACGTGCACATCCAGATGATCTCTCTTACACACACACACACTTTGTCACTCACTCAAACACACATGCTCTCATACTTACACATCCAGATGATCTCTCTCTCTCACACACACATGCTTTGCCACTCACTCAAACACACACATATGCTCTCATACCTACACATACAAATGAGCTATCATACTTACACATGCACATACAGTTAGAGTTGTGTGAGGTGCTGCAATCCTGGCTTCTTTAAACTCTGAGGCAAGGTGCCTCTTCCATCAGCCTGTCTCAGCCTGACTCACTGCCTGCCCTCTGCTGACATGGTTTCAAAGTGCACAGTGCAGCTTAGGCTGAGATTCAGTGAGAACCATTTGAGGAGACCATAGAGTAAATTGGACTATCTGCGAGTGCTGGCATCATGTGCTGATACTGAGGTTCTGTAACAATATTTGACAATATTTATCAGCTATTGAGTAAACCATATTCTCTTGGGAAGGAGTATGATCTCCCTGCACATACAGGTTCTCAATATTACAAACATAACTGCTACAAATAAGCCTTTACAACTCAAACATCTGTCTCTGCTTAAAGATATTACCAGGGTTATGGAAATGTATTGCAATACTTACAGAAGCAGTTACAGCTTAGAATTAGTCTGTATAGGGGAGGAATGTCAACTTATGTAGGGCAAGTACAACCCAGGAGCCCAGGTACAGCAACTCTGCCTGCCCCTCAATTTATATATATATATATATATATATATATATATATATATATATATACATATATATATATAATATATATATATATATATATATATATTATATATATATATATATATATATATATATACTGTATATATATATATATATATACACATATATATATTATATATATATATATATACATATATATATATATATATATATATATATATATATATATATATATATATATATAAAGTCCAAATGAAAGAGACTGCACTAATGGGGACTTAAAGTAAACACCTCAGTGATTTTTATTCACCTGTAACGTTTCGGGGTCTTCCCCTTTGTCAAACATAAACACATAATAAAAAACATACCTCCATATAAGCCCTCTTACCCCGGTGCAAACATCCAGATCTACCCTGCTGTCACTTCCGGTAGCGTCTGCCAAGCGCAACTGCGCATCTGCCTGTCGGCACTAGGGAAGCCCATAGGGGCCAACCGAGAAAGCAAAAAGACCGTAACTAAGCAACGGTCATAAATAAACATACTTTTACAGAACAGCCAAGTGACCACATAAGATACATATTAAAAAATGTCACTGTTTCACATTAAGTATGTATAGTGAACACATTGTTGTGTACAGTAGTCCCTACTTGCTGGGCTATATCATATTATGATTAAATGCGTGATAGTAATCATCTGGCATACAGTGACCAGACGGATTTCTGAGGACAAAATTATGAGGGACCCAAAGTTGCTCAGTTCTGAAAGATTCAATCAACCTCATAAGATTACTACAACTAATTGATGGCATGGAGAACACAGATATACTGGTCACCTTAGACGTGACCAGTTTAAATACTGTGATCCCACATAATGAAGGAATACAAGCAGTCTGAAAGGAACTATCTAGACACCCCTACATTGGACCGTCCATTGAAATAATAACACAGCTGCTAGAGTTCTGCCTAAGGATGAATTATTTTAAATTTGAGAGCCACTACTACCTGCAAAGGTCCGGAACAGCTATGGGATCAAATGTAGCCCTAACGTATGCTAACATCTTTCTGGGGGTATTTGAAAGGGAACACCCAAAGATGTTTGAAGATGCACGTATTATCCTGTTTAGGAGATATATTGATGACTTGCTGATGAACTGGCGGGGTGCCCAACGTGATTTGGATGACTGGTTCACCAAATTGAATCAATTTTGTAATGAATTAAAATTCAAGATGACGTCACCATGATTCCATTGATTTCTTAGATTTGAGAATCACCAAGAACTCTGGAAAATTGAACACAGAACTTTACTCCAAACCGACGGACCGGAATTTAATGTTGCTTTACACTAGCTGTCACCCACCTGGCACGAAAAGGGCCTTACCTATCTCACAGTTCCAAAGAGTTGTGAGAAACATCTCCACCACAGAAGGTAAAGAAAAACAACTTAAAAACATGTATCAAAAATTTAAAGAAAGAAAATATGAGGACCAAGTAATTAATGAAGCTTACCAGCAGGCTCTGGTGATGTCACAACAAGAAGCCTTAACTGGCAGCAAACAAAACAAAGTGGATCAAGGTATGGAAAGATTGACATTTGTCACAGAATACAGCCCAGACAAATATTCCTATAGGAGTATACTGGATGAACACTGTAAAATAATTTCAAGTGACAGAGGATTACCTCTCTATGATACTAGGTCCCCAAGAATAAATTACCGAAGAGGGAAATCTCTAAGGGACATACTCATGAGACCTGACATGGTACAGGCGTACACCAGCTCTACATGGCTTCAACAAGGAAAGAAGACAGGATGTTTCAAGTGCTTGGGTTGCACTACATGTAGTGCATTGATTCAGTGTACCCAATTTACACATCCATGGACAAACAAAAAGTTCAAAATTAAATATCGTGTCACATGTACCACCACTTTCATAATCTTTCTGCTACATTGTATATGTGGCAGATTTTATGTGGGAAAAACAATGGACGATCTGCGTACGAGGATGGCGAATCACAGGGCAGCCATACGGGCTGCAATCACCAATGGTGATTCGGAACAACCAGTAGCCAGGCATTTCGCCAAACATAAGCACACAACTAAAGATTTAAAATATGTGATCATTGACCACGTGCCCCCCCTTACCAAGAGGGGGTGACAGGGGAAGAGTATTGCTGCAGAAGGAGTCCAGGTGGATTCATACCCTGGACATGCTGATCCCAAAAGGACTCAATACACACTTTGATTTGCAATGCTTTCTATAATATGAGAATAATATGCCTATAACCTGTTTTATCTATGTGCTTATGTTGTGATGTAGAAGCAGTATAATACAATATGAGAATAATATGCATGTAACCTGTTTTATCTATGTGCTTATGTTGGGATATAGAAGCAGTATACAGTCCCTAGTACACTGGATATAATGTAAATGCTTTAGTTGGTTAACAACATTTGAGGCCAGCAAGTTATCAGCCCATTTATTTAATAGCACATTACGGTGCTTTTCAGTGCTAGTCCACAATAGTCATAAGACATAGTTAGAGGATATTGTTAGAACTGAGCAACTTTGGCTCCCTCATAATTTTGTTCTCACATAATCACAGTAATACATAATATGCCCCAGAAATCCGGCTGGTCACTTTATGCTAGATGATTACTATCACGCATTTAATCATAATATGATATAGCCCAGCAAGTAGGGACTGCTGTACACAACAATGTGTTCACTATACATACTTAATGTGAAACAGTGACATTTTTTAATATGTATCTTATGTGGTCAATTGGCTGTTCTGTAAAAGTATGTTTATTTATGACCGCTGCTTAGTTACGGTCTTTTTTGCTTTCTCAGTTGGCCCGTATGGGCTTTCCTAGTGCCAACCGGCACATGCGCAGTTGCGCTCGGCAGACGCTACCAGAAGTGACAGCAGGGCAGATCTGGATGTTTGCACCGGGGTAAGAGGGCTTATATGGAGGTATGTTTTTTATTATGTGTTTATGTTTGACAAAGGGGGAGACCCCGAAACGTTACAGGTGAATAAATATCACTGAGGTGTTTACTTTAAGTCCCATGAGTGCGGTCTCTTTCATTTGGACTTTGTATGTATGTATATGCACCGCACCTGGGCAGAAAAACATAAGGAACGTGAGTGCTTAGTGACACAACATTTGGATATATATATATATATATATATATATATATAAAAACATATATACGAATACAACAGGGTATTACAATTTAAAACTCAGGGACAGTGTGAATATTTAAACACTGCATTATATTAGAGGAAGGACAGGTAGTTAAACTTAGTTATTTACATGCACTCATGACAGAAGTCACTGATTAGTTACACTCTATAGGAGACAATAGCAGCTGTCATATCTACAGTCTGCTGCTTCTCTGAATACCATGTGACACAGCTTTTAAACTTGAACCTTCCTCTCACAAATGACTGCACTGTAATGCCAGTGAACTAATGCAAAGCAATTGTATTTAAATCCAAAACACAAAACAGTTCATAAATAAAACACATCATTACAGAACTACTGCTTATTAAAGGGACGTGCATTTCATAATAGTGCTAAACACTTTGCAGAGTACAAAAAGAAAAAAGGCTTTAGCCTCATGCACATGCTAGATGCTTGTTTCAAAGCTTACACAGGTGCTGACTGGTGCGTAGGCTTGTCAATCAAGCTAGCATACAAGAGCATATTTACCAATCAGCAGCTTAGTATCACATCTTGCTATCTCTTAATACACACAGACTCCATCCCTGAGTTGCTATACATACACATATGCATTGCTCATAAGTCATAACTCACTGACCTAAGTTCATTAAACCTTGCTTCTTTAGGAACATATTAAAGAAAAATGTTACCTTTAAAGTTAAAGTTCAGTAGCTCACTAAAAGACATACACTGCCCAGTAAGGCCAGTCAAAATGCACCACGATCAATGAGAATATGGATTACAGAGGGGGAGCAAGAGGTGGAAATTGCCTTAAAAAAACGACAGATCATTCAGTGAAATGGCTGTTATTATAAAACCTGCTGAATCAGGTCAGTAGGTGTCTCATACAGACTGCACTGCACAGCAGTAATGTCTACAGAGAGTGTGCGCAGTATCTATTAGTAACTATACTCGCTTAAAGTCAGTAGGTGTCTTACACAGACTGCACCACATAGCAGTAATTTCTACAGAGAGCGCGCACAGTATCTATTAGTAACTATACTTGCTTAAAGTCAGTAGGTAGAATAAAATGGCTGCCACAGGTCAAGTGTCTGAACACTGCAATACTGGCACTGCATGTGACCCCAATAATTGCCAGGTATGGTACTCCTAATTTATAAATGGGTTTGTTTCATACCAACCTCAACTATCTTGGATTATTGATTATAGAGGGGGAGCAACTGCAAGAGGTGGAAATTGCCTTAAAAAAAAACGACAGGAGATCAGTGAAATGGCTGTTATTGTAAAACCTGCTGAATCAGCAGGATTTTACAATAACATCCATTTCACTGATCTCCTGCCATTTTTTCCAGGCAATTTCCACCTCTTGCTCCCCCTCTGTAATAATCCATATTCTCATTGATATCATGGTGCATTTTTGACTGGCCTTACTGGGGCAGTGTATGTCACAGTGACTATAAATATATATATATATATATATATATATATATATAATTTTGCTAGCACTAAATCAACTGTGTTTTGATCTATAATATAGTATATATGTAGCAGAAGGATCTCAGTGTTACATAGAACTGTATGCCCCACATACACATATGTTTACCTAGGGCCTTGGGGCAGGTTGTAAGTTTTAACAGGAAGAAAGTACCGATAGATGAGCCAATTCTTAGCTGGCTGAAATTCCAGCCACCCTCCTTACATGTCTTAGCATGTGGCAGAAAAGCATCTGTTGCTCTGTTATCATACCCTGAGAATCACCAGCGTGTACACTGCAGGGAGGGAGGAGGCCACAAATTAAACAATGAAAATCACCTACCTAAATATCAGGGAGTGACACAGAATCCAGATACCATTGAAGACACTAAGAGACGAGTAGACACTCCGCATCTCTGTCGGCTCTTTCCCGCCCGGCGCCCAGCCCAACCTACTAGCTAGCTGCTACTCTGATCTGAAAAGAGAGCAGGGCGCTGATTGGCTGTGCTTCTGCTGAGGCTACTTAATAACATAGTCTCTATTGAGCAGTATGGGCCGCGTGGACCTAGAGACCATATCCTTAAGCGCCACTGGGTGGGAATCTCTAGCTGCTCATTTGCTCTAATGCATCCATATTGCGCAAAGGGAGGGGAGCTGAACGGCTCACAGCCTCTCCTTCCCTGCACAATATGGATGGATGGAATCTGCGCTAATTAAGTTTTATATAATTACATAGTGGTGGTGGAGGGCAGGCTGGTGGCGGCAGGGGGGTGGGGGTTACCCTTGGATTACTAAATAATAAATTAAAACTTTAAAACTTTAAAACTTTCTTTTTAATTAAAATGATTTTAAAAAGTGTAATTACACACATAGGACAGGGGAGGCGCTGCTTCACCTGCCTCCTATGACTGCACGTCACATATTGTATTTGTATCTCCTTCAGATACAAAATAATGTATATATAGATAAATAGCTCTCAAGCTAAATTTTGCTTTTCTAAAATTATTTGATGGACCTTGCAGGTACTGACAAGAATCCTAAAATAATCTCACCAAACCAGACATCTTTAGATCATTGAGCCCTTAAAATGTGCATGTGTATGGAGCACAAGGGTATACATCTATATTTTCTATACTGAGCTAACTACAGAAGCCAGCCCTTATACCATAGAAAAAGATCCTGCTTCCATCATTCAACTGACAGTTCAGGAGTAGTATTGTAAATCTCAATATAAGTTGGCTTCTAAACCATGGTATTGAAAAGGGGGGAATCTGTGTGCAGTTATCCAGATATACGTGTGTATAAGTATTACTTTACTCGATGGCACCAATTTCAACTAAGTGTAGTAATGTATGTGTTTCAGGCCAACAGGTAGTCATTTTATAATATATGTTTGCAGGGGGTAAAAAAAAATAATCTTTACATGGTCTTGTATGTGGAAACTGTGTAATCGGACAACATTGCAAACAGACAAGTAATTACGTTTGCAAAGCACTTAGTACCATTAAAAATTACATGTTTTAAAAATGGTATTAATTCCAACAAACTTCCCAACATTGGCCATAATTACAAGTGGTGCGTGATCGATAGCGCAGGATGCATTATCCTTAGCGTAACCTTGTGCAACGTATAGTGCAAAAGCTGGTATTACAAGTGGATTTTTTTCAGTGCAACAGAAGCAAGACTCCATAGAAATTAAACCCAGAATAGAAACATATGGGCGCAGGCTTATAGGTCCATTTTGCATAAATTACATATATTATTTTACCTTTTAGTAAAAAATGGAAGGTGAAGGTCAAGTTTTGCATAGCAAAGGGACAATGAATCATATTGACTGTAGATATGAAAGTGTGAATATAGTCATTTAAAATCAATTTGTCTACATCATAATACCAGTAAGTCAGCATGATTCATTTGTTCAGCACAATGTATGCATAACTATGTCTGGACTGTGTTTATGTTTATTAGATGACTGGGGGTCCATGAATGTTATTTTGGTCAGAGGGATGAAGTTTAGGGAAAATCATCTGTCCCCTTAACAATAAAGTTATAAAAGCAAATATAAAAAAAAAACACGGGTTAGCCCTTTAAAGCAGTAGTGGCATCAGTAATCTGATTAAAGGGACAGTATAGACCATTGTTCATATAACTGCATGTAGTAGACACTACAATATAGACAGAAAATGCACAGATACTGATATAAAAGTCCAGTATAAAACTTTTAAAACTTACTTAGAAGTTCCCAGCTTAGCACTGTTTATGAAGTTTGGCTGGGGACACCCAGTGAAAGGGTGTGGAAAAACAAGAAGAGTCAGACCCTCCCCCCTTCCATGCATATGAAATAAAGATAACTAAACATCAAACAACAGTGTTGAGATACACATATGCCCTCTAGAGTATTCAAATATATTACAAGTTAAAAAAAACATTCATCTTTGTTCCTTACTTTCTATTGCAATCAATACAATTATCTGCACAATGCTAAAGATTTAAATAACTTTTTGATACCCAGTAATGTGTAGATGATTTTATTGATAATTTGAGCAATTTGTTAAATGTTCAAATAAGATAGCGCTAGAAATGCTTTTTAGCCACTGCAAAGGTATTAACACATACTTAAATTACCACTAGGAGCTGCAATACTAGTCCTAAGCAGATACCAGCAGCATTGGTCACCACAGCTCACCCAACAGCTGTATCCGCTGAGGACAAGTACTGTTCCCCGCAGCTCCACACACAGCATTGTCAGGTCACAGTGGTAAACGCACATGATTAGAGCATGTCATTTTCACACTATAATGTCCATGTAGTAGCCCATTTCTTTTCAAACCAAAGATTTGTATGCAATAATAAAATGAATCAAATTTAATAAATAATTTTTTTAAAAGTGCAAAATGAATTCTCCCACTTAGATGTTTGCTAATCAGAAGATTATTTTCACCTCTACTCTAGTCAGATATCCTGAGAATCTGGGGGCCCGATACGATAGGCAGCGTCGCCCGCAAAATACGGCGACGCCAAATTTTGCGCTGGTTTTGTATCCAATATACGCGCGTAACCTAGAAGTTACATTCGTATATTTCTGCCTACGGCATAGTTTTTTGGCCCATAGACAGGTATATCAACCCCAGCCGCCAGTTTGGTATCCATATACAGCGTAAGGACTTACGTGGCGAAAATGGAGAAATCTTACTCCATTTTCACCTCGCCACAAATTGCAGGCGTAGTAAGCCTTACGCTTAGTATTGGAGCCCCGTAACTCCCTAAACTACCTGCAAAATAAAAACCTAACACCTAACGCATGCGCAATGTCTATCTACCTGTCAACCGCAATCCCCCGCCGCAATCCCTAATAAAGTGCTTAACCCCTAAACCGCCGCTCCTGGACCCCGCCGCCACCTACATTAAATGTCTAACCCTCTAATGTGATCCCCTACACCGCCGCCACTTACATTAAAATTATTAACCCCTAATGTAATCCCCTACACCGCCGCCACCTATATTAAAATTATTATCCCCTAATGTGAGTCCCCTACCCCGCCGCCACCTATTTTAACTACATTACCCACTAATCTAATCCCCTACACCGCCGCCACCTATATTAAAATGATTAACCCATAATCTAATCCCCCTATACCGCCGCCACCTATATTAAATGTATTAACCCCTAATCTAATCCCCCTACACCACCGCCACCTACATTAACTATATTACCCACTAATCTAATCCCCCTACACCGCCGCCACCTATATTAAATGTATTAACCCCTAATTTAATTCTCCTACACCACCGCCACCTATAATAAATATATTACCCCCTAAAATACTAAAGTGTCCTACACTGCATTGCCCCAAAGTAATCAGCTCTATTACCAGCCCTTAAAAGGGCCTTTTGCGGGGCATTGCCCCAAAGTAATCAGCTCTTTTACCTGTAATCTGACCCCCCTACACCGCCGCCACCTATATTAAATATATTAACCCCTAATCTAATCCCCCTACACTGCTGCCACCTATATTATATATATTAACCCCTAATCTGACCCCCCTACACCACCGCCACCTATATTAACTATATTAACCCTAATTATATTAGGGTTAATATAGTTATTATATTATATATATTATTAATATAGTTAATAATTAATATAGTTATTATATGATATATATTAACTATAGTAACCTTATCTAACCCTAACACCCCTAACTTAATTATTATTGCAATAAATCTAAATATATTAATCTTATTAACTAAAATATTCCTATTTAAAACTAAATACTTACCTATAAAATAAACCCTAAGATAGCTACAATATAATTAATAATTACATTGTAGCTATTTTAGGGTTTATATTTATTTTACAGGTAACTTGATATTTATTTTAACTAGGTACAATAGCAATTAAATAGTTAATAAGTATTTAATAGCTACCTAGTTAAAATAATTACCAATTTACCTGTAAAACAAATACACCTACACTATCAATAAATTAATTAAATAAACTACAATTATCTAAACTAAAATATAATTAAATAAACTAAACTAAATTACAAAAAAAACCAAAACACTAAATTACAAAAAATAAAAAAAGATTACAAGAATTTTAAGCTAATTACACCTAATCTAAGCCCCCTAATAAATAACAAAGCCCCCCAAAATAAAAAAATCTCCCTACCCTAAACTAAATTACAAAAATTAATCAGCTCTATTACCAGCCCTTAAAAGGGCCTTTTGTGGGGCATTGCTCCAAAGTAATCAGCTCTTTTACCTCTAAAAAAAAGAACACCCCCCCATTACAATCCACCACCCACACACCCCTACTCTAAAACCCACCCTATCCCCCCTTAAAAAAACCTAAGTCTAACCTCCAAGTGGTCCTTGTCCTGAAGACCGGCGGAGAAGGTCCTGTTCCAGACGGAGAAGTCTTCTTCCAAGCGGCGACCTCTTCTTCTTCCAGGAACCAGCCGGCGCGGAGCGGAGGAGTTGAAGACCGATGACCGTGGAGCTGAAGACCGTCCTCCCTGGAACTGAAGACCGGCGATGCAGGAACTGAAGATCGGCGATGCTGGAACTGAAGACCGGAGCCATGGAGCGTGGAGGATCCTCTACATAAGAACTCCGCCGTACACTGAATAGGAATTCAATAGAATAGATTAGAATAGCCAATAGAATTACAGTAGCTCTTATTTATTTGGCTATTCAAATCAGCCAATAGAATTAAAGTAGCTTTTATCCGATTGGCTGATTTGAATTTGAAGGCTCAAATCAGCCAATAGGAATTCAAGGAACGCCATTTTTAATCACGTACCTTGAATTCCTATTCAGTGTACGGCGGCGATCGTATGAAGAGGATCCACCACGATCCATGGCTCCGGTCTTCAGTACCAGCATCGCCGATCTTCAGTTCCTGCATCGCCAGTCTTCAGTTCCAGAGAGGACGGTCTTCAGCTCCATTGTCATCGGTCTTCAACTCCTCCGCTCCGCGTGGGCTGGTTCCTGGAAGAAGGAGAGGTCGCCGCCTGGAAGAAGACTTCTCCGTCTGGAACAGGATCTTCTCCGCCGGGTCCGGGAGCGGCGGTTTAGGGGTTAATATATTTAGTGTTAGGAGTGAGAGGGGGGATTGCGGATAGAGGGGTATACGAGTCGGGTTATGTTTGGGAGGCGTGTTAGACAGTTACGGGAGATTGTATACTTTAGTAATTTTTTCATGCGGCGGCAGTTTCTAAAGTACCGTAAGTCACTGGCGACTCCAGAAATTTGTACTTACGCAGATTTCTGGACATCGCTAGTTTGTCAGACTTATGGCACTTTAGGAACTGATAGCGCCGTATATGTGATAGCTCGATGTGCAAGCTGAAACTACTGGTGGTGCAGGTTTCCATGCTTGCGCCGAAACCTGCGCCGTATATCGGATCACGCCCCAGGACTGTTAGGGAGGCCTGAGGACAGGTTTAAAAATCCCTGTGCTATGCTGATGCTTTGCTAAGCCAATGGAGCACAAGCACTACTGCGGACGTCTTCATGTAGTTCTGTGCTATACTATTGACAGTAATGGTTTATTTCATGTCTTAAAAAGCTCTAAATTTGATAGTGGTATTTTGGATTATGTTTGAGTGCGACACTTGTAATACAACTGCAAATAGTGTACTAATAGCGCTCCCTTAACTACCCATTAAAAGCACCTGGTGCTTTCAAATAGTTTTGACTGTGTTAAGATGTTTTGGTAAAAATATTTAACCTTCCACTTGTAATAGCAGTTTTTGTGTTTTTTTTATACTGAACCCTGGGCTATCACTTCTGATCTACTTTTAATATAACCCTATGTTTTAAAAAAAATTACATTTTATGCAGAATTGTTTCTGCGTGTACATAAAATATTATAGTCTGCATTTCAGATATCATTCATTCATTTTTGCCCTGTACATTTCTTGTTTTTTGTTATGGATTTATAATACATACATTTTAAAAGCATTACAACTAGGGTTGTGACCTTGTCTATGTTTTCCTGGACACTTATTAGTTATTCATGCTGCAGGGTCTGCAGACAAGAACATGGATAGTGCTGTCCAGTGTCACTATTTGTGTGCAATTAATGTTACCCTCTGCTTGCCCTGCAACATGTGTAGCTCATAAGTTTCCAGGAAAACATGGCTGAGGTGGCAGCCTTAACTCCAACAGCATGGTAATGTAGCAATGGGATTTTGATGCATTAGTAAATTCAACTCTTGTGCAAATCAAAGGGATAGTAAAGTCCAAATGAAACATTCATGATTAAGATAGGGCATGTCATTTTAAACAACGTTCTAATTTACTTTTATCATTAAATTTGCTTTGTTCTCTAGGTATTCTTAGTTGAAAGCTAAACCTAGGTAGGTTCACAAGCTAATTGAAGGCCAGCTCTTATCTAAAGGCATTTTACAGTTTTTCACAGCTAGTGGATGCTAGTTCATGTGTGTCAGTGATGTGCAGTCACTAGAGGCAGGTGAGGCAGTGCTTCACCTCTCATATGGGCAAAATATATTTTTTTATTGGCTTTAAAAAAAAAAAAAAAAAGTGTAATTTTTTTCCCCCCAGCATTTTTTTCTCTCACAGCTATATGTTGTGCAATGGAGAGGCACAAGCAGGTCTGCCCACCATTACACAACATGTTACGCCACCTACTGGATGCAAGTGGTTAAGATCATTGCATGGCCCATTAATGCTTATTTGAGGCAGTCCTATTTGGGCTGAACCAATCCAGCGAGAGGCATTAGTAAGTGGAACTTAGGGTTGGGGCTGGATATTAAATCATATAAAACAAAATAAAAACGGAAAAAAAACAACTTTCATATATTTTGTTGCTGTCCTGTGAACCTGCTAGCTTTGCTAAAGTGAAAAAGAGAGTTCTGTTCTTCCCCTCTAAGTGCAGTGGAATGTGCCACTGTTACTTCCTGAATCCTTATACAGAGCAGGAAGAGAGGCACAGAGAGCAGTGTTTCAGCCACATCTTATTAAAGTAAGATTTTACTGAAAGGGATTCTGTTAGTGAAAATGATAATTTAATGAATGTGGTTTAGTGTTTTTTTACTCTTTTACAGCAGGGTCATTTTTGTATTTTGTTTACTCAAACTTTACACCCACTAACTTAGCAGCTTGCCTCTGTACTTCACACTAAATTATAGACTCATTTTCTGAACTCTCCGTAGCTCTGCTGTTTTATTACTTTAAAATGCAGTGGTCCCTCTCCCCCCCCTTGTGTGTCTCTCTCTATCCATCTCTCTCCTTATGTGTTGTTCTCCCCCATGGTCTCTTTCTCTCTCTGTCTCTCTTCCTCACCCTCTGACTCTCATCCCTTATGTGTCTCTCTAACCCTCTGTGTGTGATTGTGTGTCTCTCTCTCTCTCTCTAACCCTCTGTGTGTGATTGTGTCTCTCTCTCTAACCCTCTGTGTGTGATTGTGTCTCTCTCTCTCTCTAACCTTCTGTGTATGATTG
Source organism: Bombina bombina (assembly GCF_027579735.1). NCBI lineage: Eukaryota > Metazoa > Chordata > Amphibia > Anura > Bombinatoridae > Bombina > Bombina bombina. Next base: position 726,778,614 of record NC_069499.1, read on the forward strand.
TGTCTCTCTCTTTCTCTCTCTAACCCTCTGTGTGTGATTGTGTCTCTCTCTTTCTCTCTCACCCTCTGTGTGATTGTGTCTCTCTCTTTCTCTCTCTCTAACCCTCTGTGTGTGATTGTGTCTCTCTGCTTCTCTCTCACCCTCTGTGTGTGATTGTGTCTCTCTGTTTCTCTCTCACCCTCTGTGTGTGATTGTGTCTCTCTCTAACCCTCTGTGTGTGATTGTGTCTCTCTCTTTCTCTCTCACCCTCTGTGTGTGATTGTCTCTCTCTCTCTCTCTCTAACCCTCTGTGTATGATTGTGTCTCTCTTTCTCTCTAACCCTCTGTGTGTGATTGTGTCTCTCTCTCTAACCCTCTGTGTGTGATTGTGTCTCTCTCTCTAACCCTCTGTGTGTGATTGTGTCTCTCTTTCTCTCTCTCTCTCTCTCTAACCCTCTGTGTGTGATTGTGTCTCTCTCTTTCTCTCTAATCCTCTGTGTGTGATTGTGTCTCTCTCTTTCTCTCTCTCTCTAACCCTCTGTGTGTGATTGTGTCTCTTTCTTTCTCTCTCTCTCTCTCTCTAACCCTCTGTGTGTGATTGTGTCTCTGTCCCTCTCTCTCTCTCTAACCCTCTGTGTCTTATTGTGTCTCTTTCTCTCTCTCTCTCTCTCTCTCTCTCTCTCTCTCTCTCTCACCCTCTGTGTGTGATTGTGTGTGTCTCTCTCTCTCTCTCTCTCTCTCTCTCTAACCCTCTGTGTATGATTGTCTCTCTCTCTCTCTTTCTCTCTAACCCTCTGTGTGAGATTGTGTCTCTCTCTATTTCTCTCTCTCTCTAACCCTCTGTGTGTGATTGTGTGTCTCTTTCTCTCTCTCTCTCTCTAACCCATTGGGCTCCATGTACTAAGAGGCGGGCGGACAGCTTCTTAACTCGCGAAGCTGTCCGCCCGCCTCCGCTACACACGGGCAGCGGATCTATTGATCCGCTTGCCCGTATGTATCATTACACACTCAGCGGAGTGTGTAATGCCCGCCCCTTCAGTCGCGCGACCAATCACGCGACTGAAGGGGCTGTCAATCACCGAGAGCGAGCGAGCTCTCAGTGATTTTGCTTCGCCACCTAAGAAGTGGCGTAGGGTGTAGGAAGCAGCGGTCTAATGACCGCTGCTTCTTACATTGCGGGAAGCAGGCTCGCATATGCGAACCTGCCCTGCAAAGGCTCCGGAGCAGCTTTCGCTGCTTCGTACATGGAGCCCTCTGTGTGAGATTGTGTCTCTCTCTCTTTCTCTCTCTCTCTAACCCTCTGTGTATGATTGTGTCTCTCTTTCTCTCTAACCCTCTGTGTGTGATTGTGTCTCTCTCTCTAACCCTCTGTATGTGATTGTGTCTCTCTTTCTCTCTAACCCTCTGTGTGTGATTGTGTCTCTCACTCTCTTTATTTCTCTCTCTCTAACCCTCTGTGTGTGATTGTGTCTCTCTCTCTTTCTCTCTCTCTAACCCTCTGTGTGTGATTGTGTCTCTCTTTCTCTTTCTCTAACCCTCTGTGTGTGATTGTGTCTCTCTCTCTCTTTCTCTATAACCCTCTGTGTCTCTCTCCCCCCCGTCTCTCTCTCCCTTTCTCCCTGAGTGCTTTTCTGTGTTTCTGTCTACCTTTTATTTATTTAATTAATGAATTGGTAGTGCCATCTGATGGTGTGGCTTTATTTAAAGGGGTGGGGTCAAGCGCCCCACCATCTTTTAATTTCACCAGCCACCACTGGATCAAGACATTTTTATATTTACTGAATAATGAAAGAATCTATAAGCATAATTTGCAGCATTAAAGTAAAAAGTATGTTTTAAACATATTTTAATGGGCATGGATTTCTAGATCTCATAATCAGAGCAAGCATTGTGTTATCTGGCAAGAGTTTCTGTTACAATCCATTTAGACTAAAATCAGATGTTTACTAAAAGGACACTCAATCAAAATTAAACTTTCATTATTCAGATAGAGCATGTCATTTTAAACAACTTTCCAATTTACTTCCATTAACAAAATGTGCACAGTCTTTTTATATTTAAACTTTTGAAGTCTCCAGCTCCTACTGAGCATGTGCAAGAATAAGTGTGTATGCATTTGTCAATGGCTGATGGCTGTCACATGGTACGTGTATGCATTTGTGATTGGCTGATGGCAGTCACATGGTACAGGGGGAGTGGAAAAAGACACAACTTTTAAAATTGTCAGAAAAAAATCTACTACTCATTTGAAGTTCAGACTAAGTGCTATTGAATTGTCTTGTTATCTTGCATTTGTTGATTATGCAAATCTACTGTGTTGACTGGTCCTTAAGTTTACCAGTTTTCCAAGACACCATTTAAAGAGACATGAAACCCATATGAAACCCATATGCAAATTTAAATAACTTTCCAATTTACATCTAATATCTATTTTTCTTTATTCTTTTGATATCCTTTGTTGAAAATCATATCTAAATATGCTCAGTAGCTGCTGATTGGTGGCTGCACATAGATACCTCATGTGATTGGCTCACCCATGTGCATTGCTATTTCTTCAACAAAGGATATCTAAAGAATGAAGGCGTATCCTAGCCACTGCCTCACCAGCCTCTGACGTCACTGCACGTCACTGATGTGTGTCATATAAAGAACATTGTGCTCATGCATGTGGAGTTATTTAAAAGTCAGCACTAATTGCCTGAAATACAAGTCTGTCAAAAGATCTGAGATAAGGAGGCAGTGAGCAGAAGCTTAGATACAAGGTAATTACAGAGGTAAAAGGTATATTTCTATAACAGTGTAGTAAAACTGGTGAATGGTAAATAAAGGGATTATCTATCTTTTTAAACAATAACATTTTTGGTGTTTACTATCCTTTTGATTATTGCCTCTTTTTAGTCACTGCAGCCACTTAATTTTTGAGTTGATTAATTATAATAGGTCACAAGTATTATGTAGCACCACTGACCCTGCAGGATATAGCCCTCAGAGAGCAACATTGCACATTAAGCTATATCATAATGGATGTTGGTTATTTCTCACTATATTCGTTAGTAGAAACAAAAATCATGATTAAAATAATATGGATTTTATTACAAGACCAGAGACTCCTATTTTTATGCATTACTCTTTCTTTACTACTCAATGCAGCCTTTTAAAGAACAAAATATATAAGATAAATAACATACACATAATAAGAAGATAACATAAGCTTATTATAGTGAGAAAAAACAGCCAATCAGCACAGAGAATAGCCTATAAACAGAGCACCCAATTAACATTCTTCCTCTTTCTTTTTGCTGCTCACTCAGATAAGTAGTGCAGTCCAAAAAATAAAAACGTTTTATTATTATTGTATTTATATATATATATTTTATCTTACTTTAGCCTTGTTTCTGTTAACTATTTAATCTTTCTTGTTGCTATATCAACCTTTTTGTTTCTAATCCCAATGTTTCTAATTTCAGTTTTTTCTATAACGTTTTTCAACTTGTCTTTTTCTACCTTATATTTATATATTAGTACCTTCTGACACCTTTCATTCATTTTATATCGCTCCGTTTCCCTGTTGCTTTCTGTTACAATTTTCCCCCCTCCTGCATGGTTTGCTCTCCTGCAGTGCGTCCGACATTTTGTGGGCCGTCCCCTTCCCGCCCATTACCGCTGACGCGTTAGCTCTTCCCTCAGTCAGCTGTACCTCACTTACTAACCGAGTAGTAACTTTGTCTCTGTTTCACTCGGTCCTGGTATTATAATTACAAAGTGTTTTATGACAGCCAATGTTGCCATCTTCTGGCATATTTACACATTACATATTTTCCTTCAAAACTTGTTGTCAAACGTTTTAGTTTAGGTTATTAAGACAAAAATTTTTTTACCTCAACTATATATATTTTTCAATAGACTGTTTAGACAAACTCTTTTAAATAATATATATTAAGTTATTTATATAGTTTTTCCTATAAGGGAGATTTTTATTAAATCAATTTAATATTTAATTTTTCCTCACATTGTTTTTTTTTTTTTTTTTTTGTTAAAACATTATAAGCAATGTCTGAAACTCAATCTAAATCACCTCCCTTGACCTTACATACTGTACAATCTATGATAGATTCCTCTATGGATAATTTATTTAACAAAATGACCTCTTTGATGGGAGAGAAACAAAGAAAAATATCTTTAAAAAGAAAGAACCCATCTATTGCCTATAAAGCAAGCAAAAAACTTATTGAAAAGTCTCGCCAACTTTTAGCTGAGCCTAATATTCCTCACAGCAAAGGAAGAAAAACCGCTGTTAGTAGAACCCTGCACCCTGAGGGTAACCAAACAGGGGATACTCATGTATGCAAAAAATTAAAATTTAAGTAAAAAAATATTACTGATAATCCATCTTCAGAATCTGAAGATTCAGATGGTGACGAATACACTGATATTAACTCAGACAATTTCAATGAATCGGATAATTCCGATGGCTCCCCGGCCACTAAAAAAACGAAAAAGAAAGCCAAAAAATCTTATGAATACAGCGAGGATGAAGAGGACGTTTTAGGTTGTTTGGGTAACCCTAGGTTTAAACCAGACGACTTACACCATCCCCGGTCCGCCGAGTGGTGTCCCCCCTTGATTTAGCTAAATTCATTGACCATCAATTACGTAAACCCCTAAAAAAGCAAACCCGTAACAAAATGAAGGCTGAATGTCCTCGTCCCCTGTTACCAAAGAATGCTTCCATCACACCTGAAGTTGACCCCAAAATTTTAAAATGTATTGGTTCCCCAGGATATAAACTGAAAAAAGGAGTAGATAGATCCTGGAAAATTTGCCAAGACAAACTTTTAGATTCGGTTGGTCCCCTCACTAAATTATTCGAATTATCTGAACAAGGCGTAGCCGAAAATTGCCCTTTGAATCCCTATGTGGTCAGGGAATGGGTACAAAGACTTCTTTGTTTTATTGGGAATACAAATTGTGCAATGTCTGGAGAAAGAAGACGCAACATCTTGAGGAAAATAGATCCAAAAATTTCCGATTTTTCCTCAAGCAATATCGCTTCAGATAACAAGGGTCTCTTGTTTGGAGACTCATACTTAAAAGACCTAAGCCAATACGTCAATACTTTCTCTAATTTAAACAAAGTAAAGACATCCGTAAAGAAAATTTTCTACCCTAACCAGGGTTTTTCTGACAGGGCCGGGAGAGGCAGAGGCCGCTTTCCCGGCCGCCAATCCTTCTTATCCAGGTCTCATTACTACCCCCAACAATCACAATACCAACATCAGTTTCAAACACAATTCCAAAGAGGTTATTCTGAACCATCTACTTCCTCCTTTTTCCCGACAAGAGGTCGCCCCTGGATTCAGAGAGGTTTTAGGACCAGAGCCAGAGCTAGACAAGCTCCAGGTAAGTTCTTTATTTCCTCCCCATGTCCTTTCTTTCCCAGAAAAAATTGGAGGCAGACTCGCCCTGTTTACTCAAAATTGGGCCTCAATTACTTCAGATCCTTGGGTCTTACAAGCTGTGTCAGGTATTCTCATAGAATTCATATCTCCCCCAATTCAAGTCTGTCTTCCCCATCCAATTCAGTTCTCTCAAGAAGACTCTCTTTTGGTCAAGAAAGAAATTTCTTCTCTCTTTTCCAAAAAAGCAATTCTTCCAGTTTCTCAACCACAAGATTATTACCTAAGCAATCTGTTTTTGGTAAAAAAGAAAAACAATCAGTACAGGCCAGTCATAAACCTAAAAACGTTAAATACCTTTGTGGTATATCATCATTTCAAAATGGAGGGAATTCACTTATTAAGAGAATGCTTAAGAGGAAACGATTGGTTGGTTCGATTGGATCTCACAGACGCCTATCTAACCGTCCCAATCGCCCAAGAACATTGGAAATTCTTGACATTCCGTTGGGAAGACCAGCTTTGGAATTTCACTTGCCTTTTCTTTGGCCTGTCCTCTGCTCCTTGGATTTTCACCAAGCTACTGAAACCAGTAGTGTCCTGGTTGAGACTCCGAGGAATTCGTCTGATAATTTATTTAGACGATATTTTGATTATGGACCAAGATTTTTATTCCCTTCAGAACCATCTATCTACCACAATTTCCTTACTAGAAGCCTTAGGTTTTATTGTGAACAAACAGAAATCAGTTCTTTTCCCTACAAAGTCTTTGATTTTCTTAGGTTTCAAAATCAATTCGATACTCTCTACTCTGAGTCTTCCTTCAGACAAAGTAAAGAATATCAAGAAAGAAATTACCAAAACTTTATCCAAAGATTTAGTCCCTATCAGAACTATAGCCAGAATAGTAGGGTTACTATCATCCTCTATTCAGGCTATTTTTCCTGCCCCATTACATTACCGAGAACTTCAGAGATTAAAGATTCTTCATTTGAGGAAAGGTTTTTCCTATTCTCATTTGATTCCTTTGTCCCTAGAAGCCAAAGAAGAACTATCTTGGTGGCTTTCTCATCTAGAAGCCTGGAATGGGAGAGCCATCTTTGGCAGAACTCCAGATTTCGTTATAGAATCAGACGCCAGTCTTTCAGGCTGGGGTGCACGCTGCGGTCCTTCCATCACTGGTGGCAAATGGACATTGGAGGAGAAAAGTTTCCATATCAATTGTTTGGAATTATTGGCTGGCTCGTTTGCAGTCAAAAGTTTTGCCAAATTTTCTTCTCCAGTTTCTATTCTCCTTCGCATGGACAATATTTCAGCAGTACGATATCTCAATCGTTTGGGAGGCACCAAATCAAGGAATTTGTCCAACATAACCAAGGAATTTATTCACCTTTGTTTAGACAGGAATATTTCTATCAAAGCGGAATATATTCCAGGACAATCAAATGCAGCTGCAGATTGGGGATCTCGTCATCTGACAGATTCGAGCGATTGGAGATTAGACAGGAAAATGTTTTTGTTCCTTCAATCACTCAGAGGTCCCTTTTGTTTGGACCTTTTTGCGTCCAGGACCAATTTTCAGATTTACCCATACTTCAGCTGGCGTCCAGATCCGGAAGCTGCGGCCATAGATGCCTTCCTCCAACCATGGCCTTCCAAGAAAGCTTATGCTTTCCCTCCATTCTCAATGATCCCGAGGACAATTTCAACAGTCCGCAGGGATCTCCTTTGCCTAACCATAGTGACTCCCCTTTGGCCAACCCAATCTTGGTATCCCTCCCTCCTGGAGATGTCCATCAATCTTCCAATTCTTTTTCCTTCGCTTCCTCACCTATTAGTCAATCCGGAGGGCGAATTTCACAGTTTAATTCTCCAAGGCTCTCTTCTTCTGATAGCCTGGACAATATCAGGGGACCCTGGTCTCTCCGAGGCCTTTCGGAGGGAGCTAGATCCCTCATTCAAGACTCTTGGGCTCCAGGCACCCGCAGATGTTATTTTGCCGCATGGTCAAAATGGTCTAGCTGGTGCTTGCGAAGGGATTTGGATCCCGTTTCTTCGGATTTAACCGAAATCATTAATTATCTATCTCACCTTTTTGACTCAGGTCTAGCCTACAGAACAATTAATGTCCATAGATCTGCTATCTCAGCCAGACATAATTTAATCAATAACTCGCCTGTCTGTAAACATCCTTTAGTCTGTAGAGTTCTTAAAGCCATTAGATTAAAACGCCCTCCTGTTCCCAAACATGAATTTTTTTGGGATGTAGACCTAATTTTCTCTCTTTTCAAATCCTGGCCAGATAATAACTTGCTGTCTCTAAAACAAATTTCCGCTAAACTCGCTACCCTTCTATGCCTTATTTCTTTCAGAAGGGTATCTGATGTAAAAGCCTTGGATTGGAACTCTAAACGCTTCTCCCCTGAAGGAGTCACCTTTTTTCTTGCTCGCAGAACAAAAACTTTATCTACTTCCATCTTCTACCCTTACCTTCCTTCCGAACCTTCTTTGTGTGTGGTTGAATGCTTAAAGTCATATGAATCTAGAACTTTGATTTTTAGGAAAATTAACCATAATCAACTGCTTATTTCTTTTGTCCCTCCCCATGCTCCTATCACTTCTACCTCTATCGCTAGGTGGGTTAAATGGGTCATGAAAGAGGCTGGTATCAACATTTCTTTCACAGCTCATTCTGTCAGAGGTTCCGCTGCTTCAAAAGCCTTTTTAAAAGCGGCTCCTCTCCAACAGATTTTAAATGCTGCAGACTGGTCTTCTGATTCCATTTTCAAACAATTTTATTTCAGACCCATTCAACATGCCTCGCTTAATTTATTCTCCTAATTACTTTAAACTTGCATAAAAATAGGAGTCTCTGGTCTTGTAATAAAATTCCGATTATCCTAGTATTTGAAGGAATAATCTAGATTTTATTAAAGACACAGAGACGAGTATTTTCCCTCCTCACATAGATAATGGTGTTTCTTCCCACCCTGATAGCCATCATTATGTGTTACTAATTCTTTTGTTTTTTAACAGTATCCATGTGATTCCAATCCTTTCTCATCTTCTGGATTCTTCCCTTCAATTCAGAAGTCTCAACTTTCATCCACTGAACCCTGGACATCTACGTTGCCTTCTATCAAATTCAACATTCCATGGAGTTCCTTCCATCAGTTCTACAAGAAGTTGGCGTTTATCACCCTCTGTTGTTTCGGACTTTTTGGTTTTCTCATGATGTTTAATATTTTATTCCTTTTGAGCATCAATTAGAAAGAGGAAGAATGTTAATTGGGTGCTCTGTTTATAGGCTATTCTCTGTGCTGATTGGCTGTTTTTTCTCACTATAATAAGCTTATGTTATCTTCTTATTATGTGTATGTTATTTATCTTATATATGTTTGTTCTTTAAAAGGCTGCATTGAGTAGTAAAGAAAGAGTAATGCATAAAAATACTCGTCTCTGTGTCTTTAATAAAATCTAGATTATACCTTCAAATACTAGGATAATCGGAATTTTAGAATATATTTGCTTTTTTTTATCTCTCCAAAATATACGTTTAGAAAAGCGACATGAACTCTACACAAAAATACACAAAAAAATCAGTTGCAATCATTTTTGGAAGAAAAAAAACAAAAAACATATAATTTATTGGGGGAAAAAATTATCTGAAAATCAAGACAGATATAAGTTCAAAATAGCAGAACTAACTGCAACTTTTACGCTCAATGTTCTTTAGAGCACATAATCTTCAAATGCTTGAATTAATGCAAATATTCATCAAATTACCCACTAAATGTCAGATGTTTCCTAACTACTTCATACATCAATCAAATGCACAATTAGACTGTTTGTTTTAAATCAAAGCTAACCTGGGAACATATTAAATACCTAATCATTATGAACAATTACGTTGTCAATCATTTTTAGCACCACAAAATGCATGATCATTTGTAACATGAAAAATATATTGGTTTTTTTTTTTTTTTATTTTTAGAGTTTTATAATAACACTAGACACTTTAAAATTTACATAGTGCTTGATACAAGGTTAATAACATAAATAAACTGTCATGTGATCTTTATGCAAACATTTAATATTTTAATTATTCATCTCTCTAAAATAATTATGGATTACTTTAACTATGACATATTAGAATATAAAGTGCCTCAATTTAAGATCTATTTAAAAAAATATATTTAAACAAATTCTATTGTTGTCCCCTCACATGCATGATATTTCTTGAAAGCATTCGTTTTCCTGAAACACTCTTTGTTTCTATTGATCCTATGAAACTATTCATTTAAAAATAATTTAAAAAAATATTTAGCACCCTGAATAATATAAAATCAATAAACATTTTCAATGATTGGTTAATAGTATGTTTGAAATGGTCGAAGAAAAATAAGATTTTCATGCTTGTGCAGTTTTTTATTTTTTTATTGAATCATTATTACCATATAATGTAGGTAACAATTTTGTTTAACAGCAATTTACTGGTTTATTGTAAAGTCTTTCTGCCACTGCTGAGAACTTAAAGGGACAGTCTACTCTAGAAATGGTATTGTTTAAAAAGATAGATAATCCCTTTATTACCCATTCCCCAGTTTTGCATAACCAACACTGTTATATTAATATACTTTTTACCTCTGTGATTACCTTGTATCTAAGCCCCTGCAGACTGTTCCTTTTCTCAGTGCTTTTGACAGGCATGCATTTTAGCCAATCAATGGTGACTGATAAATAACTGCACAAGAGTGAGAACAATGTTATCTATATGACACACATGAACTAGTACTGTCTAACTATGAAAAACTGTCAAAACGCATTGAGATAAGAGGCGCCCTTCAAAAATTTATAAATTAGCATATGAGCCTACCTAGGTTTAGCTTTCAACAAAGAATACCAAGAAGAGAAGCATATTTGATGCTAAAATAAATTGCAAACCCTATCTGAATCACGAAAGTTTACTTTCTTTCATGTAATTGGCAAGAGTCCATGAGCTAGTGACGTATGGGATATACAATCCTACCAGGAGGGGCAAAGTTTCCCAAACCTCAAAATGCCTATAAATACACCCCTCACCACACCCACAATTCAGTTTTACAAACTTTGCCTCCTATGGAGGTGGTGAAGTAAGTTTGTGCTAAGATTTCTACGTTGACATGCGCTTCTCAGCATTTTGAAGCCCGATTCCTCTCAGAGTACAGCAAATGTCAGAGGGACGTGGAGAGTATTACCTATTGAATGCAGTGATTTCTTATAAACTAAGATAAAACAACGGGGGTCTATTTCATAGGTTCTCTGTTATCGGTCGTAGAGATTCATCTCCTACCTCCCTTTTCAGATCGACGATATACTCTCATATACCATTACCTCTACTGATAACTGTTTCAGTACTGGTTTGGCTATCTGCTATATGTGGATGGGTGCCTTTGGTAAGTATGTTTTTATTTCTTAAGACACCTCAGCTATGGTTTGGCACTTTATGCATTTACATAAAGTTCTAAATATATGTATTGTACTTATATTTACCATGTGTCAGGTTCATGTATTTCATTTTGCAGATTGTCAGTTTCCTATTTGGGAAGTTAATATTGAGAAATATTTTTCTTACCTGGGGTTTAGTCTTTTTTTTTCAATTGACTACTTGTTTTAATTTGCGGGCTGTCTTAGGCTTGCGGGTGTGCTAAATGCTACACTTTATTGCGTCATTCTTGGCGCGAGAATTTTTGGCACGAAAAAGCACATCCGTTGACGCAAGTTCGTCATTTCCGCCGTCATAGTTGACGCAGGGGTTCACACAGGGTTGTGTCGTTAGTGACGCGAGCGTGTCATTTCCGGTCATGGTTGGCGCCAAAAAAAATTCTAGTTACTTTGTGCGTCATACTTGGTGCCAAACTTTTTTTCATTATTTATTGCCCCATTGCTTTTGCCTCTTGCAGAGGGCTATGCTATTTGCATTTTTTCCCATTCCTGAAACTGTCATATAAGGAAATAGATAATTTTGCTTTATATGTTATTTTATCTTTTACATTCTGCAAGATGTCTCAACCTGATCCGGCCTCAGAAGTATCTGCTGGAACTTTGCTGCCTGACATCGGTTCTACCAAAGCTAAGTGCATTTGTTGTAAGATTGTGGAAATTATATCTCCTAATGTCATTTGTATTAGTTGTCATAATAAACTTTTACATGCAGATAGAGTGTATATTAGTAATAGTACATTGCCGGTTGCAGTTCCTTAAACTTCTAATGTACATGATATACCTGTGAATTTTAAAGAATTCGTTACTGATTTATTCAGAAGGCTTTGTCTGCATTTCCACCTTCTAATAAGCGTAAGAGGTCTTTTTAAAACTTCTCATAAAGTTGATGAAATTTCAAATGACCGACAACATAATGAATTATCCACTTCTGATGAGGATCTATCTGATTCAGAAGATCCTTCCTCAGACATTGACACTGACAAATCTACTTATTTATTTAAAATAGAGTATATGCGTTCTTTGTTAAAAGAAGTGTTATTAATTACTTTGGATATTGAGGAAGCTAGTCCTCTTGATATTAAAACCAGTAAACGTTTACATGCTGTTTTTAAACCTACTGTGGTTACTCCAGAGGTTTTTCCTATTCCTGATGCTATTTCTGACATGATTTCTAAGGAATGGAATAAGCAAGGTACTCCTTTGCAAGGTTTAAAAAATTGTATCCTTTACCAGCGGTTGCAATAGAGTTTTGGGAAAAGATCCCCAAAGTTGATGGGGCTATTTCTACTCTTGCTAAAAGAACCACTATTCCTATGGAAGATAGTACTTCTTTTAAAAAATCCTTTAGATAGGAAGCTTGAATCTTATCTAAGGAAAGCCTATTTATATTCAGGTCATCTTCCTAGGCCTGCAATCACTTTGGCTGATGTTGCAGCTGCTTCAACTTTTTGGTTGGAGAATTTAGCGCAACAAGAATTGGATTCTGACATATTTAGCATTGTTCGCTTACTGCAACATGCTAATCATTTTATTTGTGATGCCATTTTTTATATTATCAAAATTGATGTTAGATCCATGTCTTTAGCTATTTTAGCTAGAAGAGCTTTGTGGCTTAAATCTTGGAATGCTGATATGACATCTAAGTCTAGATTATTATCTCTTTCTTTCCAAGGTAATAATTTATTTGGTTCTCAGTTGGATTCTATTATTTCAACTGTTACTGGGGGGAAAGGAGTTTTTTTGCCTCAGGATAAAAAACTTAAGGGTAAATCTAAGGCTTCTAATCGTTTTCATTCCTTTCGTCAAAATAAGGAGCAAAAACCTAATCCTTCCCCCAGGGAATCTGTTTCCAATTGGAAGCCTTCCTCAAATTGGAATAAATCCAAGCCTTTCAAGAAACCAAAGTCAGCCCCTAAGTCCGCATGAAGGTGCGGCCCTCATTCCAGCTCAGCTGGTAGGGGGCAGATTAAGGTTTTTCAAGGATGTTTGGATAAATTCTGTCCAAAATCAATTGATTCAGAGCATTGTCTCTAGGGGTACCAAATTGGATTCAGAGTAAGACCTCCTGTGAGGTGATTTTTTCTCTCACACATCCCAGTGAATCCAGTAAAAGCTCAGGCTTTCCTGAAGTGTGTTTCAGATCTGGAGTTTTCAGGGGTAATCATTGCCTGGGGTTTTATTCAAATCTATTCATTGTCCCAAAGAAAGAAAATTCATTCAGACCAGTTCTGGATCTGAAAATTTTGAATCGTTATGTAAGAGTACCACCAACTTTCAAGATGGTAACTATAATATGCATTTTGTTCAGCAAGGACATTATATGTCTACAATAGACTTGCAGGATGCTTACCTTCATAAGTTTTAGGCCTCATGACTGCAGCATCGGACGCGAATTCCTTTTGCTTGTTTTCACATGAGACCTCTCAACCTTTGCATGCTGAATCAATGGTGCCGGGATTATACAAAGATATCACAATTAATATCCTTAAATCCCAATGTTCAACACTCTCTGACGTGGTGGTTAAATCACCAGCGTTTAGTTCAAGGGGCCTCTTTTGTTCAGCCAACCTGGACTGTGATCACCACAGATGCGAGTCTTTCAGGTTGGGGAGCTGTCTGGGGATCTCTGACAGCTCAAGGAGTTTGGAAATTTCAAGAGGTGAGATTACCAATCAATATTTTAGAACTCTGTGCAATTCTCAGAGCTCTTCAGTTTTGGCCTCTGTTGAAGAGAGAACCGTTCATTTGTTTTCAGACAGACAATATCACAATGGTGGCATATGTTAATCATCAGGGTGGGACTCACAGTCCCCAAGCTATGAAAGAAGTATCTTGGATACTTGTTTGGGCGGAATCCAGCTCTTGTCTAATTTCTGTGGTTCATATCCCAGGTGTAGACAATTGGGAGGCGGATTATCTCAGACGTCAGACTTTACATCCAGGGGAGTGGTCTCTCCATCCGGATGTGTTTTCTCAGATTGTTCCAATATGGGGTCTTCCAGAAATAGATCTGATGGCCTCTCATATAAACAAGAAACTTTCCAGATACCTTTCCAGGTCCAGGGATTCTCAGGCGGAAGCAGTGGATGCGCTGTCACTTCCTTGGTGTTATCAACCTGCTTATATCTTCCCATCTCTAGTTCTTCTTCAGAGAGTGATCTCCAAGATCATCATGGAACAATCATTTGTGTTGCTGGTGTCCAGTTGCCAACCTTGGCCACTTCCGTTAAGGCCGGACCTACTGTCTCAAGGTCCGTTTTTTCATCAGGATCTCAAATCATTAAATTTGAAGGTATGGAAATTGAATGCTTAGTATTAAGTCATAGAGGTTTCTCTGACTCAGTAATTAATACTATGTTACAAGCTCGTAAATCTGTCTCTAGGAAGATTTATTATCGAGTTTGGAAGATTTACATTTCATGGTGTTCTTCTCATAAATTCTCTTGGCATTCTTTTAGAATTCCTAGAATTTTACAGTTTCTCCAGGATGGTTTGGATAGGGGTTTGTCTGCAAGTTCCTTGAAGGGACAAATCTCTGCTCTTTCAGTTTTATTTCACAGAAAGATTGCTAAACTTCCTGATATTCTCTGTTTTATACAGGCTTTAGTTCGTATTAACACAATAGACAAATCATTAAACTGCGCTTCTCTTACTTTTGCAAAAAGTCTTATTGCATAAATCTTGTAGAGACCAGTTTGTATAGTCCCAATTATTGTACCCCAATAAAGATTGATATTCAAAATGTCCCTCTACGTATAAGAGGTTGTACAACTTTAAAAGACAAGCTGTTGTAAATATGCCACAGATGTAGTTATTCGTAATAAAAAGGGTGTAGAAACATAGCCAATAACATACACATTTTTAGCATATAATACATGAGGAAAATATATAAATACTTCCCAGATGGTGATGGAAGTAATGAGAGTCGAGTGGATGCTGCTCTGTTAGGGGGTGCAAAAACTTTGCTCCTGCTCCCAAGAATAATACTGCAAACACAAAAAGGGAAACAGAGCGCAACCCACTCTAAGAGTAAAACCGTTTATTACAGGATATTAAAGGGTATTTAAACACATACATGACAAACACGTACACAGAAAAAAATAAGTGCAGGCACTAAAAAGTCACCACAGGGTAATGTCCTTCACCAGCTCCCAGATAGGACTGTTCCTGCTCCTGCTCCTGCTCCTTTTAGGCACTTCAGAGCTAGTGTTTAGATATCCAGAACACCACAGGAAGTGGCTACGATGCCAGGATCGTCACAAACTCACGGACGGAGACTACCAATGGATAATCACCTGTAGCCGTATGTGAAAAGACTCTACGTGTTTCATCGGGTTACGACCCGACTTTATCAAGAGATAGTTTGTCAATGGTACATGGTTCCTTTTAAATTTAGTGGGCTTGACACACCTCCGATGTGAAGTGAAATTTGATTGGCTGGTACTCCTGATTGGAGCGATGATCCTTCTTGTGTATCTACAATGTCCGTCACATATCTTTTTTGCAAAAAGCACACACAAGCTGTATAGAAGCTTGAAGGTATAACAGAGATCTAGTCAATAACCAAGCTAAGCAATGGCTTGGTTATTGACTAGATTTCTGACATACCTTCTGGATCTCTCTGAGCCTCTATGACTGTGATTCCTCTCCTCAAGCTTTGGATGCCACTCGCATGCTGGAAGTATCTCTGTGCAAGTATTACTTGTTCTCTAAAGTGTTTGTGAAAACTCTCAAGCTTCTATACAGCTTGTGTGCTTTTTGCAAAAAAGATATGTGATGGACATTGTAGATACACAAGAAGGATCATCGCTCCAATCAGGAGAACCAGCCAATCAAATTTCACATCAGAGGTGTGTCAAGCCCGCTAAATTTAAAAGGAACCATGTACCATTGACAAACTATCTCTTGATAAAGTCGGGTCATACGCGTAGAGTCTTTTCACATACGGCTACAGGTGATTATCCATTGGTAGTCTCAGTCCGTGAGTTTGTGATGATCCTGGCATCGTAGCCACTTCCTGTGGCATTCCGGATATATAAACACTCGCTCTGAAGTGCCTAAAGGGAGCAGGAGCAGGAACAGTCCTATCCAGGAGCTGGTGAAGTACATTACCCTGTGGTGACTTTTTAGTGCCTGCACTTATTTTTTTCTGTGTACGTGTTTGTCATGTATGTGTTTTAATACCCTTTAATATCCTGTAATAAACGGTTTTACTCTTAGAGTGGGTTGCGCTCTGTTTCCCTTTTTGTGTTTTTAGTTCATATTAAGCCCGCCATTAAATCAATTTCTCCTCCTTGGAGTCTTAATTTGGTTTTGAAGGCATTACAGGCTCCTCTGTTTGAGCCTATGCACTCTTTGGACATTAAACTACTTTCTTGGAAAGTGTTGTTCCTTTTGGCCATCTCTTCTGCTAGAAGAGTGTCTGAGCTATCTGCTCTTTCTTGTGAATCTCCTTTTCTGATTTTTCATCAAGATAAGGCGGTTTTCGCTGACTTCATTTGAATTTTTACCTAAGGTTGTGAATTCTAACAACATTAGTAGAGAAATTGTTGTCCCTTCCTTGTGTCCTAATCCTAAGAATCCTTTGGAAATATCCTTACATTCTTTGGATGTGGTAAGAGCTTTGAATTATTATGTTGAAGCTACTAAAGATTTCAGGAAGACTTCTAGTCTATTTGTTATATTTTCTGGTCCTAGGAAAGGTCAGAAGGCCTCTGCTATTTCCTTGGCTTCTTGGTTAAAGCTTTTGATTCATCAAGCTTATTTGGAGTCGGGTCAAGCCCCGCCTCAGAGAATTACAGCTCATTCTACTAGATCAGTCTCCACTTCGTGAGCTTTTAAGAATGAAGCTTCAGTTGATCAGATTTGCAAAGCAGCGACTTGGTCCTCTTTGCATACATTTACTAAATTCTACCGTTTTTATGTATTTGCTTCTTCTGAAGCAGTTTTTGGTAGAAAAGTTCTTCACACAGCTGTTTCAGTTTGATTCTTCTGCTGATGTTTTAAGTTTTTCTTTTCTTCATGAGAATAACTTATATTTTGGGTTGTGGATTAATTTTTCAGCATATGGCTCTTGTTTATTTTTATCCCACCCTCTCTAGTGACTCTTGCGTGGAGTTCCACATCTTGGGTATTTGATATCCCATATGTCACTAGCTTATGGACTCTTGCCAATTACATGAAAGAAAACATAATTTATGCAAGAACTTACCAGATAAATTCATTTCTTTCATATTGGCAAGAGTCCACGAGGCCCACCCTTTTTTATGGGGGTTATGATTTTTTTGTAAAAAGCACAATTATTCCAAATTTCTTTGTTGATGCTTTTTTACTCCTTTCTTTATCACCCCACTACTTGGCTATTCATTAAACTAAATTGTGGGTGTGGTGAGGGTTGTATTTATTGGCATTTTGAGGTTTGGGAAACTTTGCCCCTCCTGGTAGGATTGTATATCCCATACGTCACTAGCTCATGGACTCTTGCCAATATGAAAGAAATTAATTTATCATGTAAGCTCTTACATAAATTATGTTTTTGACTAGACTGTCCCTTTAATAAAGCCTCAAAGTAATATTGTTACCAGTATGATAAAGGAATTAAATGCATAATTCTATATTAGAGAATCTTATGATCTCCAGACATCTACAATTGTATTTACTCATTCTTACCATATTAATACTAACCATCTCCTATGCAGCTGTATTTACGTTGAATAGCCTCAAGCATTAAACCAGAAATCCCTCAGTGCAATTACATCTTAACTATGCTCCTCTTCTGAATTAATTTTAAACCAAATCACACTAAACCCTTAGCATTTGTGAAACACCAAAAATAATTTAGACACTGTACTAAACAATTGGTTCCTCCTTATTGTGTTTCTAATGACTTGTTTAAAACGTCAGTGAAAATAAATGTATGGCAAATACGGTTCCTTAAAGGGACATGAAACCCAATTTTTTTCTTTTATGATTTAGAAAGAGCATGCAATTGTAAACAACTTTCTAATTTACTTCTATTATCTAATTTGCTTCATTCTATTGATATACATTGCTGAAAAGCATATCTAGATAGGCTCAGTAGCTGCTGATTGGTTGCTGCACATAGATGCCTCGTGTGATTGGCTCATCCATGTGTATTGCTATTTCTTCAACAAAGGATATCTAAAGATTAAAGCAAAGTAGATAATAGAAGTAAATTGGAAAGTTGTTTAAAATTGTGTCCTCTATCTGAATAGATACAGAAATGTTTTGCGTTTAGTGTCCCTTTAAGGTTTATTATTATTGTTAACTAAATAGCTGTTTTGCTAGTTGAAAGCATACCCCATTTCAATGGTCTAATCTTTTATGGTAGGGTACATCTTATCTTATTTTTATATTTTTATTCTATACACAGATTCCCTCTTATTGTATCTCTGTATGTATGTATATATATATATATATATATATATAGACACAAGCCAACATTTAGGGCAATTGCAAGTGGACATTTTAGTTCCTATCTCTCAAACCACATCAGGTGTGTAATTTCTACAGCTGCTCTTTGTTTATCTAGCTTTTAAATAGCCGCTAATGAAGTAGTTAACTTTTCTATATAGGGGGACATGCAGCAGGCAAAAGTATCTATTTGAAATGACAAAATTGTTGCTGTATATATTTTAGTTTGGGGAAGTGCATTGCACAGGGGTGTGTGCATTGCTAACAGGTCAGTGCACTTTTTAACAATAGCATTTGTTCACATTTTCAAAGTGAACATTTTATAAGTAAGGTACTAATTTTTAAGAATTATACAAGAATTACACTTAATACTCTCTACACTGCTGCTGGTTACTAACTAACAAACTGCCTACTGACATCTGCTAAGGAATGCTGAGTTAACCTACTGTCTCTTCTGCTTTCAGGTATGTGAATTAAGGCCCTGCATTGAAATCCTGCTATTCCCTGCTTTTCTGTCATTTTACTCCAAGTCTCTCTTTTTGGTATGTGAATTAAGGCCCTGCATTGAAATCCTTCTAATCCCTGCTTTTCTGTCATTTTATTCCAAGTCTCTCTTTTTGGTATGTGAATTAAGGCCCTGCATTGAAATCCTGCTATTCCCTGCTTTTCTGTCATTTTACTCCAAGTCTCTCTTTTTGGTATGTGAATTTAGGCCCTGCATTGAAATCCTGCTATTCCCTGCTTTTCTGTCATTTTACTCCAATTCTCTCTGTGTATATGTATATTGAGCAGATGAATTTAGGCTGTTAAAATCAAGTCCTGCATTTATTGTAATGATTTTTCACAATGTCTCAATTCTAATGTCTAGTTAATTGCCATGTGATGCTCAATCCTTATCAATACTTGCTATAACTCTAAAATTTATAGTTGCCTTATGTCACAATTTAATCCCCCTCCAAATTTTATTGTGTTTACTTAACTCATCTCACCTTGACCAGATTCTAACATTCCAATTGGCTTTACCAACTGTCTTTGATTAACAATCAACTATATTTAGTTGACTCAGCTGACTGCCCTACCTGTATATATTTCAGACTAGTTTGGGGAAGTGCATTGAACAGGGGTGTGTGCATTGCTTACAGGGCAGTGTACTTTTTAACAATAGCATATGTTCACATTTTCAAAGTGAACATTTTATAAGTGAGGCACTAATTTTTAAGAATTATACAAGAATTGAACGAGGATGGGGCAAGGCACAAGCCAATTACTCTTTTAATACTATGTTTTATGTATCTCATTGTATCCTTTTACAAGTGCTGCTGTAACACTGTGTCTTATGTGTTTACTTGGTTCCAATTTTCATAATAATGCTCAATATCTTCATACTCCTTTTTGCTACCTCTTGTCTCTATAACAAACTACATTACTCAATTACTCCTTCTCCCTCTCCACCTGCACTGTTCATTAGCCCATCTCTCTTATACTCACCTTACTTTTATACTCATGAACTTTACCTATTCCTAAACACTCTCTTCCCCCTGCACTTCAGCCAAAAAACAGTCTCACTACTGCAAATCTGCTTCTCATCTCATGTCACTCTCCCTCTTGCTCATACTAGCTGCTGGCGACATCTTCCCTAATCCTGGTCCCTCACAACCTCCTAGCCTTTCACTTCCTTGTGTGCCTTTCAATAGACTTCATAAACTAAACTCTGGTAACCTTAATCGCATTCCTCTTACATCTAAAACCCCCTCCCCCTTCACTTGTGCACACTGGAACTCTCGCTCTGTTTGCAACAAGCTCACTTCTATCCATGATCTCTTTATCTCCCACTCTCTTAACCTTCTGGCTCTTACAGAAACCTGGCTCTCTGCTTAAGACACAGTATCCACTGCTGCACTGTCACATGGGGGTCTCCATTTCAGCCACACTCTTAGGTCTGGCAATAGACAAGGAGGTGGTGTCGGTATTTTACTTTCCTCTCGTTGCACCTTCCAACAAATACAGCCCTTCTCTTCACTCACATTTTCTTCATTTGAAGCACACATGATTCGGTTATTCTCTCCCCTCTCTAGTGATGCAGTCATATACAGGGAGTGCAGAATTATTAGGCAAGTTGTATTTTTGAGGATTAATTTTATTATTGAACAACAACCATGTTCTCAATGAACCCAAAAAACTCATTAATATCAAAGCTGAATAGTTTTGGAAGTAGTTTTTAGTTTGTTTTTAGTTATAGCTATTTTAGGGGGATATCTGTGTGTGCAGGTGACTATTACTGTGCATAATTATTAGGCAACTTAACATAAAACAAATATATACCCATTTCAATTATTTATTTTTACCAGTGAAACCAATATAACATCTCAACATTCACAAATATACATTTCTGACATTCAAGAACAAAACAAAAACAAATCAGTTTCCAATATAGCCACCTTTATTTGCAAGGACACTCAAAAGCCTGCCATCCATGGATTCTGTCATTGTTTTGATCTGTTCACCATCAACATTGCGTGCAGCAGCAACCACAGCCTCCCAGACACTGTTCAGAGAGGTGTACTGTTTTCCCTCCTTGTAAATCTCACATTTGATGATGGACCACAGGTTCTCAATGGGGTTCAGATCAAGTGAACAAGGAGGCCATGTCATTAGATTTTCTTCTTTTATACCCTTTCTTGCCAGCCACGCTGTGGAGTACTTGGACGCGTGTGATGGAGCATTGTCCTGCATGAAAATCATGTTTTTCTTGAAGGATGCAGACTTCTTCCTGTACTACTGCTTGAAGAAGGTGTCTTCCAGAAACTGGCAGTAGGACTGGGAGTTGAGCTTGACTCCATCCTCAACCCGAAAAGGCCCCACAAGCTCATCTTTGATGATACCAGCCCAAACCAGTACTCCACCTCCACCTTGCTGGCGTCTGAGTCGGACTGGAGCTCTCTGCCCTTTACCAATCCAGCCACGGGCCCATTCATCTGGCCCATCAAGACTCACTCTCATTTCATCAGTCCATAAAACCTTGGAAAAATCAGTCTTGAGATATTTCTTGGCCCAGTCTTGACGTTTCAGCTTGTGTGTCTTGTTCAGTGGTGGTCGTCTTTCAGCCTTTCTTACCTTGGCCATGTCTCTGAGTATTGCACACCTTGTGCTTTTGGGCACTCCAGTGATGTTGCAGCTCTGAAATATGGCCAAACTGGTGGCAAGTGGCATCTTGGCAGCTGCACGCTTGACTTTTCTCAGTTCATGGGCAGTTATTTTGCGCCTTGGTTTTTCCACGCGCTTCTTGCGACCCTGTTGACTATTTTGAATGAAACGCTTGATTGTTCGATGATCACGCTTCAGAAGCTTTGCAATTTTAAGAGTGATGCATCCCTCTGCAAGATATCTCACTATTTTTGACTTTTCTGAGCCTGTCAAGTCCTTCTTTTGACCCATTTTGCCAAAGGAAAGGAAGTTGCCTAATAATTATGCACACCTGATATAGGGTGTTGATGTCATTAGACCACACCCCTTCTCATTACAGAGATGCACATCACCTAATATGCTTAATTGGTAGTAGACTTTCGAGCCTATACAGCTTGGAGTAAGACAACATGCATAAAGAGGATGATGTGGTCAAAATACTCATTTGCCTAATAATTCTGCACTCCCTGTACTGCCGCCCTGGCACCCAATCTCAATTTTTAAATCACTTTGCTGCCTAGCTTCCTTATTTCCTTTCCTCAGACACCCCTGCCCTCATTCTTGGCGACTTTAACATCCCTCTTCACAATCCCACTGCCTCCTCTGCAAAAGAACTTCTTCAACTCACTTTCGGCCTGTCACAATGGACTGACTCTCCCACTCACAAAGATGGTCATTCCCTTGATCTGACTTTCACCTATCGATGCACTCTTTCAAATTTAACAAACTTCCCTTTTCCTCTCTCTGACCATCATCTCCTAACTTTCAACATCACTTCCCTACCTACAACTCCCCCTCCCTCTACCCCTCACACCAAACTTCACAGAAGCACTAAGTCACTAGATCTGCATCAGCTCGCTAGCTCTCTCAAACCTCTCCTCTCATCCATCACCTCCTTTTCCTGCCCTGACCAATCTATCTGCCAGTATAATTCCACCCTTACATCGGTCATTGACACTCTGGCCCCTCCAACCTTAGCTCAGAAACCACACTTTCATCCTCACCCCTGGCATACTCCTCTGACACGTTACCTACGTAGATGCTCCCGTACTGCTGAGCGATATTGGAGGAAATCTCGGTGTTCAGCTGACTTTCTTCACTACAAGTTCATCCTGAACTCCTACTATTCTGCCCATTATCTTTATAAGCGACACTATTTTTCTAATCTCATCTCTACTCTTTCCTCTAACCCTAAACATCTGTTCTCCACGTTCAACACTCTTCTCCGCCCACCCCCACCTCCTAACACAAGCTCTCTCTCAGCTCAAGATTTTTCCAGCCACTTCAACAACAAAATTGACTCCATCAGAAGTGAAATCAGCTCTCAACATACTTCCAATCTCCCACCCCCGCAAAAGCTCACGATCACCCAAAACCCAAATATCCAAAAATGCTGCTCTTTTGCCCCTGTTAATGAGGATGAAGTTTCTGCCCTTATACTGTCCTCCCACCTCACTACCTGTCCCTCGACCCCATCCCCTCACAGCTACTCCCCTCTCTCTTCTACCCTCACCCCCATACTCACACACATTTTCAACCTCTCCCTCAGCACTGGTATATTTCCCTCATCTCTAAAACATGCACTGGTCACACCTATCCTCAAAAAACATTCCCTCGATCCAACCTCCCCTTCCAACTACCGCCCTATTTCCCTACTCCCTCTTGCCTCAAAGCTCCTCGAAAAGCTAGTTTACGCACATCTATCCCATCTCCTTACACTAAACTCTCTTCTTGACCCACTGCAATCTGGATTTCGTCCCATCACTCTACAGAGACAGCAATTGTCAAGGTTACCAATGACCTACTTACAGCAAAATCCAAAGGCCACTTCTCTCTGCTTATCCTCCTTGACCTGACTGCAGCCTTTGACATGGTTGACCACCCTCTTCTGCTCCAAACCCTCCAATCCTTCGGCATCTGTGACACAGCTCTCTCGTGGTTCTCTTCCTATCTGACTAACCGTACATTTAGTGTAGCATTCTCTGGAGCATCCTCTGCCCCGTTACCACTTTCTGTTGGGGTACCTCAAGGCTCTGTCATTGGTCCCCTTCTCTTTTCAATCTACACGTCGTCACTAGGTTCCTTAATAAAGTCCCATGGGTTTCAATACCATTTGTATGCCGATGACACCCAAATCTACCTCTCTGCACCAGACCTACCTCCTTCCTTACTAACCCGTGTCACTAACTGTCTTTCTCACATCTCATCTTGGATGTCCTCTCACTACCTTAAGCTAAATCTCTCCAAAACTGAACTCCTTATTTTTCCCACTTCTTCCATTGTCTCCACCCCCAAAATTTCTATAACTGTTGATAATTCCATCATTACCCCTACCCCGCACCTCCGATGTCTTGGGGTCACACTTGACTCAGAGCTTTCCTTCACTCCTCACATTCAGTCCTTGGCTAAAGCCTTCCGCTTCCACCTTAAAAACATAGCTAAAATTAGACATTTCCTTACACAAGATACAACCAAGATTTTAATCCACTCTCTCATCCTTTCCCACCTCGACTACTGCAACTCCGTCCTCTCTGGTCTACCTAGCTGCCGCATAGCTCCTTTACAATCTATTATGAATGCCTCTGCCAGGCTCATCTTCCTTACTCGTCACTCTTCATCTGCTGCACCTCTCTTCCAATCCCTTCACTGGCTTCCTCTTGCCTCTAGGATTAAACATAAAATCCTCACCCTGACATATAAAGCTCTCAACTGCACTGCTCCCCCCTACATCTCAGAACTTGTCTCTAGATACTCTCCCTCCCGTCTCCTTCGATCAGCTCAGGATCTCCTCCTCTCCTCCTCTCTTGTTACTTCCTCACATTCCCGTTTACAGGACTTCTCCAGGCTGGCCCCCATCTTGTGGAATTCCCTGCCTCACTCCATAAGACTCTCCCCTAGTTTTAACAGCTTCAAGCACTCCCTAAAAGCTCTACTATTCAGGGATGCATACAACCAACACTAACCTTTCCTAACTCCATTGCTTTCCCCTTGAACCCCTTAGAATGTAAGCCTATGGGCCCAGCTGTTTACAGATCGCTTCATAAGAGCCGACTACAACAGTGAAACTCTCGGCAGGGCCCTCTACCCACTTGACCCCTACAAAAGCTATCCTGTACCCCGACTATGTTTACTTAGAATATTGTGTGCGTGATAACGTATTCCCCCATAGAAGTCAATGGGGCACTAAAATTGGGAAAAAATGTAACACCCAACTCGCAAGCAAACACGATCCCACATCCTCAAGTGTGCTAACCCGACATAAAAATATGAATATTTCAAATTCCAATGTTCTTCACATAGAATACTATATTCTATTTATTTATATACATATTTCTATATATATATATATATCTGATGTTGTTTTGGTAAAATATGTATTTATGCCTATATATATATATATATATATATATATATATATATATATATATATACATATATATATATATATATATATATATATACATGGTTATATACAGGTATAAAAATATACATATATATTGTATATATAGGAATATATATTATATAATGTGAAATATTTACAATAAATACATAGTTAAAACCTTTATTAAAAATGAATATTGCATAAATATTCTTTTTCATGTTTTCATCTAATTAACTGCAAAGGGCTCCAATGCACGTCTATATATTTCTATATATGTGTACATATGTATTTATGTGTTTATATTTGTATATATGTCTGTAAATAGATATATACACATATGTACATAAATACATATGTACACATATATACATACACACACACACATATATATATATATATATATATATATATATATATATTATATATATATACACAGTACAATAAAGCCCTAGTCTATTTGTCTTTTTATTAGATAGTGTTATTATAAGTGTAACTATACTTTCTGATGTATTTTTGATGTGTGTTGTGACACTTTTTTGCTTCACAAAATAGATAACCAGAGCTCTGAGGATGTATTAGTTATTATAGTGTAAATTGCAATCCCGTTTACATTCAACTTGTAATACGAGCAGAAAACCTGATGTGCGCAAACACCCGCAATAAACTCCTTATCGCTCGCATGTAACTGTTAGCGATCCACTCGTAATCTGGCCCATTATGTTGCCCTATCACAAAACTTACTACCAGAAGACCCCAGATATCAGTAATAGCTAACAATCAGCTAGATTACGAGAGTGAGCGATATAGGGAAATTAACAACCTCAACATTTTCAGCGTTATTTCACCTACCTATAGCACTGCTATTACAAGTTTAAAAAAAGCAGGCTTGTGCAGGCGAAATGGTTGCGTTGAGCTCCATACCGCACCGAAATCAAGCGCTGCTTTGACGTGCTCGTGCTCGATTTCCCCATAGACATCAATGGGGAGAGCCGGAAAAAAAAAAGTCTAACACCTGCGATCGTGGAAACAAAAGCTCCGTAACGCAGCTCCTTTGATGTCTATGGGGAAAGAAAAAGTTATGTTTAAACCTAACACCCTAACATAAAAACCACGTCTAAACACCCCTAATCTGCCGCCCTGACATCGCCGCAACCTACATAATGTTATTAACCCCTAATCTGCTGCTCTTAACATTGCCGCCACCTAAATAAAAATATTAACCCCTAATCTGCCGCCCTTAACATCGCCGCCACCTACATTACAGTTATTAACCCCTAATTTGTCGCCCCCAATGTCGCCGCCACTATACTAAAGTTATTAACTCCTAAACCTCTGGCCTCCAACATCACTAACACTAAATAAATATATTAACCCCTAAACCTAACCCTAAGCATAACCCTACCCCTAACGTAACCCTAATCCTAACCCTAACCCTAACACCCCTAACTTAAATATAATTAAAATAAATCTAAATAAACCTTACAATTATTAACTAAATAATTCCTATTTAAAACTAAATACAAACTTACCTGTAAAATAAAACCTAAGCCAGCTACAATATAACTAATATTTAATTTTTATTTTACAGGTAAGTTTGTATTTATTTTAAATAGGTAGACTAGTTAGTAAATATGTATTAACTATTTAATAACTACCTAGCTACAATAAATACAAAGTTACATGTAAAATAAAACCTAACCTGCCTTACACTAAAAACTAACATTACAATAAAATAAATTAAATTATTAAAATACAATTTTCTAAATTCTAAAGCCCCCCCCAAAATTAAGAAAACACCCTAGCCTACAATAAACTACCAATAGTTCTTAAAATGGCCTTTTGTGGAGCATTGCCCCAAAGAAATCAGCTCTTTTACCTGTAAAAAAAAATAAAATACAAACATCCCCCCAACAGTAAAACCCACCACCCAACCAACCAACCAACCCCCCCAAATAAAAACCTAAAAATCTAAATAAACCTAAGCTAATCATTGCCCTGAAAAGGGCATTTGGATGGGCATTGCCCTTAAAAGGGCATTTAGCTCTTTAACATTGCCCAAACTCTAAGCTAAAAAAAATAACACCCAAAAAACCCTTTAAAAAAATCTAACACTAACGCCCGACGATCCACTTCAAGACATCCAGCACGGAGCATCCTCTTTTTACGATGGTCACTGTAAAATGAAGTTTCCCTTTAAGTGACGTCATCCAAGATGGCGTCCCTTACATTCCTATTAGCTTAAAGATTTCTATCAGCCAATAGGAATTAAAGGTGAAAAAATCCTATTGGCTGTTGCAATCAGCCAATAGGATTGAACTTTCATTCTATTGGCTGTTCCATTCGCCAGCTGGATAAGGATGGATGTCTGGACTTTGAAAACTGTAAGTGGATCGTCGGGGGTTAGTGTTAGTTTTTTTTTTTTAATGTTTTTTTGGGTGTTTTTTTTTTTAGCTTAGGGTTTGGGCAATGTAAAAGAGCTAAATGCCATTTTAATGGCAATGTCCATCCAAATGCCCTTTTCAGGGCAATGGTTATCTTAGGTTTATTTAGATAGGTTTTTATTTGGGGGGTTGGTTGGTGGGTTTTACTGTTGGGGGTGTTTGTATTTTTTTTTTTACAGGTAAAAGAGCTGATTTCTTTGGGACAATGCCCCACAAAAGGCCCTTTTAAGGGCCATTGGCAGTTTAGTGTACACTAGGGTTTTTTTTATTTGGGGGGGCTTTTTTAATTTGATAGGGCTATTAGATTAGGAGTAATTCATTTTTATTTTTGATCATGTGTTTTTTTTATTTTTTGTAATTTAGTGTTTATTGTTTTTGTAGAAAATTGTATTTTAATAATTTAATATATTTTATTTTATTGTAATGTTAGTTTTTAGTGTAAGGCAGGTTAGGTTTTATTTTACATGTAACTTTGTATTTATTTTAGCTAGGTAGTTATTAAATACTTATTAACTATTTACTAACTAGTCTACCTAGTTAAAATAAATACAAACTTACCTGTGAAATAAAAACAAAACTATTAGTTATATTGTAGCTAGCTTAGGTTTTATTTTACAGGTAAGTATGTATTTAGTTTTAAATAGGAATTATTTAGGTAATAATTGTAAGGGTTTTTTAGATTTATTTTAATTATATTTAAGTTAGGGGGTGTTAGGTTTAGGCTTAGGGTTACGTTAGTTTTAGGTTTAAGGGTTAATATATTTATGTAGAGTTAGTGATGTGGGAGGTCAGAGGTTTAGGGGTTAATCATTTATTTAAGTATATTTTGTTGTAGGGGGCTTGCAGTTTAGTGGTTAATAAGTTTATTATAGTGGCAGTGTGGGCGGACGGCGGATTAGGGGTTAATAATCTTTAAATAATGTTTGCTATGCGGGAGGGCCTCGGTTTAGGGGTTAATAGGTAGTTTATGGGTGTTAGTGTACTTTTTAACACTTTAGTTATGAGTTTTATGGTACAGCTTTGTAATGTAAAACTCATAACTACTGACTTTAGATGGCAGCACGGATCTTGTCAGTATAGTGGTGTACCGCTCACTTTTTGGCAAAACTGCTGCCATATAGTGCTGCAGACACGTGCACACTCCTGAACTTACCTTCCTGCTTTTCAACAAAAGATAACAAGAAAAGGGAAAAAAATAATAATAATAGAAGTAAATTGGAAGTTTGTTTAAAATGTAATGTTTTGTCTGATTCATAAAGGAAAATGTTGGGGTTTTATGTCCCTTTAAGAGTTGTAAAACAGTCATTGTATATGCCATTTTCAGTTAAATTCAAAAATTTTAACTCCAATAACAAGTACTTAACTACGGAAAACACATTTTTAGGGAACTTTGCAAGTGAAAACTCATTTGCAGCTGTGGGTTTTAGTGGCCAAAACATCTTTGCATTGAGATAGCTTGAAAAACTCACTTCCCATATGAGCCAAAACCTCATTATCAGGAGCTTATATCAGAATGATTAGAGCTGTTGAGGCACGTGACATGAGCCCTTTTATTTGGAGTTAAATGATTGGTTCCAGATACTGCAACTTTATGACTAACCACGGAGATAAACATAAACTCTTATTCGTAATGTACCATAGCTACTATCAAACAATGAAATGTGCGGGACAATAAACGTGAATTGTTTCCTAAAAACACACAGGAATTAATATATAGAATTAATTTGAATCTTTATAAATCAGTTAATACAGATGTTTTTTTTACTAGTGCAAATTAACATATGGATTGTAACCTGTATTTGAGCTGATTGGACTGTTTAGGCCATCCTATTTGTTATTAAACTTTCCTTTTATATTAGGCTATGACAATGCAGATATAAAACTGTAGCTTGGGAGACATTTTTTATATTTTTCATTCATTTGCAAGCTGTTACCTTGGATGGTACATTTGCACATTTTCGGAATAGCAATTAAAAAAATTGTTTTAGAAAGTACAGTAAAATGAATATTTCATGTAGTCTATTGATTATTTTGCTTGTAGAATGCAATCACAAGCACTTTGAAACCGCATGTGGCTCATATAGCATGAGCAGTAAACAGTTTCCTATAAGATATGAATTCTGGCTGCTTTAACGAATAACTCTCTAGAGATGCAAGGAAGGAAGAATTGCCTAACGGGTTCTGGAAATCCATGAGAGTCTCCAACTAGTAAAATCTACTTTAATTCATAAACTACTCAACTTATTACTTGATGTCCTTTGAAATTGGAAGTTGAAGATCCCTATGGTTGATCTTAAATACTTATTAGAAACTTAAGTACAACTTAAGATACCGTTAAAGGGACCGTCAAGTAAAAAAAAAAACTTTAATGATTCAAATATGGCATGTAATTTTAAACAACTTTCAAATATACTTTTATCAGCAATTTTGCTTGGTTCTTTTGGTATTCTTAGTTGAAAGCTAAACATAGGAGGTTCATATACTAATTTCTTAGACCTTGAAGGCCGTCACTAATCTAAATGCATTTTGGTAGTTTTTCACCACTAGAGGGCATTAGTTCATGTGTTTCATATAAATAACATTGAGCTCATGCACATGAATTTACTGAGGAATGAGCACTGATTGACTAAAATGCAAGCCTTTCAAAAGAACTGAAATAAGGGGGCAGTTTGCAGAGGCTTAGATACAATGTAATTACAGAGGTTAAAAGTGTATTATTATAACTGTAATGGTTATGCAAAACTGGGGAATGGGTAATTAAGGGATTATCTCGCTTTTTAAATTGATACTATTGGATGAAGTTTTACATACCAAACCCAACACATTATAAACATCAACGTTAAAGGGACAGTAAATACATTAAATATATTAAACAATTTTGCAATATAATTTTATTATTTATTTTGCCACCTTTTCAAATTTTGTAATGTAGCTCTGAAAATTGAGTAATTTCTAGTTCTTAGAATTTGAAATGCATCCTGCTGACTTCCCAAGGCTAACTCTATTACATGCCTACCCCTTATTGGATTTATCAGATAACAACTGCAAAACAAGCAATTTATACTAGCTTTATGACAGCCTTATTGTCTGTGGACTAAATCCCAGAGTGGCTTCTCCAAATAAGGCAATGGTGAGTGGAGTTTAGCTATTAAAAAACAATTGCAGTAAAAAAGGAATGTATTGTGTTTTAAAAACTTAAGACTTAGGTGATATGTTATTTTATAGCAACACAATTGAAATGTTTTGTAATTACAACGGGATAGATTACAAATTACCATGAGTTGCCATAAGCAATATCACGACTACCCAAACTTGCGGGCGTATTACAAGTTGAAAGTAAACGGGGCACTCAAGCACAAACAAAATTTGTAATTGTAAAGGGTAAAAAATAAGTTGCACCAAACACAACATAAGTACATTCAAATAAAGTGTTACACTCATATATACACTATATGATAAAAATGACTCATATAAATATTTAAATAAAAATTATAAGGGTTAAAAGGTATATGGTAAATGGCAAGGTATTTGACTGAAAGGGGCTATAATGTGAGTGTGTGTATATGTATATATATATATATATATATATATATATGTGTGTGTGTGTGTGTGTATTTATGCGTTTATTTACTGTATGTATATATGTATATACATGCATATATACAAATATAAACATATATATATACATATATACACTTACAGTATATATACACTCAAATACCTTAAACATTGAAAAATCATTTTTAATCAATTTTTATTGTAAATGCTTTACCTTCCAATGTACATATGTTACATTCCACTTACAAGAAAATGTTCTTCATATTTTAAAATATAATTTTCTATATATCTTTTATATATATCTATACCTATATATTCATATAGATATATAGGTATATATATATATATATATATATATATATATATATATTTAACAATATCATCTCTGGATTTCAGCCCTTTCTACTGAATTGAATGACACAGGGATGGATCCATACTTTCCCTTCTATGTCCAATGGGACTTTCACATCCTCTGAGATATCATTATTGGGGTCTCACTGCTTATAAAAGTTTCTGTCATGATCCATTGGGGCATGAAGTACCATTATGATTTATACATATAAAATATATAGGTCTCTGATACATTTAAACACTAGATGTGTCATGTTTAGCGCTATCCATTAATCCGTATTTAGTATTGTTATTTATACACTACTATAATTTCACGGTAACAAAATGTGCACTGTTTCTATTTGTTTTTAAAATAATTTTTGTGCTTCCATTTATTAGTACATGCTGTTTCAAATGTGGGTTCATCCACGATGTTATCAATATTCTTTATTGAATTCCTAATTGTATCTGATTAAGGTACACATCGTTGTTATGCCCAAGGTTTTTCTCAGCAGTGTGACTATGTGATCGATACAAGCTGTCAGTTCATTCGCAACCGCTAACGCTACTGTTAGTTTACACAGGTTACCATAACAATGTCGGCACATACGTCATGACGCTACGCATGTGGGTGCATTCTGATGAGGTCACGTGAATGTGTCTGGTGCCGGTACACTTGGAGTTGCGGGGGTAATTAGACACGCATATAAGGGGTGTGTATCACTATGTTTTTAGCGTGCCATTTGTAATCTGGCCCACAGTGTTTAGTACTGTTCTTTAGCAAACTGGTAATGTTAGACATACCATAGCTAAAAAATGTTTAAAAGGATAGTCTAGTCAATATTAAACTTTCATGATTCAAACAGAGCATGCAGTTTTAAGCAAATTTCTAATTTACTCCTATTATCAATTTTTCTTTGTTTTCTTGGTACCTTTATTTGAATGTAAGTTTTGAAGCCTGCTCATTTTTGGTTCAGCACTTAAGTAGCGCTTGCTGATTGGTGTTTAAATGTAGCCACCAATCGGCAAGCGCTACCCAGGTGCTTAACCAAAAATGGGTTGGCTCTTAAGCTTACATTCAAATAAAGGTACCAAGAGAACAAAGAAAAATTATAATAGGAGTAAATTAAAAAGTTGCTTAAAATTGCATGCTCTGTTTGAATCATGAAAGTTTAATTTTGACTAGACTATCCCTTTAATTTAAAATGTACCATGTTTTTGATCAGATTTAATGTAACTTTTAATGGGTAACTATGTGGGCAAGATTACAAGTTGTGCGTTATGAGTTTTCCCTCACCCGATATGGTCTTTTCGCAATCAATTTCCATTGCACAGCTATTATAAGTCTTGAAAATCGCTAATGCGCGGGCTCATTCGCCATTTACACAACAATCGAAGCGCTGTAGTTAACAGTTTTGCTCAACAAAAGTTTCACAAAACGCTTCAGAAATACATTACAAAGTACAGTTACACTCAAATTAACACTGTCTGATAAAATTATTTAAAAAAAATATTGCACACAAAAGTTTTAAGGGCTCAATGATACGAGATCTTGGGTGTTAGAAAAAAATGAGAAGCAGGGATTTTACATTGACATATATACACATACATAGAGAAACATGGATGTATATGTAAAGTTATATGTTTAACTATGGAGTCGATAATAAAAAGATTTTACATTCAAAGAGATATTTGCAAATAGATCTCGAGATAGACATAAATATATTCATATACATGTATCCCTATAAAAAAAAAATCTGATATATCAGTCTAAAAAATCACATATATGGAGAAATATTTATTTATAAATAAATAGAACATTTTCCATTACAAAAACAATATGAAGTATATGCATTTTCATGTACACTTTTCGAGGAGAATACGTCAAGGGCTTTGTGCAACAGATTAGGGTTTTAGTTTTTTTTTTCTTTTTGTCTTCTCCATTGACTTCTATGGAGAATACGTGAACGAGCACGCGATTTGGCTGTTTGGATTACGCAGATTAACGCGCGCACAAAATAAGTTATTTTGCAACTTGAAATAGCTGCGCAACCCCAAATGCGAAAAAAAACTATAACGCATGCAGTGTTTTCACAACTGATTTGCTGCGAGACTTGTAATCTTGCCCTATATTTGCTATTTATTTTGCGTGCGCAAGTTGCTTTTTGCAAAACAAATGGAGGGCATTCTGACACTTAACAAATGGTGTCCATACTCACATGGCGGCCTTAGAATCCATGTTCTGTCCCAAACAACTTTAAACACTCAAACGTGATGAAGTAAATAAAACAATCTAAACTGTAAATTGAGTTTATTTAAAAGAGTAATCATGGATACTTAATTAGAACCAAAGGCACTAAAAAACAGTGATGTTTTTGGCATCTCTGCCCTTAATTATGTAAGCATGATTAAGGGCAGAGATGCCCAAAGCATCATTATTTTTATATGCCTTTGGGATTTAATAAAATTAAGTTTTAAAAAGTGCTGCGGACGAATTGAATTGCATTACTTTAGAGAGAGTAGCCTCCAGGCTTTAATAGCACTAAAACAGAATATCTTTAGATATTTAATTAGGCAGCAAAATTAACTACACCCTACTAGCCAAAATTCATAACCCTCAGAACGTCCACTGCCAAACAGAACAGCCTATGTATGGTCAATAATACAGACCAGACACAGCTCTGGACACTTTCACCAGAGTCAATGTCTACAGCCACTGAAAATGAAAGTTGTTCAGGAGACTGTGACCCAAAAACAATAGAGTTGTACAAAAAAGTTAGCATAAGAAACAAGTCACTACAGCCCCTAATTTAATAGTAAGATAGCATGCTAGCACAAACAGCTTTAAGAACATTCCATAGAAAGTGATAGGACCTGCTAACAAAATTTACTCTTAGTAGCCTTCCTTTGGTAGTAGGCATGCAAATGACAACAGCAGCATTCTTCCCAAGATTTATTGGTCAACATCTGTGATTTGTAAACTTATATTTAGATATCAATATATTAATTTGTGATTGCAATGAGGCTTTAAAACAATGTAAATAATAAAGAAAATCTGAATTGTTAACCGTCTGTTATAAATTTATATTATTGCTTCTGTGATTTGTGAAAATCTGGTTAATAAAAATCCCTGGGAAGCTAAAAAAAATTTCATGTACATTTTTCTGTTATATTATTTAGTTAATTAAATTAGTTTTATTAATTTGAACAGCAGCACATTTAATTGTTTTATATATCTTAGAAAATAATGCTAGGGAGTGTGTCTGGGCAGATGTAATGACCAGCAGCTATGTCAGCAACAGAGGAATAGGACACCGATTATCTGCCAAATATAGGATATCTCTCTAACCATCCATTTTTGGAAATTATAAGAAGTTATTCTACATTTAATCTGAATCAAAATTTATATAATCTGCCATAGTATAACTAATTATTGATGTTTAGGGACAGACAGTCATGCCCTAAATGTTGTCCAATCAAGTCTTTACCTATCATAGGGAGGATGGAGACTACTTGACTAAAAAGGGTCAGATGCAAATGACTAAGGGCCAAATTACGAATGGAGCCCTAATATTTACATGAGAAAGGAAAAATGTATATTGCGGGTGTTTGATTTACCATGTCCTCAGAGCTTTGGTTAACAAAACAAAAAAATATCACAAAACACATAAAAAATACATTACAAAGTACAAAAAAATATTGCGCTAAAAAGTAATAATGGCTAAAAATATGAGGTCTCAGTTAGAAAAAAAGGCAGGCAAAGGGCTTAAACATTGAAATACATACATATACATGTATAAATATGTATATGCAGGGCTTTTGTATGGGGGTTCTCACCGGTACTGAGTATTCCCACCTCTGCCAACTCATAAGAGGTAATATTTGTAAATACCATGTTAATACTCTAGTTTTCACAAGAGGGGGCTGCAAAATACATCAAATATTGTAAATAATCTTGTCCCCTTGCTCTTCCGAAAGTTACTGAGCAGAATATAGGAATCAATAATCAATGAGTACCAGCACCTTTTTTTGAGTATGGCAACTTTTTTTCCCCACAGAAACCCACACTGTGTATATGTATATATATATATATATATATATATACACTGTATATATATATATATATATATATATATATATATATATACACTGTATATGTATATATATATATATATATATATATATATATATATATATATATATATATATATATATACTGTATATACACTCACCGGCCACTTTATTAGGTACACCTGTTTAATTGCTTGGTAACACAAATTCCTAATCAGTCAATCACATGCCAGCAACTCAATGCATTTAGGCATCTAGTGTAATGCTCGTGGGATATTCCACTATCAGACTGAACTTGACCAGTAGTCTTCTTATCCCGGCATCAAGCCGGAATGATAGGGAATATCCCAGAGCAGAGAAAGTTCGCAAGATGAGGTAAGCAGTATTCACCATAGGCAGGATAGTCTTTGTCGGCAACAGGCAGGGAATCAGCGGTTAGGTAGTTCACAGGTAGACCACTTGAAGGACTGAAGACAAACAGGATAGCCTGTTGCCGTTAAAGGCAACAGGTAGAGAAACCAGTGATAAGGCAGTTCAAGGGTAAACCACTAGAATGGTCATGCAGGCAGGGTTTGGCAACAGTAAGGCAGTCCAAAGGTAAACCACTAGAATGGTCAGGCAGGCAGGGTTAGCAACAGTAAGGCAGTCCAAAGGTTCAAGGGATAAACAGGTAGAGTGGTCAGACAGGCAATGTTCAGCAACTGTATGGCAATCCAGTATTTTAGGTGTTAAGCAAGCAGAGTAGTCAAACAGGCAGAGTTCATTAACAGTGAGGCAATCCAGTACTTTAGGTGTTAAGCAAGCAGAGTAGTCAAACAGGCCGAACTTGTTAATGAAATAGCAATCTAGAATGCAGTAATCTATCACACCCAGGAGCACACAAATTAACACCTATATTTGGGCAGTGATAGATAGAAAGTGAGCAAATTACATAGGCGCAGGATTCGCGTCACAGGAGATCCTGACCAGCTTCAGAAAGAGAGGAGCGTGCGGCGATAATGTCAGTGCCGCTCCCAACAGGAGTCGACACATCTCTTGACAACGAGCAGAGTAGCAGGCGCCGCGTCCCTAGCAACGGTTAGAGTGGCACGGCGTGACATCTACACGTGGTAAAGATGACTTTCTGAAGTTCAAACTGAGCATCAGAATGGGGAAGAAATGGGATTTAACTAACTTTGAACGTGGCATGGTTGTTGGTGCCAGAAGGGCTGGTCTGAGTATTTAAAAAACTGCTGGGATTTTCATGCACAACCATCTCTAAGGTTTACAGAGAATGGTCAGAAAAAAAGAAAATATCCAGTGAGCGGCTGTTATGTGAATGACAATTCCTTGTTGATGTCAGAGGAGAATAGGCAGACTGGTTCGAGATGATAGAAAGGCAACAGTAACTCAAATAACCACTCGTTACAACCAAGGTATGCAGAATACCATCACTGAATGCACAACACGTTGAACCTTGAAGCAGATGGGCTACAGCAGCAGAAGACCACACCGTGTGCCACTCCTGTCAGCTAAGAACAGGAAACTGAGGCTACCATTCTAACCAAAATTGGACAATAGAAGATTGAAAAACGTTGTCTGGTCTGATGAGTCTCGATTTCAGCTGCGACAAGATGGTAGGGTCATAATTTGGCGTAAACTACATTAAAGCATGGATCCATCCTGCCTTGTATCAATGGTTCAGGCTGGTATTGGTGTATGTACATACATACATATACTGTACATATTTAGACTTGTATATGTATGAATTCCTATGTTAAAGCCCTTTGCCGGCTTTTTTTTTCTAACACCCGAGATCTCATATCTTTGAGCCCTTATAACACTTGTGAGCAATATTTTTTTTTCAAATAATTTTTATTGGACAGTGTTATGAGCATACATGTACTTTGTAATGTAATTTTGATGTTTTTTGTGCAACTTTTTATTTTCGTGAAACAGTTAACTACAGCTCTGAAGTTGCAGTAATGGTTCTATTGTAAATCGTGATTGTGCTCACACAATCGGGTTTAAGCTCAACTTGTAATATAAGCGGTAAGCCCGATAAGCGTAAATCTTCGCGATATACCCCTTATTGCTCGGGCACACATGATTGCTCTCCACTTGTTATCTAGCCCATTATTAGAGTAAGAAAAGTCACTGTTTGAGGTGGCATTAAAGTATTCTCTCTATATATATTTCTCTCTCTCTTTTTCTTTCATGATCCAAACAGAGCATACATTTAAAAAAAAAAGTTTCCAATTTAGATTGATTGAGTTTACATAATTATCAAGCTTGCTTTGTTCTCAAGTTATTCTTTGTAGAAGAGATACCTTGGTAGATAGCGTACACTAAAACTGCAGGCAAAGTGCTGCCATCTAGTGCTCTTAAAAATATATAACATTCTAATAAAACTGCTGCCATTTAGTGCTGAAGAATTTGTGTTTCATATCCCTTTAAGTATAGGATGATGATGATAATGATAATGATGATGATAAAGATGCCTCCCCTCGTCTCTATGAGGTATATTGTAGCAAAAGCTGAAAATCAAAATACTTATTGTATAGAGCAATATTGTTTAATGGCCATAATTAAATTTTTATAATAATTTAATAAGCCCTTTTGAATACTCTTTATTTCTATTCCTTTTAGCTCATCAGACAATATTAGGGACTAGATTTCTTCATAGAAAATGGGGTTTTTATTGTTTGCTGTCACAGTGTGTTCCTTTTTGTTCATTAATTTTATAATGAAAGCCTTCTCTGTTGGGCTTGCAGAAAACCACATGTCTATTATTTTATTAACTGATTCACACTACGTGCTATTACTTTTTCAAATGCCAGCACATAAAAGAATGGCTATTTTTTGGTTTTCTTCTGCCAGTAATAAAAAGACATAGACGGTGTTAATTTAGTGGATAGATGACACATTTAATCACAGATAGCTACTAACTGATATGGTGTATTTCTTGAATGATATAATTTTCTGGTCATTTTAAATAAGTACGATTATGCTTAAAGGGGTACCTATAGATAAAATCTCAGCTCAAATGTCAAATCTAAAGTTTTGTAAACAGATGCTGACTGATTTTAATTGTACTAGAAGCCAACAGCATTTTACACTAAAGTAATAAACCAGAAACTATCACAATCCTATTGTAAATATGTGTATGAAACATAAACATAGTAAATATAGATAAATTACGCTGGAGTCACAATCCAGTCATAATTTCTTGCTACTCCTTTTTCATTGACTGATTTGCCTTGTATTAGTCTCAAACACCAGCTGTAAAGCAGATGTAATCTCAATGTGGAGCGATAAAATTTGATTAATCTGTGCCTGGGTACTTTACATTCTAAAGTCAACCCCCACCACAATAAACCAAGACAATTCTACTGCATTCAGTTTTACTTCCCGTCCCTTCCACTACAATTAAAGGGATAGTCTAGTCAAACATAAACTTTCATGATTCAGACACAGCATGCAAGTTTAAGCAACTTTCTAATTTACTCCTATTATCAATGTTTCCTCATTCTCTTAGTATCTTTATTTTAAAAAGCTAGAAAGTAAGCTTAGGAGCAGGCTTATTTTTGGTTCAGCACCTGGGTAGCGCTTGCTGATTGGATGGCTTAGACACCAATCAGCAAGCACTACCCAGGTGCTTAACCAAAAATGGGCCGGCTACTATGCTTACATTCCATTTTTTAAAAATAAATATACCAAAAGAAAGATTTTTTTTTTTAAATAGGAGTAAATTAGAAAGTTGCTTAAAATTGCATGCTGTGTCTGAATAATGAAAGTTTAATTTTGATTATAATATCCATTTAAGAATAATATTAAAAACTGCCAACTAATAATTTTATACCTCACTGCAAATAATATGCTAATCACACTACATTTAGTTGCTACTTTAAACCACATACCAAACCCTGCAAAAGGGTATTTCCCTAATGCAATATTGTTCTCAAATTTCAGTAAATCAGAGAGTAGCCCCTTAAACCTGAGCAAGCAACACAGGCTATGCTAAAGACCAATAACACAAAAGGTTGCACCTAAAGTAGAAGGTCAAGTTGCTGAGCAGGAGACTTGTGGAACAGCACAGTTCAAGCATGGTAAGAAGGACAATCCAAAATAGTGGTCAGTAGGAGCCTAGGTTAGGACCAGTCAGGCAGTGAAGTACAAGTAATCCAGAGAGAGGTCAAGGCTAGCCAGGTAAGCAACAAGTACAGTCAGGGTTAAATCAGGACCCAGAAAAGTATTTAAAAGAAGTCATAAGTTTAAGCTGAGGAAATAAGGCAGAATTACAGCATACCCTAAGAAGATTCCAACAAAGAGCACCCAATATGGCCTAAGCATCTTTTTAAAGATAAATTAGAGCAAACACGATTTTGGAGAAAAAAATGAAAGAGACATGAAACCCCAAATTTGTCTTTCATTATTTATATAAATACAATTTTAAAAGTTTCCAATTAACTTCTATTATCAAATTTGCTTCTTTCTCATGTTATTCTTTGTTGAAGAGAAACCTAGGTAGGTATCGTGCACATGCCTGAAGCACTACATGACAGGAAATAGTGCTGCCATCTAACGGCTAGATTTAGAGTTTTGTCCGATCAGCCAATAGAATCCGAGCTCAATCTGATTGGCTGATCGGATCGGCCAATCGGATTGAACTTGATTCTGATTGGCTGATTCCATCAGCCAATCAGAATATTCCTATCTTAATTCCAATTGGCTGATAGAATCCTATCAGCCAATCGGAATTCGAGGGACGCCATCTTGGATGACGTCCCTTAAAGGAGCCTTCATTCGTCGGTAGTCCGTCGGGCCAGCAGGATGTTCCGCGTCGGAGGTCTGCAAGATGGATCCGGAAGAAAGAAGATTGAATATGCCGTTGATAGAAG
Organism: Bombina bombina; assembly: GCF_027579735.1. Lineage (NCBI taxonomy): Eukaryota > Metazoa > Chordata > Amphibia > Anura > Bombinatoridae > Bombina > Bombina bombina. Next base: position 726,818,752 of record NC_069499.1, read on the forward strand.
ACTTCAGCCGGATCATGGACCTCTTCAGCTCCCGCTTGGATGAAGACTTCAGCCGGATCATGGACATCTTCAGCCCCCCGCTTGGGCTTGGATCAAGACATCGGAGGAGCTCTTCTGGATCGATCGGTGAACCTGGTATGGTGAAGATAAGGTAGGAAGATCTTCAGGGGCTTAGTGTTAGGTTTATTTAAGGGGGGTTTGGGTTAGATTAGGGGTATGTGGGTGGTGGGTTGTAATGTTGGGGGGGGTATTGTATGTGTTTTTTTTACAGGCAAAAGAGCTGAATTCTTTGGGGCATGCCCCGCAAAGGGCCCTGTTCAGGGCTGGTAAGGTAAAAGAGCTTTGAACTTTAGTAATTTAGAATAGGGTAGGGCATTTTTTTATTTTGGGGGGCTTTGTTATTTTATTAGGGGGCTTAGAGTAGGTGTAATTAGTTTAAAATTGTTGTAATATTTTTCTGATGTTTGTAAATATTTTTTATTTTTTGTAACTTAGTTCTTTGTTATTTTTTGTACTTTAGTTAGTTTATTTCATTGTATTTATTTGTAGATATTGTATTTAATTAATTTATTGATAGTGTAGTGTTAGGTTTAATTGTAGGTATTTTATTTAATTAATTTATTGATAGTGTAGTGTTAGGTTTAATTGTAACTTAGGTTAGGATTTATTTTACAGGTAATTTTGTAATTATTTTAACTATTTTAGCTATTAAATAGTTCTTAACTATTTAATAGCTATTGTACCTGGTTAAAATAAATACAAAGTTACCTGTAAAATAAATATAAATCCTAAAATAGCTATAATATAAATATAATTTATATTGTAGCTATATTAGGATTTATTTTACAGGTAAGTATTTAGCTTTAAATAGGAATAATTTATTTAATAAGAGTTAATTAATTTAGTTAGATTTAAATTTATTTAACTTAGGGGGGTGTTAGTGTTAGGGTTAGACTTAGCTTTAGGGGTTAATACATTTATTAGAATAGCAGTGAGCTTCAGTCAGCAGATTAGGGGTTAATGTTTGAAGTTAGGTGTCGGCGATGTTAGGGAGGGCAGATTAGGGGTTAATACTATTTATTATACGGTTAGTGAGGCGGATTATGGGTTAATAACTTTATTATAATAGCGGTGCGGTCCACTCGGCAGATTAGGGGTTAATAAGTGTAGGCAGGTGGAGGCGACGTTGTGGGGGGCAGATTTGGGGTTAATAAATATAATATAGGGGTCGGCGGTGTTAGGGGCAGCAGATTAGGGGTACATAAGGATAACGTAAGTAGCGGCGCTTTGCAGTCGGCAGATTAGGGGTTAATTATTGTAGGTAGCTGGCGGCGACGTTGTGGGGGTCAGGTTAGGGGTTAATAAATATAATACAGGGGTTCGCGGTGTTAGGGGCAGCATATTAGGGGTACATAAGGATAACGTAGGTGGCGGTTGGCAGATTAGGGGTTAAAATAATTTAATTGAGTGGCGGCGATGTGGGGGGACCTCGGTTTAGGGGTACATAGGTAGTTTATAGGTGTTAGTGTACTTTAGAGCACAGTAGTTAAGAGCTTTATTAACCGGCGTTAGCCCAGAAAGCTCTTAACTACTGACTTTTTTCTGCGGCTGGAGTTTTGTCGTTAGAATTCTAACGCTCACTTCAGACATGACTCTAAATACCGGAGTTAGAAAAATCCCATTGAAAAGATAGGATACGCAATTGACGTAAGGGGATCTGCGGTATGGAAAAGTCGCGGCTGAAAAGTGAGCGTTAGACCCTTTCCTGACTGACTCCAAATACCGGCGGTAGCCTAAAACCAGCGTTAGGAGCCTCTAACGCTGGTTTTCACGGCTACCGCCAAACTCTAAATCTAGGCCTAAGGCTCTTGCTAATGTATAACATTGTTGCAAAACTGCTGCCATATAGTGCTGCAGACACGTGCATACCCCTGAGCTTACATTCTTGCTTTTCAACAAAGGATAACAAAAAATCAAAAACAAAATGACAATAGAAATAAATTGAAAAGTTGTTGAAAATTGTATGCTCTATCTGAATCATGAAAGACATTTTTTTGGTTTTATGTCCCTTTAAGCAACGTTGAAAAAAGACACAATATACATGTGGGTAGTATGCAAAAAGATGATGCATGAGGTATGACCGGGAGCCACATGACAAGACCCAAATAAATCATAATGATTCTCCGCCTCAAGGGACTACTTTAATTCATAATGTAAACCCCTCAAAAGACTCTAATCATTGATAATCTTTCTCCACATAGACTTGCATTTCCCAAGATGGTCCAATCCAAGGGTTTCCAACAGATTATGCCCCTCAAAGCAAGTCCGCTAACTCCAAGCCCAAAGTTCCCCTAGAACTCAATGGAACCCCAATAAACCCAAGGTTCCATGACTTCCCACATCCAATGAGCCCCTAGAAATCAAGAGACCCTCCAGTACCTAATTACTCAGTTTTCACAACCTCTGCAGTGCAAGGAAAACTTGCACAAAAATGTATACTCAATCATACTAAAATCATACCCCAAAACACTCTCTGAATACCAAATACCTCCACCAAAAAAGACAGAATTCTTAACACCCAAGGCTCACTCTCTTTGACTCCCCAAGGGAGCACTGAACTCAAAAAGTAATGCATTCAGCAAAGCCCTTAGGACTCACTGAGGTCATGGAAACAAATATAAATATATAAAAAAAAAAAAAAATGGAGTCCTTATACATGGGAGTACTGCAGAGGGAGCCACTGAGCTATGGGGTTTGCACTAGTTATAAGATAACTGATCACTACTACATTTAAATAATTTACCACCTCAAGGGAATCTACTTCTATATTAATCCTAATCCCAGTCCCTCAGGTTGCATCTACATGAAGCAATTTCTCCCTATTTTCAACCTGCCACCCCCCCCCCCACCCCAAAAAAAAAAAAAGAATCTGGCCCCTCCATTAACATAGATGGACCACTTTATTCCTGTGCATACCTGTCATAACACATACATTATTAGCTGTTATCTGCTGTAAAATATTATTACTTAATTATTATTATTATATTATCTCTAATGCTAAACATTGTTTTATTAATGTATATTTTTTACTGTGTTTTTCCCCCTAAACTTGCACTTTCATTCAATTGTTTTCTGACTTCTGTATTATTTTAAGGAAATAACAGTGTAGATCTTCGAAATTCTCTACATTCAGGTCAGGTACAGTTTTTACATAAGAAATAAAAGAACAGTGATTGCTCTCTGCATAAGGAGCAAGCAGCCGCAGTGTAATCTGAGACTATGTGGAGCCACCAATCCTGACACACATTGCCAGCTACACAGGCCTCTTAGCACAGCAAACTGCATCCCAAATGAAATGTAGATATTTTATGACTGTTAAAAATCATTTTGAATATTTTAGGTTCTGGAAGAGAACATCAAACTGTAAATTATAATTTTTTTTCTTGGGGTAATGGTTTGTTTATTGCACCCCAAATATTTTATTTGGTGCTTATCAGCAGTTAAAGAAACTCAACATTGAAATGCATACAATGGTATTTCAGTTTTGAAAAGAAACATTTTTGGAATATATATTTATTAGCAAAAAAGTCTCCAGTAAAAGTGACAAAGCATATGTACATATGCCAAATGCAACCTCAATCAAATGCTTCCCTTGCTCAGAGAGCATGTATTGTTTTGGCAGTGACTGCATCATTGCTGATACTCTTACGGGAATTTTTTTTTTCATGTCCATGCAGGGGTTATTGCCACCCCAGCTAAATATAGCTCCTTTAACCAAAACGTTTGCTTGTTTGTACTTAATTCTCACTCTGCTTTATAATTAATTAATTAATTAATTAATTAATTAAATTTAAATCAATTCTGAATGCTTTTATTTCAAAACACTTAAAATATATTATTTAAAAATAAAAGAATTAGATAAAATATTAGTTTCCTCTCTCTCGTCAGCAAGACTTTTAATGCGTGCAAGTTAACATGCATATTATAAGTTGAAAGTAAATGGTTTGTGCGCGAGTGACACCCGATGTGCGGTATCTTCAGGACTTTTCTTTCTCTGTCCAGGTAATACCTTACTGCTTCTATAATATTCATGTCTGGACCCTGTAGAGGCCAGTCCATGACTGTCAGTGTTTTATCACCTGCTTTTCTCTCCAAATATGATTTCACTGCATTAGCAGTGTGCTTGAGATGGTTATCATGCTGAAAGATAAAACCATTCACAATCAGGCACTTTCCAGAAGGAATGGCATGATGAATTAAATCCTGTCTGTAGTTTTCGGCATTCATGATCCCATCAATTTGGACAATATCGCCAACACCACTGGCAGAAATGCAGTCCCAAACCAGGACAGACCCTCCACAATGTTTTACTGAAGGCTGCAAGAGCTCATTCTTCCATCAATTGGACCAAAAAATGTAAAACTTGGATTGGTCCCGCCGTAATACTCTTTTCTGCTGATCTTCATTCTATCTTTGTGAGCTTTAGCATATCTTAGCCTTTTGCCCCGTTAACTTTCCAAAAAAGTGGTTTCTTGGCTGCTACCCCTCCACAAAGACCATTCCTGATCAAGCTTCTTCTGTACTGACTGTAGAAGGTTCAACTTGGCATCCCGATAAAGCTGCCAAATGCTGAGCCAGGTCCTTGCTGGACTTCTTCAGGTTTCTTAAAGAAGAAACTCTAAGAAACTTCTCATCATATATTGAAAATTTTCTTGGCCTTCCAGTCCTTTTTTGTACTTGAGCTCTGCTGATTCTTCAAATATTTTTGTCAGTGACATCATCATTCCGGGACTGCAACTATAATAATAATAATATAATAACTAGTATTTATATAGCGCCTTTCTCCCAGTGGGACTCAAAGCGCTTTTTCAGTGCTCGCTCTCGGAATTAACCAAATCGGCAGCTGAATAGTAATAGTTGTTATTATTACCCAATTTAATATCGATTATAGGGGTCTTAATCGTCTTACCATTAAAAATGCTTACCCTATTCAGCTCATCACTGAACTCTTTGACTGCCTCAAGGGAGCTACGGTCTTTTCTAAGCTTGATCTGAGAGGAGCTTACAATCTTGTTAGTGTTACAGACCCCATTCAGGAGGCCAGTAAGCAGATTGAATGTTACCTGTTAAAACAGGAAATAATAAGGAGAATGGGTATGTACTTCACAGAATCCTCAATGGTTATGAGGTAAAACAAAAACAGTCTCATTGCTCCACCCATGATCTCCCACAATCCTTCAGGATCATAAGTCCATGTCAAAATAAGAGGACCATGCTCTCACAACAGAGAGTTGCATTTTCATTTTAAATTATTACAAAATAGGAGTCCTATGCTCTCACAAGAGTTGCATTTTCATAAAAAAATATTACAAGCACCATATAAAACAAATACAATTAAACAAACATCTTTCAATATGAAACATGAAAATTGCATAAAACATGATACAATTGTGCACATATATTTTATGTGTCACATTAGGATCAAAGAGGGCCATAAATGGAAAACAGCATTTAACACCAGGAGCGTGCATTATGAATATCTTGTAATGCCTTTTGGCCTATGCAAAGCTCCTGTAATTTTCCAGGAATTTATTAATTAACAAGATATGTTACAACTGTTTGTTGTGGTGTACTTAGACAACATCCTCATACACTCACTCACACTTGAGGCTCAGCGATCTCATCTCACATGGGTACTTCAGAAACAACGTTAGAACAGCCTATTTTGCAAACTCGAACAATGTGAGTTCCATCAAACTCAAGTCACCATCCTAGGTTATGTAAATTCCACTGCAGGGTTCTCCATGGATCCTGACAAGTTATATGCAGTTCTGCAGTGGCCTCATCCAGTTGGTCTTCAGTCTAATATGTTTTTTGCACTTCGCTAATTACTGTAGAAACTTTATTAAAAACTTTTCTTCCTTGCTCAAACCTATCACAGACATGACCCATAAAGAGAATGATCCACTCCATTTGTGACCTACTGCAATATAGGCCTTTGAGAGTTTTAAACTGCCTTTGCTGCAGCCCTGGTTCTGGCTCATCCTAACACTGCTGTGCCTTTCATTCTAGAGATTGACAGGAGTAGGCGCCCTCTTGTCTCAACGTCCTACACCTGAAGGTTCCTTGCATCCTTGCAGTTTCTTCTCTAAGAGATTGTCACCAGGGGAGAGCAATCATGATATTGGCAACAGGTAATTACTGGCCATAATTTGGTCACTAAAGGAATGGGGACACCTTCTTGAAGTGAAAAGTGTAAAGGTGTTCATCCTCACACACCACAAGAATTTGACTTACCTAACCAAAGCTAAATGTTTGTCGCCCTGACAGGCCAGATGGGCGCTTTTTTGCCTCAGCTTAATTATTTGGTCTCTTACCTGCCTGGTAATAAGAATTTAGGGCTGATGCCCTCTCTTGACAATTTTCACCTCTGTCCAAGGACCAAATTGACTTCTCCCATGGGGGAAGAGATCTTCCCTGCACAAACCAATGTCCTTCCAGAGAAACCTAGTGGCAAGTGCTTTGTACATGAGAATCTTTGCAAAAAACTATTCTACACTTACAAATATCCTAAGGCCTGTCACTCTACAATTCTGGTGGCCAGGTCTTTGTTCTGATATTGCTGTGAATCCTGCTCAGTCTGTGCGCAGATTAAGACTCCTTGACATCTTCCTGTTTGTCTTCTCCAACCTATTGCTAATGGTGTGCATCCTTGGACACATCTATCTATGGACTTCATTGTTGATCTTCCTTTTTCTAATGGCAACACTGTTATCCTGATGGTTGTAGACCAATTTTGGCACTCCTTCTGTGCCCAAATGGGGATCCAGCTTTCCTTTCTCCTCTGCCTATCACCCTCAATCCATTGGGGCTGCGGAATGGTCTAATCAAGGTCTGGAACAGTTCCTCCATTGCTATGTTTCAGATCACCACAATTACTGGTCTGACCTTTTACCTTGGGCTGAATTCACTAGTTTTAGTGCTATTAATGCTTCCTCCCAGTTGTCCCCATTGGTTTCAACCATCCTTGTTGCCCATCATTCATGTTTCAGGGTATCTCGGCTTTGAGAAGCATCTCCGGGAACTCCGTTCCACTTCAGTGCAGATTCAGGATTGCCTTTGTCGGTCAATGCAGCGCCAAAAGGTCCAGGCTGATGGTAGACATCTACCTGCACCTACCTACCAGGTTGGGGAGAGGGTTTGGCTGTCCTCCCACAACTTGAACCTTAGTGTGCCTTCCAATAAACTGGCTCCCGCATACTCAGAGGGTCAATTTGGTTGCCTATGCTCTTAATCTTCCTTCCGCAATGCGCATCTCCAATGTTTTTCACATTTCCCTCTTGAAACCATTCGGTTTGCAAACAGTTTACCATTGTGTTGCCTCATCCACATCCTTTTTCTGTTGAAAACCATGAAGAATATGAGGTCAGCAGCAATATTGACTCTCATATGTCCAGAAGTTGTGCACAGTATTTGGCTCACTAGATGAGTTACATTCCAGAGGAGTGTTCATGGGTTCCCTCACTGATGTTCATGCTCCTGTCCTCCTCTGTGATTTCCATGCCAATTTCCCCAATAAGCCTTTTGTCCTCCTGTGGGGGAGGGGTCGATAAGGGGAGGGTAATATCAGGGTTTCTCCCTGACTTCAATAGTTATTTGCTACTTTTTTTTTTAACAATCTTTTATTTATCAAGTTTGATTTAACAATAAATAGATAAAGAATTTTTACAACAAAAATACTGTATGGTCTCAGTCTCCTATAGTCAGTACATCTTAAAGAGAAACAAACAGTTACCGGTATCAGCGCTTTGGTCCTGGTAGTTGGTAGAGGGCAAAAAATGAAAAATGAGAAGCCGGTTATGATTGTTCAGAAATTGAAGGTGCAAAAACCAACAGGCTGGCTGGTGTGGACAAACCAGCTGATGATCCCGGAACCTCTGCTGTTCAGATCCGGGTGTGCGGCTGCCCGTAGTGGAAGGTGTGTGCTCTCAGGTTACACCCAATCAGGAGCAGAAACTAGGACAGAATAGAAGACAGACGCAGCCCAATTCAAGTGCAGGGTAATTTATTGTGACATAAGTGCAAGTACACAATACATACTCACAAACGTTTAGAAGATAAAACAGCAAAATGGGTTAAAATGATCCCTCCAGTTGGGTAATTGAATTCACAGCCCAGCCACGAGCATCTCAGTCGGATAATACCAAGCCTGGGTGAGAGGTGCTGGAACTATAATTACTCCTGGTGGTGTAGTACAGAAAACTCTACGTACGTTTTGTCTGAGTTCGCTCAGACTTTTTCAAGAGTGTAATCAAAATGGTAATAAGCTGACTGCCTCACAGGACTCAAACCTGCTTTATAAAAGAGCCACTGTGGGTGGTAGAAAGATTCTCAGCCAATCATTAATCTTGCTAAGTGTGCAAACTGATTGTGTAAGGCTGAATCCAATAACAATTTAACAAAGTCCTAATTGTTGCTACTATTGCACATAGTGACTAAAAATCTTGTAAAATAAATGTTTATAACAGTACCAATTGTATTAGAATAGTTATTTGAAAATATTATTAAAAACATCTCTAAAATAGCCTAAATAGATACATAAAAAGATACATAAAAATTGTCTAATAAAAAATATTGAAATACTTAGATTATTAAAAAATATCCCTTAGCCCTAAAAGGTAACAGTAAATATAAAGAGTTAAAAATTAAACATCACATAAAAGCTTGTAAGTCTAGATCCACGTTGAGACCGTGAGGCTGCATGGAGTTAAGTTGGTAAATCCAATTTGACTCCCTGCGTCTCAATGTGAGGAGTCTATTAGGATATTTGTTTGCTGGAATCCAATCTATTATTTGCATTTTTAAAGAACTGGGGTCTTTGTTGTGGTGTAGCCTGAAGTGTTCTGATACACTATGTGTAGTTAGACCTATCTTAATGTTATTGACATGCTCACTAAGTCTAGTACGAACATTCCTTTTCGTTCTCCCAATATAGATAAGGTTGCATTTACAACTAAGAAGATAAACGGCATAGTTAGTGCCGCAATTGCATTTATATTTCATTTTAAATGATTTAGATCCATTGTAGTTTATAAAGGAATTCCCTGTTTTGATGTAGCTACACATTCCACACCTACTCACCCCACATCTGTATGTTCCTGGTTTTTGTTCCAGCCAAGTTGTTGGTGCAATTTTGTCTCTTAAGGCACTGCGTAATTTGGTGGGAGCTAAAATGTTTTTCAGGTCTCTGTTTTTTCTAAAAGTCACTAAAGGGGTTTTATATAGGGTAGCTCCTAAAATAGGATCTGCTTTTAATATTCCCCAATGTTTTTTTAAAACATTTTGAATGTCTCTGCTACCTTGATTATATGTAGTGACAAACCTGACTTCCCTATTTGGGTTGTTATTATTCTGTTTGGCTCTATTTTTAGATTGTAGAATGCTTGTTCTATCCATAATTCTGACCCTTTCTTTCGCTTTTTGTAAATCTTTCGGATCATAGCCTTTCTCCTTAAATCTATTATCCAAAAATGCTTCCTCTCTGTAGTAGTCAGAGTCTTTGGTGCAGTTCCTTTTGATCCGCTGGTACTGACCTAGCGGAATATTAGTTTTCCACCTTGGTAGGTGGCCACTTTTTGCGTTCAAAAACCCATTTTTGTCAGTGGGTTTGCGGTAGTTGGAAACTGCTATTTTCTGATTCTCATCCACGAATAACACTAAGTCCAAGAATTCTACTTTTTGTTTGTCTATTTTGGAAGTGAATTTGAGATTGTAATTGTTGTTGTTCATATGGTTCAACAATTCCCCACAGCTAGTTTCTGACCCCCTCCAAATCATAACGATATCATCAATATAACGATGGTACTTGATTGAATTACTGCTGTGGGGATTGTTGGCCCAAATGTGCTTAGATTCAAAATTGTCCATGTAAATGTTGGCATACGATGGGGCAAATGTAGTCCCCATCGCAGTCCCTTGTATTTGACAGAAAAATTGTTTCTCGAAAACAAAATAATTGTGATTCAGTATGAATCTGATCCTAATTAGAATAAAGTCTAAGTGTTTTTGGGCAACATTTGCCTTTTGTAGTGTCTCCTGTACTGCCTTGACTCCTGAGTCATGGGGGATGCAAGTGTACAAGGAGGACACATCACATGTTATCCAAGTATAGTCATCTTGCCACTCAAGTCCCTCAAAGATGTTGATGGTGTGTAGAGTGTCTCTCAGGTAGGCCTTAGTTTCTTTAACAAGGGGTTGGAGGTAATGATCAATGTAAATTGAAAGGTTATTAGTAAGGGAGCCTATACCCGATATGATTGGCCTACCGGGAGGTGCTACTAAGGTTTTGTGCACCTTAGGCAAGTGGTAGAAAGTGGGTATTGATGGATGCAATTCCATTAAATAATTAAATTCATCATTGTTTAGACTGTCGTTATTTTTTGCATCCTTCAAGATAGAAAAAAGTTATTTTTTATATTTTTGAGTGGGATCAAAATGTAGTTTTTTGTAAGTTTGGGTGTCACTAAGGATATTATTAGCCTCCTGGAGGTAATCACATCTGTCTTGTACAATGACCCATCCTCCCTTGTCCGCTGCTCTTATTATAATATTATTGTTTTTTTTAAGTAATTTTAAAGTATTTCTTTCCTGTGTAGAAAGATTGTCATTATATTTGGTTACCCAAGATTTGTTTTTAGTTTCCCACAATTTTTTAAAATCACTACAAACTAGTCTGTTAAAGGTGCTGATGCATTCACCCTGGGCTGAATATGGGTAGAAACTAGATTTCCTCTTTAAGTTACTATGCTCAATTAAGTCATTAGACTCATGAATAGAAAGATCCCCAAGGTCTTGATCCTCTGAGGTTGTGGGGTATGAGTCTGTGCCATCGTGTTGTAATTCATTAAGGACCCCTATAGTTTTATAGTCGTTCTCATTGAAGCTGATCTGTACTGGATTGTATATTTTTGGGGCACTTTTGATAAAATATCTTTTGAGTGTAAGATTGCGGATATACTTTTGTATATCTATATACGTCTGAAACTTATCTGGTGCTGATTTGGGGGCAAAGTTCAGCCCTTTGGCTAAAAGATTGACTTCATTGTCATTAAGAATTATACTTGACAAATTAAAAATATTAGCCTTATTTCTCTCTATCTCATCCTTTTTGGATTTATGTCTCTGGACCTTTCTCCCCCCTCTGCATCCCCGCTTCCTCTCCTTCTTTTTCCGGGAGTGACTTTTAAGTGTTGGAAATTTCTGTTTTCTGTTTCTTTTAGATTTCGAAACCTTGTTGTTGGGGGGATGGCCAGATCTAAAAAACCCAGTTCATGATTATTATTGAAAGTGGGTTCACCGTTGGTATGATGGGACATTTGAGGGTAAATCTGTGTCTTAGGTTTGGCTCCTTGTCTATTCCAACTTACATCCCTAAAGTCTCCCTCCCCATGGTTTTCTAAGATTTGGTATCTATTGGCACTATGAAAATTATTTACTGAGTTAGAGTGGAATCCTTGTTTAACATGATAATTATGTTGTTTATCCAAGTGTTTCAGGAAGGGTGGAGTAAAGTGACTGGGTCTATTTTGACGCCAGGTGTGGTGAGTGGGCGTTGACAGTGTTCTACTATTGTAATTACTAGCATAGGGTAATTGATCCCTAAGGCCTTGATGACTATATTTCTGTTTATTAGGCTGTTTATTGTAACCCCCATTCCTTGTATTTGGAGTTTGATTATTAGTACTCTTATTATTCTTCATATGGAAACTATTATGCGAGTTGTGTACCTCCCTGGTATTAGTGTGTGTTCTAATCGTGTGATCAGTTGTTATTGCAGATCTGACTCTGTTAGAATCACTATTCCTATTAGTTCTATCAACTTCTTGGTTATGAGTATTCAGGTGTTTCACATTATAGTCATAGACTTGATCATTTTTATACCCTGCACTTGAATTGGGCTGCGCCTGTCTTCTATTCTGTCCTAGTCAGTACATCTTGCACTTTTGAACGGTGTTTGAGCTTTTAGTGTCCTTTGATAAGTTCTTGGAGAGGTGCCTTTTTTTATAGTCCTAGTCTAAGGCTCTCTGCTGTTAGTGCAGAGTATGAGAGGAGTGACCATATATACAATCAACAGCTAGAAAAACAGTTACAGCATGGTTACCCATATAAAGTATTTAACATGGTTTGCTAAAGTTACAAAAAAAGAAATCATTTCAACATGTATTATACAGTACTGATAACCCAGTGTTTGTGAGCAAATGTGTGCCTCTGTAAGCTGTCAGGGGTGAACAAGGTCCAAGGTTCAGCTCAATTAGGCCAGAGTAGGTTCAGTGTTTAAATGATTGGGGGGGGGGGTTCTAGTCTGCCCGTCTAGGTGGGAAATGGGTCTCCCATAAGTACATTAGGTCAGCGTAGTAGTCATGTTTCCCTATGGTATAGTAAAAATATCTTTCTAGCTTTAAGTTATGAGTCATCTGATTTATCCACATGGTCAAGGTAGGAAGAGATTCTGATTTTCACAGTCTTGGGATAATCTGCTTAGCACTACATATTGCTAATTGGAAAAGTGATGAATAATGCTTAAAGGGCAATTTGAGAGTATTGTGGAATAAATATATTAGGGGGTCTAAAGGTATCTCGAATTTTAGGAGTGCGCTCAAGAATGAATTGATATCTTGCCAGTTTTGTACAACTTTATGACATGTCCACCATATGGGAAATGGTGTCCCCTTTTCAGCACACTTCCTCCAGCAACGATCTGTGGCTTCTGGGAATATATACTTCAGCCTATGTGGAGTAAGGTACCACCGGAGAAAAAACTTATAATTTGTCTCTAATAGAGTAGCTGAGAGGGCAATTTTGAGGTTTTTTGTAAGATAGTACACCATTCGTGTTTATTTAAGGTGTACGGTAGTTTCTTGTGCCAGGATGTAATCGTGGGTGTGTTGAGTATCTCAGGGGGTGTTGTAAGGAGCCAATAAAGCAAAGAAATAGAGTTTGAGGGAGATGAGTCCAGGGTGCACATTATCTCAAAGGGTGTACGGTCTCTTGATATCAGATATTTTAGGTTGTGTGTGTCAAAGAAGTGTCGGAGTTGAAGATATCTGAACCAGTTGGTGAATTGTGGGACATTCAGGTTTTCTAAATGTTGTTTTGGCATTAACTTATCTGCATCTAATAGTGTGTAAAATGGCAGAAGGTTCTACAGATTATCTATGGAGTTTGGTGTTATGGCTATGCCTATCGGGAAGTCTGGGTTAGATAGTACCGTTGTCAACGGTAAGGGGGGTGGTCGAAATTTATTGTTGTGTATGCAATACTCGTTGCCATACTGTGAACGTTTCTTTAATGATGGGGTAGGTGTTAATTGGGGAAGGTAGATTAAGGGGCCTATTTATCAACCCGTCAACTTACTTGCATTCGCCAGCACCAATACGCTGGCCTAGATCGCCTAACATCGCTGCCACGGACCTGAATACATTCTCCAAAGTTACCAAAAAAGCTGTCAAAAAGCCACACACCAAGTACGGGTGATGAGCAGCGGACTGTTGTTAACTGTCATCGATCTCGCTGCACTTCGGCTTTTTCCCAGCTTTATTGGTACCCTGTCACTAAACACCCACACTATACTAAACTGTTTCACCCCTATACTGCCGCTCCCCTAAACCGCTGCTCCTAGAGCCCACCGCCACCTACATTATACTTAGTAACCCCTAATCTGCCGCCCCCTACATCGCCGCCACCTACATTATGTTATTAACCCCTAATCTGCTGCCCCTACACCGCCACCACCTACATTATACTTATTAACCCCTAATCTGCCCCCCAAAACCGCCGCCACCTACATTATGTTATTAACCCCTAATCTGCCGTCCCCTACACTGCTGCCACCTACATTATGTTATTAACCCTTAATCTGCAGTCCCCAACGTCGCCACCACTATATTAAATTTATTAACCCCTAAACCTAAGTCTAACCCTAACACCCCTTAACTTAAATCTAATTTAAATAAATATAAATAAAATTACTATCATTAACTACATTATTCCTATTTAAAACTAAATACTTACCTATAAAATATACCCTAAGATAGCTATAATATAACTAATAGTTACATTGTAGCTAGCTTAGGGTTTATTTTTATTTTACAGGCAAGTTTGTATTTATTTTAACTAGGTAGAATAGTTATTAAATAGTTATTAACTATTTAATAACTACCTAGCTAAAATAAATACAAAAATATCTGTAAAATAAAACCTAACCTAAGTTACAATAACACCTAACACTACACTACAATTAAATAAATTACATAAATTAAATACAATTAACTAAATTAAATACAATAACCTAAATTAAATTAAATTAGCTAAAGTACAAAAACCCCCCACTAAATTACAGAAAATAATAAACAAATTACAGAAATTTAAACTAATTACACCTAATCTAATAGCCCTATCAAAATAAAAATGCCCCCCCAAAATAAAAAACCCTAGCCTAAACTAAACTACCAATAGCCCTTAAAAAGGCCTTTTGTGGGGCATTGCCCCAAAGTAATAAGCTCTTTTACCTGTAAAAAAATACAAACAACCCCCCAACAGTAAAACCCACCACCCACACAACCAACCCCCCCAAAAAAAAATAACTAAAAAAACCTAAGCTCCTCATTGCCCTGAAAAGTGCATTTGGATGGGCATTGCCCTTAAAAGCGCAGTTAGCTCTTTTGCAGCCCAAAGCCCTAACCTAGAAATAAAACCCACCCAATACACCCTTACAAAAAAACACTAACCCCCTGAAGATCGACTTACCGGGAGACGTCTTCATCTAAGCCGGGGCAGAAGTGGTCCTCTAGACGGGCAGAAGTCTTCATCCAAGCCAGGCAGAAGTGGTCCTCCAGATGGGCAGAAGTCTTCATCCAAGCTGGGCAGAAGTGGTCATCCAGATGGCAGAAGTCTTCATCCAGACGGCATCTTCTATCTTCATCCATCCGGCGTGGAGTGGGTCCATCTTCAAGACATCCAACGCGGAGCATCCTCTTCGGCCGATGACTACCGGACGAATGAAGGTTCCTTTAAGTGATGTCATCCAAGATGGCGTCCCTTAGATTCCGATTGGCTGATAGAATTCTATCAGCCAATCAAAATTAAGGTAGAAAAAATCCTATTAGCTGATGCAATCAGCCAATAGGATTGAACTTCAATCCTATTGGCTGATTGGAACAGCCAATAGAATGCAAGCTCAATCCTATTGGCTGTTCCAATCAACCAATAGGATTGAAGTTCAATCCTATTGGCTGATTGCATCAGCCAATAGGATTTTTTCTACCTTAATTCCGATTGGCTGATAGAATTCTATCAGCCAATCGGAATTGAAGGGACGCCATCTTGGATGACGTCACTTAAAGGAACCTTCATTCGTTGAGTAGTCATCGGCCGAAGAGGATGCTCCGCGTCGGATGTCTTGAAGATGGACCCGCTCCGCACCGGATGGATGAAGATAGCAGATGCCGTCTGGATAAAGACTTCTGCCATCTGGAGAACCCCTGCTGCCTGGCTTGGATGAAGACTTCTGCCCGTCTGGAGGACCACTTCGCCCCGGCTTGGATGAAGACGTCTCCTGGTAAGTCGATCTTCAGGGGGATAGTGTTAGGTTTTTTTAAGGATGTATTGGGTGGGTTTTATTTTTAGGTTAAACCTTTGGGCTGCAAAAGAGCTAACTACCCTTTTAAGGGCGATGCCCATCCAAATGCCCTTTTCAGGGCAATGGGGAGCTTAGGTTTTTTTAGTTAGTTTTTTTTGGGGAGGGGGTTGGTTGTGTGGGTGGTGGGTTTTACTGTGGGGGGTTGTTTGTATTTCTTTTTTCAGGTAAAAGAGCTGATTACTTTGGGGCAATGCCGCGCAAAAGGCCCTTTTAAGGTTTTAAGGGCTATTGGTAGTTTAGTTTAGGCTAGGGATTTTTATTTTGGGGGGGCTTTTTTTATTTTGATAGGGCTATTAGATTAGGTGTAATTAGTTTAAATTTCTGTAATTTGTTTATTATTTTCTGTAATTTAGTGTTTGTTTTTTTTGTACTTTAGCTAATTTAATTTAATTTAGGTTATTGTATTTAATTTAGTTAATTGTATTTAATTTAGTTAATTTATTTAATGATAGTGTAGTGTTAGGTGTTATTGTAACTTAGGTTAGGTTTTATTTTACAGGTACTTTTGTATTTATTTTAGCTAGGTAGTTATTAATAGTTAATAACTATTTAGTAACTATTCTACCTAGTTAAAATAAATACAAACTTGCCTGTAAAATAAAAATAAACCCTAAGATAGCTACAATGTAACTATTAGTTATATTGTAGCTATCTTAGGCCTAGATTTCGAGTTTGGCGTTAGCCGTGAAAACCAGCGTTAGAGGCTCCTAACGCTGGTTTTAGGCTAACTCCGGTATTTGGAGTCACTCAAAAAAGGGTCTAACGCTCAATTTTCAGCCGCGACTTTTCCATACCGCAGATCCCCTTACGTCAATTGCGTATCCTATCTTTTCAATGGGATTTTTCTAACTCCGGTATTTAGAGTCGTGTCTGAAGTGAGCGTTAGAAATCTAACGACAAAACTCCAGCCGCAGAAAAAAGTCAGTAGTTAAGAGCTTTCTGGGCTAACGCCGGTTTATAAAGCTCCTAACTACTGTACTCTAAAGTACACTAACACCCATAAACTACCTATGTACCCCTAAACCGAGGTCCCCCCCACATCGCCGCCACTCGATTAAATTTTTTTAACCCCTAATCTGCCGACCGCCACCTACGTTATACTTATGTACCCCTAACCTGCTGCCCCTAACACCGCCGACCCCTGTATTATATTTATTAACCCCTAATCTGCCCCCTACAACGTCGCCGCCAGCTACCTACAATAATTAACCCCTAATCTGCCGACCGCAAAGCGCCGCCACCTACATTATAGCTATGTACCCCTAATCTGCTGCCCCTAACACCGCCGACCCCTATATTATATTTATTAACCCCTAATCTGCCCCCCTCAACGTCGCCTCCACCTGCCTACACTTATTAACCCCTAATCTGCCGAGCGGACTGCACCGCTACTATAATAAAGTTATTAACCCCTAATCCGCCTCACTAACCCTATAATAAATAGTATTAACCCCTAATCTGCCCTCCCTAACATCGCCGACACCTAACTTCAATTATTAACCCCTAATCTGCCGACCGGAGCTCACCGCTATTCTAATAAATGTATTAACCACTAAAGCTAAGTCTAACCCTAACACTAACACCCCCCTAAGTTAAATATAATTTTAATCTAACGAAATTAATTAACTCTTATTAAATAAATTATTCCTATTTAAAGCTAAATACTTACCTGTAAAAAACCCTAATATAGCTACAATATAAATTATAATTACATTGTAGCTATTTTAGGATTAATATTTATTTTACAGGCAACTTTGTAATTATTTTAACCAGGTACAATAGCTATTAAATAGTTAAGAACTATTTAATAGTTACCTAGTTAAAATAATTACAAAATTACCTGTAAAATAAATCCTAACCTAAGTTACAATTAAACCTAACACTATACTATCATTAAATTAATTAAATAAAATACCTACAATTACCTACAATTAAACCTAACACTACACTATCAATACATTAATTAAATACAATATCTACAAATAACTACAATGAAATAAACTAACTAAAGTACAAAAAATAAAAAAGAACTAAGTTACAAAAAATAAAAATATATTTACAAACATAAGAAAAATATTACAACAATTTTAAACTAATTACACCTACTCTAAGCCCCCTAATAAAATAACAAAGCCCCCCAAAATAAAAAATGCCCTACCCTATTCTAAATTACTAAAGTTCAAAGCTCTTTTACCTTACCAGCCCTGAACAGGGCCCCTTGCGGGGCATGCCCCAAGAAGTTCAGCTCTTTTGCCTGTAAAAAAAAACATACAATACCCCCCCCAACATTACAACCCACCACCCACATACCCCTAATCTAACCCAAACCCCCCTTAAATAAACCTAACACTAAGCCCCTGAAGATCTATCTACCTTGTCTTCACCATACCAGGTTCACTGATCGGTCCAGAAGAGCTCCTCCGATGTCCTGATCCAAGCCCAAGCGGGGGGCTGAAGATGTCCATGATCCGGTAGAAGTCTTCTTCCAAGCGGGGCAGAAGAGGTCTTCCATCCGATTGAAGTCTTCATCCAAGCGGGGCAGAAGAAGTCTTCCATCCGATTGAAGTCTTCATCCAGGCGGCATCTTCTATCGACATCCATCTGGAGCGGAGCGGCAGCATCCTGAAGACCTCCGACGCGGAACATCCATCCTGGCCGACGACTGAACGACGAATGACGGTTCCTTTAAATGACGTCATCCAAGATGGCGTCCCTCGAATTCCGATTGGCTGATAGGATTCTATCAGCCAATCGGAATTAAGGTAGGAATATTCTGATTGGCTGATGGAATCAGCCAATCAGAATCAAGTTCAATCCGATTGGCTGATCCAATCAGCCAATCAGATTGAGCTCGCATTCTATTGGCTGTTCCGATCAGCCAATAGAATGCAAGCTCAATCTGATTGGCTGATCGGATCAGCCAATCGGATTGAACTTGATTCTGATTGGCTGATTCCATTAGTTAAAAACATAATGTAGGTGGCGGCGGTGTAGGGGGGGCAGATTAGTGGTTAATAAGTATAATGTAGGTGGCGGCAGTGTAGGGGCAGCAGATTAGGGGTTAATAAGTATAATGTAGGTGGCGGTGGTGTAGGGGCAGCAGATTAGGGGTTAATAAGTATAATGTAGGTGGCGGCGGTGTAGGGGCAGTAGATTAGGGGTTAATAAGTATAATGTAGGAGGTGGCGGTGTAGGGGCGGTAGATTAGGGGTTAATAAGTATAATGTTATATGAAAAGTATTATAGAACCCTTATTACTTCCAGCAAAAAACTATATCTCACACCATAATATGATTAGTCCTCAGTTATGAAACAAGTAAACATTTACACAGCTTGCTTTATAAGTTGAAATTTATATATGTTTTTAGCTAATGATTTCAGTAACATAATAGCAATTCTCTGCATTAAGGCATGATCAAAAACCACAAATCAACCCGGGTCCAAAGTATGGATCATTTGTCGCGGTCACATATTTCCAGCATCTCACAGATGTATAATTGTAATCCACTCATGCGGTAAATGAAAGCGTTAATGCAGGCCCAACATTATGCCAAGTTAACTCACACAGGTGTTTCGCAAATTGGTCAGTCACTTCACACACATACGCCAAAATGAATGCAGGCATTGCAGTTTGAATCCATCTTCAATATAGCAGTCTCTGCTTATCAGCTTGACATCTCTCTTTGCATATAATGCAGAGAATTGCTATTATGTTACTGAAATCATTAGATAAAAACATATATAAATTTCAACTTATAAAGCAAGCTGTGTAAATGTTTATTTGTTTCATAACTGAGGTCTAATCATATTATGGTGTGAAATATAGTTTGTTGCTGGAAGTAATAAGGGTTCTGTAATTCTTTTCGTATAACATATTTATATCAGCCCTTACCGGGCACTACATAGTAAGTGTATCCCTAAATAAGGAACACTATTATACTCTATGTATTAAACTCTTAACATTTATAATACTAGGAGTGCTGGTACTTATATATACGTTAATAAGTATAATGTAGGTGGCGGTGATGTCAGGGGCGGCAGATTAGGGGTGTTTAGACTCGGGGGTTATGTTAGGGTGTTAGGTGTAAACGTAACTTTATTCTCCCATAGGAATCAATGGGATATCGGGCAGCAGCGAACATGAGCTTTCGCTGCTTTCAGACTCCCATTGATTCCTATGGCATCCGCCGCCTCCAGGGCAGCGGATTGAAAACCAGGTACGCTGGGCCGGAATAGTGCAGAGCTTACATGGTAGAAATTTGTTAACTTGCAAAAGTAGTCAAATAGTGCCGAATTTGCATTCGGAACATCTGTAATGACGTAAGCATCGATCTGTGTCAGACTTTGACCGGCGGATCGTATGTTACGTCACAAAATTCTACTTTTGCCGGTCTGTAGGGTTTAATAAATAAGGGGAATCAGGCTCACCACAATTACGCTGCGGAATTCCAGCGTATTTGCAGTTGACGGCTTGATAAATAGGGGCCTAAGTGGGGATTGCCAGCAATATACACCTGACTGAGGGACTTTAGTAACTTCATGTTCTAATATTATCCATGATTTATTACCATCATGCACCAGTCTGTAATCCTTCTCATAAAAATCACGGTTCTGTACTTAGCTATGTCTGGAACACCCAGGCCTCCCAAGTTTTTCGGGAGGTATAGTGTGGATTTAGCAGTTATAGGTGGCTATTTTTTCCAGATGTATGAGTTTATAGCTGCTTGCAATCTAGATAGGTACGTTGCTGGGTGTGGGATTGGGAGAGTTTGAAAGATGTAAAGGATTTTCGGGAGGGTATTCATCTTGGTCAACCTTATTCTACCTAACCAGGATATATTTTTATGGAGCCATTTCATGGTATCTTTAGTGATGGAAGTGAGGAGGTCTTCATAGTTTAATTCTATTAATAGTTGTGGGTCTGTGGAAAGATAAACGCCTAAGTATTTTAGTGAGTTTTGTTGAATGGAGTATGGGGTCTGCTGTTGCAGAGTTTGAACATCTGCACTAGATAGGTTAATAGGGATAATTTTGGACATATTCAGGTTAACTAGGTAGTTAGAGAGGGATCCATATTCTCCAAGGGATCTCTGAGGTGGTTGGTGAGGTCAAGGTAAACAGTAGGTCATCCGCGTATAATGCCAGTTTATAGTGAGTCGTATTGATAGGAAGTCCGTGTATGTCAGGGTTATCACGTAGTTTTGTGGCCAATATCTCCATTGACAGTACAAACAACAGGGGAGAGAGTGGGCACCCCTCCCGGGTACCATTAGTAATTAGGAAAAAGGAAGATAGGATGCCATTTACTAATTTTAGCAGTCGGGTGGTGTATAAGAAGAGAATTCTGTGGATAAAATCAAACTTTTTTAGGGTGAGTTTGAGAAAGGTCCAGTCCAGTCTGTCAAAAGCCTTCTCAGCATCTGTCGATAAGTGTATAAAGGGGAGCTTGTGGTCTGAGGCATATTGCATGGGGTGAAGAACTTTCACTGTATTGTCTTTTGCCTCTCTCGTGGCACAAAGCCTACCTGGTCTGGGTGTATGAGCAAAGGGAGGACGTTATTCATTCTAGTGGCCAATATCTTTGCATACAACTTAATGTCAATGTTAAGGAGGCAGATTGGGCGGTAGGTTGAAGGTATAGTTGGATCCTTAAATGGTTTTGGTATAATGGTGATTATGGCCTCCAGCATGGAATTGGGCAATGTGTGTCCCTTATCGATATGGTTAAAAACCTATTGTAGGTAAGGGGTTAAGATGTGTTGAAATGTTTTATAATATGCACCTCTCAGACTGTCGGGGCCAGGCTTTTCCCCTGTTTTAAAGAGTGTATTGCAATTTTGATTTATTTTGCAGTTAATTGGAGAGGTAAGGGCATTGAGGCTTGTAGTACTTTAGGGAGAGAAGTGGAGTCTAAGTATTGCTGGCATTTGAGGGAATAGTCTGCTATGTCTTTATTGGGGGCTAAGTTGTAGAGTTTGGAATAGTAATTCTTAAATGATGTAATTGACAGATTGTTTAGTTTTGAGGGCCCTCGCTAACAATTTACCTGGTCTATTTCCTTCTACAAAAAACGCTGTTTTAGTGCCTGTCTTTGGGCCGCTTGGTCCAGGAATTCAGTCAGTTTACTAATTTGGTTTAATTGTAGTAGGATTGATTCAACCTTGGGATTTAATTTGTGTATTTAATCTAAGTGTTGGAGTTTCTGGGTAAGGTCTTCATGGGATTCTCTGTGTGTTTTATGTTGATTGGCTTTAATCTTTATCAGTTCTCCTCTCAGAAAACACTTATGTGTTTCCCACAAAATATATGGATCAGTACCTGGGAGGTCATTATTCTGAAAAAATTCTGCTAAGGATTTCTCTATTTGTTGTGCTATGTTTATAAATTTAAGTATAGTGTTGTCAAATCACCAAAAGAATAGTTTAAAGGGAAGAGAAGACCACTGTACATTGCAGAGGATGCCTGAGTAATCTGACCACGCTATAGGAAGGATCTCAGTGTTTGTGAGTGATGTGATGGTAGTGTGGTCAATAAGGACATAATCAGTGCATGAGTATGTGCGTTTTGGTGCTGAGTAGAAGGTAAAATCCTTCTTTGCTGGGTATTGAATGCACCATGTGTCATGCACTCCTAAAAGTGCTAGATCATCTCTGATTGATTTGAGCGCACATTTGGATAGATGAGATTGTGCTGTGGAGGTGTCTAAGGTTGGGTTGAGTGGTGTATTTAGGTCCCCTCCTATAATTAGCACTCCTCTGGAGAAGGAAAGTATGTTTTTGGTTAACTTACTAAAGAATGATGCTTGGTGTGCGTTTGGCATGTAGACATGCACCAGGGTGAACGGTCTACCGTATAGTAAACCCATTAGTGCTAGATATCTCCCCTCTTTGTCCCTCTCTATTTGTTGCAACTGGAAAGGTATTGCTTTGTGAAACAGAATACTAACTACCGAGATTTTTTTTTGAGGGATGGCTACTGTGGTATTGAATAGGATAGGTTGTGGCAAAGAATGAGGGCTCTTGACCTGCTACATAGTGCGTTTCCTGTAAAAATAAAATGCCTGTTTATGTTTATGATTAATGTCGGCGAACGCTAGTCATCTTTTGTGAGCTACGTTGAACCCCTTTAAATTCTGTGTCAGTATACTAATTGGTTTCATATGGGTCATGTTACATCTAGGCGTACATGTCGAGATAGGAAGAATGCAACAGTCACAGGTAGTTTCTCTGTCTGAGTTGTGGGGTGGGTGGGTGTGTTTGGGTCTGTGATGTAACTTTGAGGTAACCACTGTAAGAAAATTTACGGCAATGTTAGATGGTGACTGTTGAGATCAAAGAAATGGAACATCAAAAACATGAACAAAAACAATAGCAAAAACAAAAACAGAAAAATAAAAACCAAGAACAAGGAACATGACATCCCATGTCATGCAATAGGGGAAGTGTGGCCTATCCCTGATTATAGCATAAACATTCAAACCTTTCAAATAAACAGAGTTTATTACTCTCGGAGGAGCCAGAAAAGTTGTCAAAAAATGAAAGTAACATTTCTAAGGAATTAAGCTTAGAGTATGAACATTCAGACATTTCAAATAAACAGAGCTTATTACTCCCTGAGGAGTCAGAAAAGTTGTCAAAAAATGGAAGCAACATTTCTAAGGAATTAAGCTGTCTTTCACCTAGAAAAATTAGGTATAGCCTAAATAGAAAGTCATGGCATCATAAATAATGTTGGCATTGTATACGATTATCTCACCAATCAATAGAGATAGAAGTCCCTATGTGATTGCTGAAGGTATAGTCAGCGCTGTCTTCTTCATCTTTCTCGCTGTTTGGAGTGACCATGGGGTACGTGCAGGTCTTGGTGGCAGTGGTTTATCCGTGGGCACGTCATCTGCTGGTGTAGGAAGATTTTGTGGAGGTTCTATCCTGATAGCGGAGCAGAAATCTGGGGCCTCATCCAGAGACTTACAGATATGTTTTATACCTTTCTGGGTTACCATGAGAAAGCAAGGGAATCCCCATCTGTATTGGATCTCTTTTGCTCTAAAAATCGCTGTGAATGGCTGAAACTCCCGTCTTCTCTGCAAGGTTCTGGGAGCGAGGTCTGCAAACACTTGGATACGGCAGTTTTGATAGTTGATGACTTTTTGTTGCCTTTCGGCCTTAAATAGTTCTTCTTTAGTTTGGTAGTCCTTTAACTTTAGTACTACATCCCGTGGTGGTGCTTGGTCCTAGGGTCGCGGTCTTAAACCTCGATGTGCTCTATCCATGGATGTTTCATAAGTTGATGCCAAGCACAAGAGATTGGAGAAAAGGCCTTTTAGGAATTCAGGGAGGGTGTTGGGAATTATGGATTCTGAGATCCCTCTGATATGCAAGTTTTGCCTGTGCTCCCTTTTTTCCAGGTCCTCTAATTTGTCTTGTATTTGATGTAGTGTTAGGGTCCTGCATTTGCGTGGTAGTTTGTAAGGTGGATATTTCAGCTTGATTAAACTCAATGTCTTCTTCAAGAGCCTCTATTCGATTGCTCATTTCAGTCATGTCCTTCCTTAGGCCCACTATTTCCTCCTTGATGCATTCACAACTTTAGTGACTAGATTGTCTAGATCTAACTTTGAAGGTATTGTAGCCATAAAGGCCTTGGAGATCTGTATATCTATTGTACTGTCCTCACTGTCTGAGGCTGATGAAGCTGAGTGTTGCATCATAGCGGATTCAGATAGGGTGACCTGTGTATTTCTTGGGGGTTTGAAAAAGGAGCTCACCGAAGTGTAAATGTATGATCTTAATTGATTGCTAGGACCTTTCAGTGAGTACTATGTTTAACAATGCACAGGTAGTCCAATATATAGAGCCTGGTATCTGGAACCATCATTTAAAATGCGTAGCGTATATTAAAAAAAGGGGGCCATGTGAGGGCTAGTCATTGGCCTAGTCCGTTATGGGAGAGTCTATATGGTCTGTTATTGAGGCTGTTTATAAAGATGGCGGCCAGAATGCAGGCCCCACAACAGAACGCTGTATAACAAAGGTGGATATTTCAGCTTGGTTAAACTCAATGTCTTCTTCAAGAGCCTCTATTCGATTGCTCATTTCAGTCATGTCCTTCCTTAGGCCCACTATTTCCTCCTTGATGCATTCACAAACTTTAGTGACTAGATTGTCTAGATCTAACTTTGAAGGTATTGTAGCCATAAAGGCCTTGGAGAGCTGTATATCTTTTGTACTGTCCTCACTGTCTGAGGCTGATGAAGCTGAGTGTTGCGTCATAGCGGATTCAGATAGGGTGACCTGTGTATTTCTTGGGGGTTTGAAAAAGGAGCTCACCGAAGTGTAAATGTATGATCTTAATTGATTGCTAGGACCTTTCAGTGAGTACTATGTTTAACAATGCACAGGTAGTCCAATATATAGAGCCTGGTATCTGGAACCATCATTTAAAATGCGTAGCGTATATTAAAAAAAGGGGGCCATGTGAGGGCTAGTCATTGGCCTAGTCCGTTATGGGAGAGTCTATATGGTCTGTTATTGAGGCTGTTTATAAAGATGGTGGCCAGAATGCAGGCCCCACAACGGAACTCTGTATATCTGTGTGATTTTGTGATGTAAATCACATCTATCGTGCCCGGTCACATCCCTGAGGATCTTGTAAGGTGATGTGTGGCTGTTACCACCTTATTTGAACTCTGCTTAGAGGCGATCTTGGGTGTCAGCACTCAGAGCTCACTTACAGTGTGGCCATTCTTATGGCTGCCGGCTCTGCCCCCCTTATTTGCTACTTTTTATCTTGTCTGACTCTGATGAGAACATCATCAGAGAGAGACAAGTTGCAGTCCTAGAATGATGATGTCATCACATAATATTTAACTCCCACAGTCCTTTTTGCCATTGCCCTTGCATTGTCTCCAATCTCTCTGTGAGTTCCTGTGTTCCTGTGTATAACCTGGCTTGTTTTGACATCCCTTCTGGTTCCTGATCCATGGCTAGTTCCTGACTTTGCTGATTTTCGTATTCCTGACCCTGGCTCATCTGACTACTCGCTTTGATTCCTGACCCGGCTCGTCTGACTATCTGCTTTGGCTTTAACTCCTGGCTTGTCATTTGGCTTTTGGACTCGTCATAATTTTTTGCTTTTTATTAATAAAGGTGTAATTAATTTAGCATTTTACGTCTCTGTATGGTTCTTGGTACCCTGACAAACAGCTTGAATACTGCATCTTGACTATCCATTTGTTTTGCTGATTTACCTTTAAAGGGACACTGTACCCAAAAATGTTCTTTTGTGATTCAGATAGAGCATGCAATTTTAAGCAACTTTCTAATTTAATCCATTTATCAAATTTTCTTCATTCTCTTGGTATGTTTATTTGAAAAGCAAGAATGTAAGTTTAGATGCTGGCCCATTTTTGGTGAACAACCTGGGTTGTCCTTGCTGATTGGACAGCACCAATAAACCAGTGCTGTCCATGGTTCTGAAACCAAACATTTGCTGGCTCCTTAGCTTAGTACCTTTTTTTTCAAATAAAGATAGCAAGAGAAGGAAGAAAAATTTATAATAGAAGTAAATTAGAAAGTTGCTTAAAAGTGCATGCTCTATCTGAATCATGAAAGAAAAAAATTGGGTTCAGTGTCCCTTTAAGAGTGGCCTTGCTGATTTTTTGTCTGTCAAATTCTGTGATCTTTGGCATTTTGAATGGAATGATGTGATTGAAATTCAATCTTATTAGCAAGCTTCCAATTAATTAAACTCATACCACATGACAAGCATGTCTTGCACATACCTGGTTTAATAGACCTTTTTACAGTATTCATTTTGAAATGAAATAGTAGGACAAATACAGATGCAATGACATTAATTATTATTCCTTTCTATTTTGGTTTACGAGAGCCAGGTTTCTGCTATTGCTCAAGTGTAAGTGGAGGTAACACTAAATATTTGCAACTTTATTCTATAGAAGCTATTTTTTCTGATTTTTTTTTCTGTTTTTTTTTTTTTTTTTTAATACTGCATACAAATATCCTGTATTTTCTGGTTGTAATCTAATAAAGAGACTGAGAAATAATTATATATGGTCATTATACCATTGCTAAAAACAAATCTAATGGTGGTCTAAGACTTTTGCACAGTACTGTATATATATATATATATATATATATATATATATATATATATATATATATATATATATATATATATATATATAGGTATACAAGAAAGACTCTTCTCTCTTTTTCATAGGTTTTTCAACATTTATTTTCCAACGTTTTGGCCCCGACCTGGGCCTTTGTCAAGGTCATTAATGTTTTATATCCCTGCAATAAGTTGTCCAATATACATCATCGCTGGTTTAGTGATTCTACCTTAGGTCTAGATGTGAAGAAAAATGAATTATGATATTGGCCCAAAATACATTTTACTTTTTCTGTTTAAAACAATGGGAACAAGCTTTCTTATAACCCTAGGCTATGGTGGTTTTGGTTACTTTTTTGTACAAGGATTTTAATTGATTAAGAGATTAAAGTTTATATGCTACATGCTGTAGTTGCTGGTATTTACTGGTGAGACAAGGTTATGCTTTAGCCCAACACCCACCTTGTAATAAATTATAAAGGCAAATATATATTAGTAGTAATTAATATAAAAATTACTTCTTATTTGAATGTACATACTTATGTTTTTTAGTTTGTATAGCACTGTCCATCAGGGTCTAATTAGACCTCAATGGGCTCCAATGCAGAATCTGTTGCAACTTCCCCAATTATATTAGCACATCTTCCAAAGGAACACTAACTCCTAATAGTTATATTGTACAACCATAAAAGCTACAGTACATACACACCTGAATAATAACATATTTAATATTCCACAAAATCTTTATTCAAAGCTTGATTTGTGGGTTACCTAGAAGGCTAAGCCCCATCTCAAATGAGACCCCTGTAGTTATGTCCGTGATGTGTATATACCTAAAACTTCCTAGTTTTTACAATAGTCATAAAGGGCTAAATTATGTTTAATATGTTTGTCTATTTGAAGCTGATGGAAGAGCTGTGTAAACTGGTTTACATATGCTTTCATTTAGTTTTTTAAATGTAAGCTCCACTTGTAATGTTGACCCTAGGACTTTTTAATAAATATATTCTTACTCATGCCCAGTTAACATTTTAGCAAACATAAACATATTCAAGTTTTTTTTTTTAAAACAAAAAAGCTATTTTTATAATGTCTACTCTTTCAAATTAACATTGCATAAAAAGGCTTTTACATGTTTTGATCTATTTAACTGCAAAGAGCTTTAATGCACTTCAATATATGTCTATATATGTGTACATATGTATTTATGTGTTTATATGTGTACAGGTGGCCCTCGTTTTACAACGGTTCAATTTACACAGTTTCAGAATAACAACCTTTTTTTTCCAGTCATGTGACTGCTATTGAAAAGCATTGAAGCAGTGCATTTATTAAAATAGCCAGTAGATGGAGCTGTGTGCTTGTGTTGCAGCAAAGCCAAGCAAGCTGAAATTAATCAGTTTAACCAGACCTGAGCTATCGAGCAGATTTCAAAGGAACAAGATCTTTCTGTCTATAAATCAGTCCAGATTGGAATGCATAGAAAGAACTGTTTGCAGAAAAATGCAAGTGAAGTCTGTGTTGTGTGATTATTTTATTAGGTTTATAATGCTGTTTAGCAAATGTTTTTGTTCATTTAACTTAGTTTAATTATATATTCTGTGTTGTGTGATTATTTTATTAGGTTTATAATGCTGTTTAGCATTTAAAGTCTTAATTTCAAAGCTTTAAAAATAATGTATTAGGTGTTACTTATAACAATTTTGAGAGGGGCCTGGAACCTATCTCCCTCACTTCCCATTGACTTACATTATAAACTGGGTTTCAATTTACAACGGTTTCGATTTACAACCATTCCTTCTGGAACCTAACCCCGGCGTAAACTGAGGGCTACCTGTATATATGTCTGTAAATACATATAAACACATATAAATATATATATATATATATATATATATATATATATATATATGTACACACACACATATAAATATTGTGTATATATATATATATATATATATATATATACACATATATACTGTATATATATATATATATATATATACATACACATATATATATACATATATATACATCGTTAGACATGTATTTGTATGTATATCTATGTTAAAGCCCTTTCCCTGCCTTTTTTTCTATCACCTAAGACGTCATATCTTTGAGCCTTTATAACTTTGTGTGCAATTATTATTATTTATTATTATCGGTTATTTGTAGAGTGCCAACAGATTCCGCAGCGCTACCAATATTTAGATGGTGTTATGAGTGTAACTTTACTTTGCAATTTATTTTTGATGTGTTTTGTGACACTTTTTTTTTGTGAAACAGTTAACTAGAGCTCTGAGGACGTGGTAATCATTCTAGCGTAAATTGTGGTTGCACTCAAACGATCGTGTTTACTTTCAACTTGTAATACCAGCTGTAAACCCAACCAGGGAAAACACCCGCGATAAACTCCTTATCGCTGGAGAGTAACTGCTAGCGACCCACTCATAATCTGGCCATTTATCAATAGTAGCTCTTTTACTTTTCATGTCTATCTTTAACATTGACATTGTGTATATATTTGAATTCCATGCAAGTGTGTGAAATCATCTAGAAAACAAAACAAAAAAATACAAAATGCCTGTTTCTTGTAGTTTTTAAAATGTTTATGCTATAAAAAATGTAAAACTAAACCTGTAACCTGAGCAGTGAGGAGGACATTAACCTTATAGTATATATCCACATTAAAGAACTAGGACAAGGAAACAACTCAGTAGCATTAAAATAACATAAGAGGGGTGAGATGTTGCTCATTATAGCTTTTGTTTCTGTTTATAGATAGTGCCTTTTCATTCTAGCACCTTTAGCACCTAGCACAACTAGGTTTATAACAAAAATTGAAGAGATAGTTATAGTTTTTGGCCAAAGAGTAGAAGGCCCAATTGTCTATTATCAGGGCTCCTAGCATATAGCCACACCTGCTAGCTTCAAATCAAACACACTAAGATCTAAAGAAGGCTGTCACTTCCATTTGTAATTTTCTTAGACACATAGGGGCTGATTTATCACGGCCCGAATGGGGCCATATACCCCTGCTTCCGCGCGAGTTTTCAGGCTCGAAAGAAACAGGAGTTAAGAAGCAGCAGTCTTAAGACGGTCTTAACTCATACACCTCCTCTAAGGCGGCGGAAATCAATCCGCCCAATCTCATATGATTGGGATTTATTGACACCCCTTGCTAGTGGCTGCAAATCTGCAGGGGGCGACTTTGCATAAGCAGTTCACCAGAACTGCTTGTGCAATGATAAATACTGACAGCATATGCTGTAGGCATTTATCGATGTCTGGCGGAAATGATCGCTACAGCGGATCATGTCCGCCCGACACTTGATAAATCGGTAGATATCCCATGGAACTGGCAAAACTCTCAGCTCTGGGTGCTCACCAGGCACTCACTAGCAATGTGTTTAAATCCAGTGCACCAGGCATTGCTGGCTATCTATCTATTTATCTATATAATCTATCTAAAATATATTAAATCACAAAAATATTATATATTAAAGTAATAAAGAATTAATAATGATATAAATAAGAATTTGTTCAAAATAGTGAATAAGATTGTATTAACTAAACATAAGAGTCTGCTATTGATATAAAATGACAGGTAAAGATAATTGCAGAATACCATTGGGTTAGAGTTGCTAAGCAACATACCCTGAGATGCTACTATCTTTCTAAAAAGTACCAAGTTGCTGGGCATTAAATAACAACGAGTATTGAGTGTCTCTTAAAATCTGAATTTTTTTTTGTCAAATTCAATAACGGCCCATAAGGTCTAAACCACCTATTGCGTCTTACATACTGTAGAACCCCCTTTAGATAAGAATAAGACAAGACAACAACGTTGGGATAAAGACCGGTCACGGTCACATTTATTAAATAAACAAATAACTTGTGCCTAAGTATTCTATATTTTTATACTAGGCACTTGAACATAACTTAACTTTAAACTTGTAAACAAGTTCGTAACACAAAAAATTGGTGGCGGCATCTAACCCTAACCTCTACTAGCACATGGCCAAGGCCCCTTTCGATGTTTGCGGCGTGAGACCCGGCTGTTCACGCCCAATGGCACCGGGAGAGAGCTGTGAAGTTTAAAGATCTTCGGCCTGCATCTGCAAAGGAGAGGACCCCTAGGCCGGCACCTAGTGGGCGTCTCCCCTTCCGCTTTTTAGGCCGTCACTCTTCTATCCCTGTGCCCGCTCCCCAGGGCCTTAACCACCTGCCAGCTAGGGCATCCCCTTCCAGCCCTGTAAAAGCGACCCCTCTCAGTCGAATCGTGCAACCCTCCTGTTAGGGGTGGATGGCTATCTTAACAACCCGGGCTAGCTCAATGAAACCTACCCCAGCCGGGTCTGCTCACCCTCGCCGCATCGACACTCCCTTCCTCCTCCTCTCCGGGGACGGGTGGGCAGGGAAACTTTCTCCTTGAAGTCTGGAACATGAAGAGGCTGGTCTCACTGCTGCAGGACCCTATAAAGGTAAGCACAAACACCCGCCTCCACACCTGCAACATTGTAACAAACATACTCCAGCAATATCCAGACTTCAAGTTGTTAAGCCCTTAATGTCGTTCCTGACCCACTAGACGGCCCTCCGCTATAATTTTTGGTTCAGCACCTGGGTAGCGCTTGCTGATTGGTGTCTAAATGTAGCCATCCAATCAGTAAGCGCTACCCAGGTGCTGAGCCAAAAATGGGTCGGCTCCTAAGCTTACTTTCCAGCTTTTTAAAACAAAGATTCCAAGAGAACGAAGACAAATTTATAATAGGAGTAAATTAGAAAGTTGCTTAAAATTGCATGCTCTATCTGAATCATGAAAGTTTATTTTTAAATAGACTATCCCTTTAAAGTCTATGTGGATTTTTTTGTAACTAATTCATTTCGAAATAAAGATCATGTATTATAAAATATTTTTCAATGAAATGCTGCATCCATAAATATTATGAGTTATGGATATTAATAATGTGAGTATATTAGGATTACTTTTACAGTTAGAGCTAGTAAGGAAGGTACAATTTTCCCTTACTTTAAGGGATTAAGTTTAGCCTTTATAATTCAGAATTGTATACATTTTAGTTATTGTTTTCAGATTTTATTTCTGTTCTGTAATGTCATCTTCTATCCAGCAGATGGCAGATGTAGAAGAGAAAACAATACAGCTCTTGAATGATTCTGAAGAATTTCAACAGAGGATGTATTAAAAATCTGTTTCCAATTCATGTGCATATTTTTTAATACAAAAATGGGACTTTTAACTGCATTCTCCAGTTCTCCCAGAGTGGAACAAATAAAACAATTTCAAGAAAGATAAATATGTTTCAGTAAGGCTCCAAACTAATTTTCTTAAAGTACAATTTTCCTAACATTTAAATGTGAATTAAAAGATCATGCAAAGAGTATCTTTAAAAATATCTTTGATACAAATAGCTTTAATAGTAGCATTGTAGGGCTATGCTGAAACAATATTGATGAAGTAATCTGACTCATAATTAATCAATGTACACAGATATGCCTCAATCCACAGAGTATGTGCTTAATATGGAACTAAATAATTATAAAACTGTATATAAGAAAAAGTGGAATACATTTAACATTTTTCTGTGTCATCAGTGAGTGGAAATTGGATATAGTCTATAGCTGTTTGATAAATTAAAATATTGTAAGGGAGTGAGGAGAGCTGAGCAATCTGGGGTTTGACTAGGTCATATAAACTAGCTATCATGTTTTTCTTTTGAATTGTTCATATAGTTTGGTTACTTGTAGGTCTATAAAAACACCACAAAAGACCTGTGAAGCATAGCAAAAATAAACAGTAGTCCAGAACGATGCAGCACCACTTAGAGTTAAAAAAATAAAAGCTTTATTTGTGCAAAACAATGACATAGCTGAACTCATAGCAAGTTGAGCAGCCAGAAAAGGAAAATGGTCTGAGCGGTTTTGGTCCTTTCGACCGTACTCATAGACCTCACATGAAACTCTGTTTGAAACATGTGTTAGTTTTTCATGTTTACCCAATTTAAATGCAGGAATTCTTAAATGTCTTGGATTTATTGCATACATAAACTGTGCAGATTAGCAAATCAAAATGGCTGCAGTTCTGTAAAATTGTAATGCTATAGAACTGGATGGCAAAATCCACCTGACATGAGTTTCACATTCAAGCTTCCAGGTAACCTTGCTCCAAAATCAATGCAGTCGTTCCAGTGAGCCAACATGCACAGAGGGATAGGGAAGGACCGCACATCCTACACTGCAGTAGGGTGCACACTGTAGCGGTTGAGCATACCACTTAGCACAAAATATCAAAATGGCTGCACTCAAGAAGGTTAAAAATTTACTTTAATTACAACTGAAATAGATGGCACATGGTGGTGAATAAACCTTACACATTTGTACTGAAAACGGGACTGAATCATAGGCTGCATAATTTTCAAGTTGCGCATAGCAAGCCTTAAAAGACTAGAGTATGCAGCTTTTTTATTTGTATTGCTGAATCTTAGTAAAACCTGTCAGAAATTGCAATAGAAAATATATAATGTTGTGGGCTGGAAATTTCAAGTGCAAATGCTGACACCATTTGGTATAAGGTGACTGAATAGACATAGAGGGGCTGATTTACTAAGCTGCAGATGCAGCTGTTTCCGTGCGAGCCTTAAGACTCCTGTTCCTTAACTCGTCCACCATCATTCAAATATATATGTATATGCTGATATACATTTATATTTATGTGTTAATATGTGTATATACATATATATACACACATTAACACATAAATATATATGTATATAAGTATAACTCCCACCAACTTTAAACCCACAATACTGCATAGTGCAGTACATTTATTTAAAAATAAAGATGCTGCCACCTTTATTTTTTTATAAACTACACTAGTCAGTATTTTGGGGGTATTTGGGCAGATTTGTAAAATTAACCAGAGATCTGATCTCTGGTTAATGTTATAACCGCTAATTTCCCATTTGCGGGAGTGCAATAATTTATCACTCCACTTGTAATCTAGCGCATAGTGTTTAAAGTATATGAGGCTCTGCAAAATATGTATAATGCAGTGAAATATTTCAGAATCTAGACACATAAATAGTAATAAATAACATAGATAACGCTACCTAGAGACTAAGATGACCATTGGGCATATGTGCCTATGTTTCTGTTTCAAAGTTTCTGTCTTAATGATTTACTTTTGAGTTCCAACCATGCATGCAGATTATACACACATCAACTATCTTAATGTGATGGTTATAAAATTGATAATGGTCTTGTTAAAGACCTATATAAAAATTCCACTCATAGGAATACCTTACTTTTGGCCTCCAGTTTTCATTTGAGATGTCTATTAGATAGTTTACCTGTTAGTCAATTTGCTAGGGTAAAAATAATTGTTACTCAGGACTCTGTAAAACAGAATAGGGAACAGGAAGTTTTTAAAAGGTTTGTTGCTAGAGGTTAGAAGCCATCAATTATTGAGGAAACCCGTGTTAGGGCTACTGAGGTCAAAAAAGATTTAACTCCTGATGAACCACCCTCTTGTATCGTTTCCCCACTGTATAACCTACAGACTTAGCAGCTCAAGAAATCTGTATTTAAATTTTGGGATATAGGGGGATATTTATCAAAGCCTCAACTATGCTGCATTTGCCTATTGGCTGATTGGAAAAGCCAATTGGAATGAGCTCTCATCCTATTGGCTGATTGGAACAGCCAATAGGATTGAGCTCTCATTCTATTGACTGGTTTAATAACTTTATTTAGTTACGGCGATGTTGGGGAGTGGCGGAATATAGGTTAATAACATTATATAGGTGGAGGCGATGTGGGGTCGGCAGATTAGGGGTGTTTAGACTCGGGGCTTATGTTAGGGTGTTACGTGTAAACGTAACTGGTTTTCTACCATAGAAATCAATGGGATATCTGGCAGCATCGAACATAAGCTTTCGCTGCTTTCAGACTCCAATTGATTCCTATGGCATCCGTGGCCTCCAGGGTGGTGGATTGAAAACCAGGTACGCTGGGCCGGAATAGCCGCGAGCGTACCTGTTAACTATTTGATAACTTTTAAAAAGTGTCAAATAGTGCCGAATGTGTATTCGGGAACATCTCTAATGATATAAGCATCGATTGAACTCTCATCCTATTGGCTGATTGGAACCTTTCAGCCAATAGGAATGCAAGGGACGCCATCTTGGATGACGTCACTTGCATTCAAGTTCCAGTTTACGGCGGCGACCGTATTGAAGAGGAGCTCCACGCTGGATGTCTTCAGGATGGACCCGCTCCGCGCCGGATGGATGAAGATAGAAGAGGCCGCATGGATGAAGACTTTGCTGGATGGATGAAGATAGAAGAGGCAGCATGAATGAAGACTTCTTGCCGTCGGGATGAAAACTTCTTGACGGCTGGATGAATCCTTCAAGCGGAACTTCAAAAACTGTAAGTGGATCATTGGGGGTTAGTGTTAGGTTTATTTAAGTTTTTTGGGGTGGGTTTTATTTTTAGAGTAGGGTCTGGGCAGGTAAAAGAGCTAAATTCCCTTTTAAGGACAATGCCCATACAAATGCCCTTTTCAGGGCAATGGGGAGCTTAGGTTTTTTAGATAGGCTGATTTCTTTGGGGCAATGCCCCACAAAAGGCCCTTTTAAGGGCCATTGGTAGTTTATTGTAGGCTAGGGTTTTTTATTTTGGGTGGCTTTTTTATTTTAATAGGGCTATGAGATTAGGCGTAATTCGTTTTTATTTTTGATACTGTGTTTTTTTCTCTCATAATTTTGTGTTTATTATTTTTTGCAACTTAGCGGGGTTTTTTTTTGGTAATTTAGTAATTTTTTCTTGTCAATTTAAATAATTTGAGTAGGGTTAGGCTTTTTTAATATGTAATATAGTTAATTTAATTGCTAGTTTAATGTAAGTTTAGTATAATAGTTAGGGTAGGTTAATGTGAGGATAAAGCATAAACACCCTGATATATACATGAATATCTTCCTACCACTCAGTCTCACACCCCACTGCGGGTCATATCGTATATGATAAACCCTGGTTTGCTTATTGAACTGAGGGTGACCTGGATTAGGTAAATAAACTGTGAAATAGTACTGTGAACAGTATTTACACACATGAAGATAACATTCAGTTAGATTAGGGAAACAAAGGTAGCAGCGTTTACAAATCACTACCAATTAGGGAAGGCTGAATGAACCTAGTGTAATGACACTTACATTCCTTAGGCACAGAAATGTTAACTACTTAAGACTGCTTGAATAACTCTGTAGTGCATATAGAATCATATAGACAGATGCAGAAAGGTTGTTTACTCCATATGAGGTAATAAAGTGTAACGTGCAACAGTAGATGACAAAGTCCCAAACAACCTGATACATAGGATAAGTATATATGACGGTATTGAGAGAAGAATGTTCAATAATGAGCAGGTAAATAATCAGTAGCATTAGGTGTAACAATACCGTATCTGTAGTTAGACCTCCGGTCCTGTTTGAGCTAGTTGCGGTGCACACAATGAATCAGATCCGTGTGTGTGTAGGAGAACGTCGCTCTGCAGAGTGACGTCACACGCTCCGGCGTGTATTTGGAAATCCTGAATGCGATGTGAAGTGGGGAAGCAAGCAACAAGAGAACTGCTGAGACTTAAGGTAAAACAAAAACTCACAGTTCAGTTAGAGAGTATCTGTGCAAAGCTACAGAGGAGCGATGCAGATCTTTGGAAGTAGCACAGGAGAATTCAGAATGAGGCTAGATGAATATCCAACAGGAAACAAATTACCTAGCAAAGGTATGACAGAGCAGAGAGCCTAAATAGCAAGTGCACATCACATGATATACAAATTTAAAGGGGAAGTGTCTTTACCATAAGCTGAGAGAGTGAGTTCCTGACAGTATACCCCCTCCAAGGGACCCTCCCAGATGTTCAGGGCCGAGGACGGTCCGGATGACGTCAATTGAATAATGAAACCAATCTGGGGGCGGAAATATTGGAAAAAGGCTCCCAAGAATCCTCCTCAGGACCGTAGCCCTTCCAGCTGACAAGGTACTGCAGGGTTCATCTGTAAATTCTAGAATTGAGTATGTCAGCGACCTCAAAACTCGTCTCATCTGGTAACGGTATAGGAGTAGATTTTGAGCCAGCCAAAGTTCTAACAGGGTAGAATGGTTTAAGCACAGACACATGGAAGGTGGGATGTATCTTGAAGGAAGGTGGCAGATCCAAAGTGACGGCATTCTCATTTATGATCCTGAGAATCTTATAAGGTCCAATAAAAAGATTGCCCAGCTTCTTACTTGGTATTTGAATTTTAAGGTTTTTGGAAGAAAGCCATACTAAATCGCCAGGTTTGTATTGCGGAGGCTTGGATCTTCTCAAATCGTAATAGTATTTCTGCTTAGCCTGTGCCAAATGTAAGGTGTCTTGGAGCAACTTAAAGGTTTGGCTGAGAGTGTTTACGCCGCAGATCTTTCCAAACTTTTCATGTTGACGACACACTTTTTAGACCTACATCATTTCATGACACAGTAATTCAGTTGTACTGGCAAACAGGAGGTTAAACTAACTTGTTTTAAGAGATACGGACACATACATAAATGATATAATAACAAAATGTATTTAAGTAACAGTAAGTATGTGCAAGAATTAAAAAAAAGTTTAATAACACCAATAGCTACTTACTGTTTAAATAGGATGTATGAGGTTGATGGGGTGAATACAATTTCTGAATATTTGGTGGAATATTAGATAAAGACACTTGCATTTCATCATCAAGCATTTTTAAGCTTCCCCTTCCTATCCATATATCAAGAGCAGGAGCAGCAATGCACTACTGGGAGCTAGTTGCAAAAAAACCCCACTGACTTCTGACTTCAGCTCAGCGTTTAAGCTGCCACCCTCAGAGCTTGGTGAGTCCGATTGACTACTGCCCGCGCTGCAAGCACACTGCTGTCCCACTCACTGACTACACATGCAGTCACGAGCCAATTAAGGAGACTACATGTGCAGTCAGGAGAAAATGTGCCACCAAAGCCACTAATGGGAATAGTTTCAGTTCCCACATTTTAAAAAATTTGTGCTGAAGCAGGGACACACCTACACACTGCTTCCGACACACTAGTGTGTCCCGACACATAGTTTGGAAAGCACTGGTTTACGGTATCAGTAACCAAAGGGGAAACATTATCATCCCTTTGGAGAAGATGATAGAAGGGTGGTATCCATAGTTCACATAAAAATGAGTTAGCTTTGTTGAAGAATTCACAGTGTTGTTGAAGGAAAACTCTGCGGTAGGTAAAAGAGAAAACCAATCATACTGTTGAAAACTGCAAAAACATCTAAGGTACTGTTCTAGAGATTGGTTCGTCCTCTCAGTCTGTCCATTTGTCTGAGGGTGGTATGCTGAAGACAAGTGTCTTTCAATGTTCACAGTTTTGCAGAGATGGACCCAAAACCTGGAAGTGAACTGGGAACCCCTGTCAGTTGTGATGGAGTCAGGGAGTCCGTGAAGATGAACAATATTTTTCAGGAAAGAATCTGCCGTTTCTGAGGCGGTTGGGAGACCAAGATGAGGGATAAAGTGAGCCATTTTAGAAAATTGATCAACCACAACCAAGATGGTATTGTGGTTGGATGATGTGGGCAGTTCAACAATGAAATCCATGGCGATGTGTCGCCAAGGTCTGTCTGCAATTGGAAGAGATAAAAGATAACCATAAGGGCAAATATGAGAGGGTTTGCATGTAGTACAAAATAGGACAGGTTTGTACATAGCGTCTAACACTACTTTTAATGCAAGGCCACCAGAAATCCCTTTGTAGGAGATGTAGGGTTTTACGAAAACCTGGATGTCCAGATAAGAGAGAGTCGTGAGCATTACGAAGACCCTGATCTCTGAGAGGCTTAGGTACATATAACTTATCACCGGAATAGAAAAGTCCATTGGACTTCTTTGTTAGATTTAAGCTTTTTAGACTAGGATCAGTGTTTTGATGGTTACTGAATTGAGTTACTTGATCCAAAGTGAGACCGATGAATTTGTGGGGTGGAATTATGGTATTTTGAATAAGCTTAATGAGAGGCCTAGGTGTGGACCTTAAAAGAGCATCGGCCTTTAAGTTTCTTGTAGGTGGGCGATAGGTGATCAAAAAGTAAAATCTGGTGAAGAAGAGGCTCCATTGGACTTGGCGAGCTGATAGAGTCTTATTAGTCTTCAAATACTGCAAATTCCTATGATCCGTGTATACAATAATAGGGTGGTTAGTGCCTTCTAATAGGTGTCTCCAGAATGCAAGGGCTGCCTTGATACCCAACAACTCTTTCTCACCGATGGAGTAGTTTAGTTCAGCTGTGCTCATCATTCTAGAGAAATAAGCTACTGGGAGAAGGGGTTCTTCTACAGACAACCTCTGTGAGAGCACTGCAGGCCCGGAACTGACCGCAAGGTAGTTTAGCCCCGCCCACTGCGACCTCACACGGCATAGAAAAAGAGAACTTTTTTTGGGGTAAAATATTTAATAAATATATCTCATAAATGTTATATTATAATTTATATACTGTATATGTTTATTTGTACTACTGCAGTGCAGCACAAATCATCAACTTAGTTTAGTCTCTATCTCTCAGGAAGGATTCAGGGCCGCCGCGCCGCCATCTACAAACATTTCCTCCCCATTCAGATTGGCCGCACTGTCCGCACATGCGCACTGCTTCCGGCCCGGGTCTGAGTGCACTGAGTGACAGTCACACACTACACTCATGCCGCGTGTCGGGTCCACGTGACACACAGAGGCTGCAAGGCGATATAGACAGACAGACAGACTAGTGCTGACTGCTGCGGCTGCCTGTGTGTCACATGTCTGTGTCAGGTTGGAGCAGGCGGCGAGGTCAGAAAGATGCTGCCGCCAGGCCGGGTGGCTGTTTCCTGAGTCCTGAGTAACGGTCCTCCAGGCTAGGCTCCATCATGATCATCAGTCTCCCATGGTCTGAATTGGGGCCGGCATTCGCATTCCATGAGGCCGGGCGGCGGCTGCGGGGGGTCAGAGAGCACTAGCAGGATGCAGCAATGATGACGTCAGGAGGACTGAAGATGCGACTCAGCAGGTGGCCGGCAGCAGGGCAGGTAGGTGACCCGTGAGGTCTGGTCTCAGAGAGGACCTTTTATATAACGTAATATACTTACTAAGACTAAGTATAATATACAGGGAGTGCAGAATTATTAGGCAAATTACTATTTTGACCACATCATCCTCTTTATGCATGTTGTCTTACTCCAAGCTGTATAGGCTCGAAAGCCTACTACCAATTAAGCATATTAGGTGATGTGCATCTCTGTAATGAGAAGGGGTGTGGTCTAATGACATCAACACCCTATATCAGGTGTGCATAATTATTAGGCAACTTCCTTTCCTTTGGCAAAATGGGTCAAAAGAAGGACTTGACAGGCTCAGAAAAGTCAAAAATAGTGAGATATCTTGCAGAGGGATGCAGCACTCTTAAAATTGCAAAGCTTCTGAAGCATGATCATCGAACAATCAAGCGTTTCATTCAAAATAGTCAACAGGGTCGCAAGAAGCGTTTGGAAAAACCAAGGCGCAAAATAACTGCCCATGAACTGAGAAAAGTCAAGCGTGCAGCTGCCAAGATGCCACTTGCCACCAGTTTGGCCATATTTCAGAGCTGCAACATCACTGGAGTGCCCAAAAGCACAAGGTGTGCAATACTCAGAGACATGGCCAAGGTAAGAAAGGCTGAAAGACGACCACCACTGAACAAGACACACAAGCTTAAACGTCAAGAAATATCTTAAGACTGATTTTTCTAAGGTTTTATGGACTGATGAAATGAGAGTGAGTCTTGATGGGCCAGATGGATGGGCCCGTGGCTGGATTGGTAAAGGGCAGAGAGCTCCAGTCCGACTCAGACGCCAGCAAGGTGGAGGTGGAGTACTGGTTTGGGCTGGTATCATCAAAGATGAGCTTGTGGGGCCTTTTCGGGTTGAGGATGGAGTCAAGCTCAACTCCCAGTCCTACTGCCAGTCTCTGGAAGACACCTTCTTCAAGCAGTGGTACAGGAAGAAGTCTGCATCCTTCAAGAAAAACATGATTTTCATGCAGAACAATGCTCCATCACACGCGTCCAAGTACTCCACAGCGTGGCTGGCAAGAAAGGGTATAAAAGAAGAAAATCTAATGACATGGCCTCCTTGTTCACCTGATCTGAACCCCATTGAGAACCTGTGGTCCATCATCAAATGTGAGATTTACAAGGAGGGAAAACAGTACACCTCTCTGAACAGTGTCTGGGAGGCTGTGGTTGCTGCTGCACGCAATGTTGATGGTGAACAGATCAAACCACTGACAGAATCCATGGATGGCAGGCTTTTGAGTGTCCTTGCAAAGAAAGGTGGCTATATTGGTCACTGATTTGTTTTTGTTTTGTTTTTGAATGTCAGAAATGTATATTTGTGAATGTTGAGATGTTATATTGGTTTCACTGGTAAAAAATAAATAATTGAAATGGGTATATATTTGTTTTTTGTTAAGTTGCCTAATAATTATGCACAGTAATAGTCACCTGCACACACAGATATCCCCCTAAAATAGCTAAAACTAAAAACAAACTAAAAACTACTTCCAAAAATATTCAGCTTTGATATTAATGAGTTTTTTTGGGTTCATTGAGAACATGGTTGTTGTTCAATAATAAAATTAATCCTCAAAAATACAACTTGCCTAATAATTCTGCACTCCCTGTATATATACACTGCACAGTATGAATTTACAGCCTAATTGATCTCAATATCTGTGTATAATACACTGGGGGTGGGGGATATGGTGTGTGTGTGTGTGTGTCAGAGGGCACTACTACATATTATTATATATCTATGTATAATGCACTGGGGATATGGTGTGTGTGAGTGTGTCAGAGGGCACTACTACATATTATTATATATCTGTGTATAATCCACTGGGGATATGGTGTGTGTGTGTGTCAGAGGGCACTACTACAAATTATTATATATATGTGTATAATGCATTGGGGATATGGTGTGTGTCAGCTCAGAGGGCACTACTACATATTATTATATATCTGTATAATGCACTGGGGATATGGTATGTGTGTGTGTGTGAGTGTGTCAGAGGGCACTACTACATATTATTATATATATGTGTCTAATGCACTGGGGATATGATATGTGTGTGTGTGTGTGTGTGTGTGAGTGTGTCAGAGGGCACTACTACATATTATTATATATATGTGTATAATGCACTGGGGATATGGTGTGTGTGTGTGTAAGAGGGCACTACTACAAATTATTATATATCTGTGACTGTGTATAATGTATTGGGAATATGGTGTGTGTGAGTGTGTCAGAGGACACTACTACATATTATTATATATCTGTATAATGCACTGGGGATAGGTATATGTGTGTGTGTTTGTCAGAGGGCACTACTACAAATTATTATATATCTGTGTATAATGGAGTGGGGATATGGTGTGTGTGAGAGAGAGTGTGTCAGGGCACTACTACATATTATTATAATACTGTGTATAATGCATTGGGGATATGGTGTGTGTGAGTGTGTCAGAGGGCACTACTACAAATTATTATATATCTGTGTATAATGCATTGGGGATATGGTGTGTGTGAGTGTGTCAGAGGGCACTACTACATATTATTATATATCTGTATAATGTACTGGGGATATGGTGTGTGTGTGAGTGTGTCAGAGGGCACTACTACATATTATTATATATATGTGTCTAATGCACTGGGGATATGGTATGTGTGTGTGTGAGAGTGTGTCAGAGGGCACTACTACATATTATTAAATATCTGTGTATAATGCACTGGGGATATGGTGTGTGTGTGTGTGTAAGAGGGCACTACTACAAATTATTATATATCTGTGTATACTGTATTGGGGATATGGTGTGTGTGAGTGTGTCAGAGGACACTACTACATATTATTATATATATGTGTATAATGCACTGGGGATATGGTGTGTGTGTGTAAGAGGGCACTACTACAAATTATTATATATCTGTGACTGTGTATAATGTATTGGGAATATGGTGTGTGTGAGTGTGTCAGAGGACACTACTACATATTATTATATATCTGTATAATGCACTGGGGATAGGTATATGTGTGTGTGTGTTTGTCAGAGGGCACTACTACAAATTATTATATATCTGTGTATAATGGAGTGGGGATATGGTGTGTGTGAGAGAGAGTGTGTCAGGGCACTACTACATATTATTATAATACTGTGTATAATGCATTGGGGATATGGTGTGTGTGAGTGTGTCAGAGGGCACTACTACAAATTATTATATATCTGTGTATAATGCATTGGGGATATGGTGTGTGTGAGTGTGTCAGAGGGCACTACTACATATTATTATATATCTGTATAATGTACTGGGGATATGGTGTGTGTGTGAGTGTGTCAGAGGGCACTACTACATATTATTATATATATGTGTCTAATGCACTGGGGATATGGTATGTGTGTGTGTGAGAGTGTGTCAGAGGGCACTACTACATATTATTAAATATCTGTGTATAATGCACTGGGGATATGGTGTGTGTGTGTGTGTAAGAGGGCACTACTACAAATTATTATATATCTGTGTATACTGTATTGGGGATATGGTGTGTGTGAGTGTGTCAGAGGACACTACTACATATTATTATATATCTGTATAATGCACTGGGGATATGCTATATGTGTGTGTGTGTCTGTCAGAGGGCACTACTACAAATTATTATACATCTGTGTATAATGCAGTAGGGATATGGTGTATGTGAGAGAGAGTGTGTCAGGGCACTACTACATATTATTATAATACTGTGTATATTGTACTGGGCTGGGGATATGGTGTGTGTGTGTGAGTGTGTCAGAGGGCACTACTACATATTATAAATATATATGTGTATAATGTACTGGGGATA
Organism: Bombina bombina; assembly: GCF_027579735.1. Classification (NCBI taxonomy): domain Eukaryota; kingdom Metazoa; phylum Chordata; class Amphibia; order Anura; family Bombinatoridae; genus Bombina; species Bombina bombina. The sequence goes on from NC_069499.1 coordinate 726,862,562, forward strand.
TGGGGTGTGTGAGTGTGTGTGTCTGTAAGAGGGCACTGCTACATATTATTATATATCTGTGTATAATTCACTGGGGATATGGGGTGTGTGTGAGCGTGTGTCAGAGAGCACTACTACATAATATTATATATCTGTGTATAATATACTGGGGATATGGTGTGTGTGTGAGCGTGTGTCAGAGGGCACTACTTCATATTATTATATATCTGTGTATAATGCACTTGGGATATGGTGTGTGTGTGTGTGTGTGTGTCAGAGGGAACTACTACATATTATTATACAGGGAGTGCAGAATTATTAGGCAAATGAGTATTTTGACCACATCATCCTCTTTATGCATGTTGTCTTACTCCAAGCTGTATAGGCTCGAAAGCCTACTACCAATTAAGCATATTAGGTGATGTGCATCTCTGTAATGAGAAGGGGTGTGGTCTAATGACATCAACACCCTATATCAGGTGTGCATAATTATTAGGCAACTTCCTTTCCTTTGGCAAAATGGGTCAAAAGTAGGACTTGACAGGCTCAGAAAAGTCAAAAATAGTGAGATATCTTGCAGAGGGATGCAGCACTCTTAAAATTGCAAAGCTTCTGAAGCGTGATCATCGAACAATCAAGCGTTTCATTCAAAATAGTCAACAGGGTCGCAAGAAGCGTGTGGAAAAACCAAGGCGCAAAATAACTGCCCATGAACTGAGAAAAGTCAAGCGTGCAGCTGCCAAGATGCCACTTGCCACCAGTTTGGCCATATTTCAGAGCTGCAACATCACTGGAGTGCCCAAAAGCACAAGGTGTGCAATACTCAGAGACATGGCCAAGGTAAGAAAGGCTGAAAGACGACCACCACTGAACAAGACACACAAGCTGAAACGTCAAGACTGGGCCAAGAAATATCTCAAGACTGATTTTTCTAAGGTTTTATGGACTGATGAAATGAGAGTGAGTCTTGATGGGCCAGATGGATGGGCCCGTGGCTGGATTGGTAAAGGGCAGAGAGCTCCAGTCCGACTCAGACGCCAGCAAGGTGGAGGTGGAGTACTGGTTTGGGCTGGTATCATCAAAGATGAGCTTGTGGGGCCTTTTCGGGTTGAGGATGGAGTCAAGCTCAACTCCCAGTCCTACTGTCAGTTTCTGGAAGACAACTTCTTCAAGCAGTGGTACAGGAAGAAGTCTGCATACTTCAAGAAAAACATGATTTTCATGCGGGACAATACTCCATCACACGCGACCAAGTACTCCACAGCGTGGCGGGCAAGAAAGGGTATAAAAGAAGAAAATCTAATGACATGGCCTCCTTGTTCACCTGATCTGAACCCCATTGAGAACCTGTGGTCCATCGTCAAATGTGAGATTTACGAGGAGGGAAAACAGTACACCTCTCTGAACAGTGTCTGGGAGGCTGTGGTTGCTGCTGCACGCAATGTTGATGGTGAACAGATCAAAACACTGACAGAATCCATGGATGGCAGGCTTTTGAGTGTCCTTGCAAAGAAAGGTGGCTATATTGGTCACTGATTTGTTTTTGTTTTGTTTTTGAATGTCAGAAATGTATATTTGTGAATGTTGAGATGTTATATTGGTTTCACTGGTAAAAATAAATAATTGAAATGGGTATATATTTGTTTTTTGTTAAGTTGCCTAATAATTATGCACAGTAATAGTCACCTGCACACACAGATATCCCCCTAAAATAGCTAAAACTAAAAACAAACTAAAAACTACTTCCAAAAATATTCAGCTTTGATATTAATGAGTTTTTTGGGTTCATTGAGAACATGGTTGTTGTTCAATAATAAAATTAATCCTCAAAAATACAACTTGCCTAATAATTCTGCGCTCCCTGTATATCTGTGTATAATGCACTGGGGATATGGTGTGTGTGTGTCAGATGGCACTACTACAAATTATTATATATCTGTGTATAATGTACTGAGGATTTGGTGTGTGTGAGTGTGTCAGAGGGCACTCCTACAAATTATTATATATCTGTGTATAATGTACTGGGGATATGGTGTGTGTGTGTCAGAGGGAACTACTACATAGTATTATATATCTTTATATAATGTACTGGGGATATGGTGTGTTAGAGGGAACTACTACATAATATTATATATCTGTGTATAATGTACTGGGGTATGTATGTGTTGTGTTCATGCATATGAGTGTGTGTGTATGCGTGGTTTGCGTGCATATGCGTATGTGTGGTTTGCGTGCATATGAGTGTGTATGTGTGGTGTGCATCCATATGAGTGTGTATGTGTGGTGTGCGTGCTTATGAGCGTGGGTATGAGTGGTGTGCATGTATAGTGTCCATGCATATACTTGTGTATATGTGTGGTGTACGGTGTGCATGCATGTTGTGTGCGTGCATATGAGTGTATGTATGTGTGGTGTGGGTGCATATGAGTGTGTGTGGTGTGCGTGCTTATGAGTGTATGTATGTGTGGTGTACATGCAGTTAAATAAAACATTGGGGAGGAGTGGGCTGCTTTGCCTTAAAATGCCCGGGCCTATTTTTGGTCCCAGTCCGGCCCTGGAGCACTGCTCCGAGAGCATAATCTGAAGCGTCCACTTCAAGGAAGAACTCTTTATCCGGGTCTGGAAACTGGAGAATTGGAGCAGTAATACATTTTTCTTTGACTGTTTTGAAGGACAGGTCCGCTTGAGGGGACCAAAGAAACTTTATGAACTTTATCAAGAAACTTTATGAAGTCCTTTATGAACTTCCTATAGAAGTTCGAAAATCCTAAGAACCTCTGAACTTCTACGTAGGTACAGGCAATTTGGTTATGGCGTCTACTTTGTTGGTCTCCATATGGATACCCAAGGGGGAAATGTGGTAGCCAAGGAAAGAGATAGAATCCGTATGAAAGATACATTTTTCCAATTTGGCAAACAACTGGTTCTGTCTAAGTCTCAGCAATACTTTCCTTACATGGTTGATATGGTTTTCCATGGTATCCAAGTAGATAAGGATATCATCCAAATAGATAACCATACAGGTGTCAAGGAGATCTCTGAATAGATGGTTAATAAAATACTGGAAGGTAGCAGGTGCATTGCACAACCCAAATGGCATCACTAGATATTCATAGAGGCCATATCGGGTGCGGAATGCTGTGAGCCATTCATCGGCCTCTCTCATTCTTACAAGGTTGTATGCACCTCTTAAATCAAGTTCTTACAAGGTTGTATGCACCTCTTAAATCAAGCTTAGTGTAGATCTTAGCGCCCTGTAGGCGTTCGATTAACTCCGGAATGAGAGGCAAGGGGTACCTATTTTTTACTGTACATTTATTCAACTCTCTATAGTTGATGATTGGTCTTAATGTATCGTCCTTGTTCCGAATGAAAAACATTCCGGCATGAGCCGGTGAAGTGGTTGGCCGGATAAAGCCTTTCTCTAAATTTTCGTCGAGATACTGTTTGAGATGGGTGAGTTCGGGTTGAGAGAGGGTACACATGTGCTACAGGTATTTTTGAACCGGGTATGAGGTCTATGGGACAATCCAATGGCCTATGGGGTGGTAAAGCTTGTGCTTGTTTTTTATCAAAAACATCTAAGAAGTCTAAGTAAGTGTCTGGAACAAGTTGTGAAGAGGTATGTAACAGTGTAGGTATGGACATACAATTAGATAAACAGATTTGAAGGTAAGAGAACCTTAGAGCCACTGTATAGTGGGTTGGTGTTGTTTTAACCAGTTAAACCCAAGGATTATAGGGAAAAGAGGAGAGTGTATAACCTCAAAGGTGCAGAGTTCAGAGTGACCACTAGGGAAACTTAGTTGTGCAGGAGCGGTGTGGTGCGTTATAGGACCTGAGTTAATTAAAGAACCATCCACTACTCAGATTGCTAGTGAAATGTGTTTTTTTTATTACAGGTATCTTATACATGTGGACAAAAGTGGAATCAATAAAGTTGTTTGTGGCTCCTGAGTCAATCACTACTTCCACGGACACTACGTGATGGTCCCACTGTAGAGAAACAGAATGGTTAAAATGTGAAGAATTTTGTAAAGCAGAGTGTTTTACATGAATATTCCTATAATGCTTACCCTTCTTTGATTTGAGGAGACTTGGGCATTCCTTAACTGTATGGTCTTTAGATGCACAATAGAGGCAAAGGTTGTTTAACCTGCGCCAAATTTTCTCCTCTGGTTTGTGGGGTCCACGAACAAAAGCTATGTCCATGGGTTCGTCCTTGGGCTTGGCAGGGTAAGATGGGCTAGAGGTGTAGATCTTTTTGAAGGTATGGTCTGTGGTACCTCTTTCATGTTTCCTCTCCCTGAGTCGGCGGTCTATAGCTATTGTAAGGGACATCAATGTTTTGAGATTATCAGGCATCTCAGTACGGGCAAGTTCATCTTTAAGTGAGTTGGATAACCCGATACAAAATTGATTTTTTAGGGCTGGGGTATTCCACAAAGTATCCGGCGCCCACCTTTTGAACTCAGCGATATATTCTTCGACTGGGCGTCTCGCTTGTTTGAGTGTTCTGATAGCTGTTTCAGCAGTGTTCTGCTTATCATGATCCTCATAAAGAAGAGACATAGCTGTTAAAAAGGAATCCAGTTAATCCAGTATGGGGTCATTGTTTTCGTAATAAGTATTAGCCCAACCTTTAGGCTCTCCCTTTAGATAGGAGATGACCGTGAGTACCTTTATTCTATCAGTTGGGTAACTACGTGGTTTCAGTGAAAAGTAGAGGGTACAAGAATTTTTGAAGTCACGGAATTGTGACCTTTCCCCAGAGAATTTTTCTGGTGGACAAATTAGAGGCTCAGGTGTAGGGTCATCAGGAGTTGCAGTTTTGTGCTGTGCTTGGTCACGTATGAATTTGCGTAACTCCTGATTTTCGGCTTGCATATCTCTAAGACCCTGGATCATGAGATCCATGTTTTGTGCGAGAGTACCAACACGATTAGTCAGCTCAGCAATATCCATTCTAAAAGAGAGAGCATATATATATATATATATATATATATATATATATATATATAGTGAAATTATTTTTTAAGGCTAGGTAATATGTGAGGATAAAGCATAAACACCCTGATATATACATGAATATCTTCCTACCACTCAGTCTCACACCCCACTGCGGGTCATATCGTATATGATAAACCCTGGTTTGCTTATTGAACTGAGGGTGACCTGGATTAGGTAAATAAACTGTGAAATAGTACTGTGAACAGTATTTACACACATGAAGATAAAATTCAGTTAGATTAGGGAAACAAAGATAGCAGCGTTTACAAATCACTACCAATTAGGGAAGGCTGAATGAACCTAGTGTAATGACACTTACATTCCTTAGGCACAGAAATGTTAACTACTTAAGACTGCTTGAATAACTCTGTAGTGCATATAGAATCATATAGACAGATGCAGAAAGGTTGTTTACTCCATATGAGGTAATAAAGTGCAACATGTGCAACAGTAGATGACAAAGTCCCAAACAACTTGATGCATAGGCAAAGGATAAGTATATATGACGGTATTGAGAGAAGAATGTTCAATAATGAGCAGCTAAATAATCAGTAGCATTAGGTGTAACAATACCGTATCTGTAGTTAGACCTCCGGTCCTGTTTGAGCTAGTTGCGGTGCACAGGATGAATCAGATTCGTGTGTGTGTGTGTGTAGGAGGAGAACTCTGCAGAGTGACGTCACATGCTCCGGCGTGTATTTGGAAATCCTGAATGCAATGTGAAGCTGGGAAGCAAGCAACAAGAGAACTGCTGAGACTTAAGGTAAAACAAAAACTCACAGTTCAGTAAGAGAGTATCTGTGCAAAGCTACAGAGGAGCGATGCAGATCCTTGGACGTAGCACAGGAGAATTCAGAATGAGGCTAGATGAATATCCAACAGGAAACAAATTACCTAGCAAAGGTATGACAGAGCAGAGAGCCTAAATAGCAAATGCACGTCACATGATGTACAAATTTAAAGAGGAAGTGTCTTTACCATAAGCTGAGGGAGCGAGTTCCTGACAGTTAATTAATAGTTTAGAATTAGTTTATTTTAATTCTACAGGTAAGCTTAAATTTATTTTAAGATAGGGATGTTGTAATTTTAATGTAAAGTTAGCGGGTTGTTAGGTTTAGGGGTTAATAGATTAATTTAGTTTATGGTGTTGTGGGGGCTGGCTGTTTAGGGGTTAATAGGTTTAGTTAATGGTAGTGATGTGGGAGGTCAGAGGTTTAGGGGTTAATATGTTTATTTAGTGTCGGTGGGGTCCGGGAGCGGCGGGATAGGGGTTAATAACTTTATTTAGTTGTGGCAGTGTCAGGGAGTGGCAGAATAGGGGTTAATAACATTATGTAGGTGGAGGCGATGTCGGGGCAGCAGATTAGGGGTGTTTAGACTCGGGGCTTATGTTAGGGTGTTACGTGTAAACGTAACTGGTTTTCTACCATAGAAATCAATGGGACATCTGGCAGCATCGAACATAAGCTGCTTTCAGACTCCTATTGATTCCTATGGCATCCGCGGCCTCCAGGGTGGTGGATTGAAAACCAGGTAAGCTGGGCCGGAATAGCCGCGAGCGTACCTGTTAACTATTTGATAACTTTTAAAAAGTGTCAAATAGTGCCGAATGTGTATTCGGAACATCTGTAATGATTTAAGCATTGATCTGTGTCAGATTGAGACCGGCAGATCGTATGTTACGTCACAGATTTCAACTTTTGCCGGTCTGTAGGCTTTGATTACTAGGTCGGATCAAGCTCGCCACAATTATGCTACGGAATTCCAGCATATTTGCGGTTGATAGCTTGATAAATATCCCCCATAGTGTCATCTGATAAATCTCTAGAATGAAACTGTTCAGGTCTTCCCCTAGTTGGTTTCCGAAGATTCAAGAACTGAAAAGACCTGCTTAATAGGGCTGATCTGGTGGAGAGCTACACTGTTAGAAGCTGGACTTTCAGACCTGGTTGTTATCGTTTGGATGGGTGTACTACCTGCAACTCCCTGATTATTGGCCTTGGTTTAGTCACCCTCACACTGGCAAAAATGTAACTCTGAAGCATAGGCTTACATGTACATCAGACATGGTGGTCTACATTATTAAGTGTCCTTGTACCTATTTAGTTAAGACTGAGCGCCCCTTCAAGGAGAGGATAGTGAATCATTGCTCTACAATAAGAGCAGCCTTGAAGGAGGGTAACAGTGAACATCCTGTTGCACTAAATTTCTTGCGATCAAGACATACAGTGGCGGATTTGAGACATATGCCTATTGACAGAATAATGAGACCACCTAGAGGAGGTGATGTAAATAAGTTACTCCTCCAGCTAGGGATCTTCAAGCTAGGGACTCTGTTTTCTAATGGTTTGAATAAACAGTCAGGATTGTCCTTCTTCCTTGCTGAAAGATAGTTAATCCAGAACTGGGGGATGACCTGTGAATATGTTGGTAGTATTTTTTCTTGTTTCTTTAATTGCATTGCTAGTGTTAACAGTGTATCTAATATTACGCTATGGAGGTATGATTTGGTAAATGTGTTTAATGGTGTAAGTAACATCCTTTGATGTTCTGTTTTGTAATAATGGATAATTATGTAAATAACAACTTATTTATGTATATAACATAGTAGGATAACCAGAAGTGACATCAGAGCCTCCAGCAGAGTTGTTGTGGCATGTTACCATGACAACAGTTTGTTATTAATTGTAAGTGATCGAGCACTAATTGGAGGTTAGAACAGATTCAGTTAATGTAACCTGCTAAGTAGCAAAAGCCTTTGTGGTTTAATTTTAGTTGGGCAAGTATTTTTTCCTAAGGTATCATTCATAGGTTTTTGTACAGTAGGCCCAGACCAGAAGTGCGTTGATGTCACTTCCGGATGCCATGAGGTAGCGGCTTGGCGTTCTGTTTAAAAACAGTGATGTGGTGAGTGTATTTCATACTGTATTTTTGTGGAATTATGTTATACCATTTACAAAGGTCCAGTGCCTGGACCGAAACATTGGGATTATGGAATAATAAATTGAGAGTTTTACAAAAGTTTTAAGCTATGTTGAAAGGTGTGTTTGTGGATTATTTGGATCTCTGCACCGCCAGATAGATTGGAACTAGGAGTGCTGTGGTAAGACTGTATGTATATATATATATATATATATATATAAATATAATATAAATATAAATATATATTAATATATATATATATATGTGTGTGTATGTTTATATGTGTGTAAATATGTACTTACACATTTCTGTGTTTTACTTTATATGTACTGTACACATTTAACTTTTTAATGCTCTTTACTTACAGGATAATATACTTTTTATTGTAAATACACACACATATACTGTATATATATATATATATATATATATATATATATATATATATATACACATACAGTATATATATATATTTATACATATATATATATTTATATATATATATATATATATATATATATATATTCCTATAGATATATAAGTATAGATATCTATTTTACATGAATAGTATCAGATATATATAGAAAGATATATATAAGAATAAAAAGAACGGGGGAATCTGCCCTAAATCTGCTCTTACCTACTCCATCAGGTGTTGATTTACGCTCTATTCTAAGCTGATGACTGTGCTCTTCTGATTTATACCATTAATTCAAGTATTGGTGTCAGCCTCAGTCCCCCAGAAATCAAAACAGGCTGCAGCCTTTTCTCTACCCACCGGCAGAGTTCCCTAGTGTCTCTATTTTTACTGAGCAGTATTATCTTCCAATTAGCAGTATTCAAGAAAGATGGACTCTCAAGCTGAATTTATTCTAGAGGATTTGATAAATCTTTTTTCTACTTACCTGGACGCTTATGGCTACCCTATCATACTCTCAGACACTCTATTTCTCATTGGCAATGAGGAGATACCGGCTGTGCCACCCACCGACACACAAAATACACCAGCCAACAGTGCGGCACTCCCAGGCTGTTACACACTCAGGAGTTACACAAAAGTCAAGTCACAGCATTTTGCCTTCAGCAGGCATGCTGTGGTTAGCGGTACCTTTCTCACAGGCATTCCTGCAGATTCCTTAGATCTGAGGCCTCTGGAGGACTTGGGAACTGAATGTGCCCTATCTTATGACTACGCAACGGCTCTGGTGCCTCTCTACTTGCCACAGCCCGTGGATTCTGGGACATTGTGAAAAACACTGGTTCAAGACTACAGTATACAGGATTTTTACTGGCAATACCTACATTTTAATCTACACTGAGCGCCTCACTTATTGTTTTTATGGTGATTTACTGTTTCCTTCAAATTTGTGCTATTTTGTACTCATATATGCTAATTGTCACAAAAGAAGGCATAAACTAAATGTTCACATATTTTCTATCATATTATTGCTAAACAGATATTATGTTGTTGGCAGATGTCTCTGAATGTTCTTTTATTTTTATGCCTAGACACTTAGGCCTCTATTTATCAAGCTGTCTACTTTCGAGCATTCACCGGCCCCAATACACTCGCCTAAGCTCTCCTAACATAACCACCGCGGACCTGAATATGTTCGCCAAATTTATCAAGAAAGCTGTTAAAAAGCTGCGCACCAAGTATGGTGCGATGAGCAGCGGACTGTTGTTAACTAACAGTCATCGATCTCGCTTCTCATCGGCTTATTCGCAGCTTTCTTGCTAGCCTGTCACTAAGCACCCACACTATACTATACTGTTTTACCCCCTATACCGCCGCTCCCGGAGCCCCCCGCAACTAAATAAACTTATTAACCCCTAAACCGCCGCTCCTGTACCCCGCCGCAACTAAATAAATATATTAACCCCTAAACCGCCGCTCCCGGACCCCGCCGCAACTATAATAAATATATTAACCCCTAAACCACCGCTCCCGGACCCCGCCGCCACCTACATTATACCTATTAACCCCTAATCTGCTGCCCCCTATACCGCCGCCACCTGCATAAAGTTATTAACCCCTATCTTGCCGATCCCGGACCCCGCCACAAATAAATAACATTTTTAACCCCTAAACCGCCGCTCCTGGAGCCCACCGCCACCTACATTACATTTATTAACCCCTAATCTGCCGCCCCCTAAACCGCCGCCACCTACATTATATCTATTAACCCCTAAACCTAAGTCTAACCCTAACACCCCCCTAACTTAAATATTATTTAAATTAATCTAAATAAATATTCCTATAATTAAATAAATTATTCATATTTAAAACTAAATACTTACCTATAAAATAAACCCTAAGATAGCTACAATATAACTAATAGTTACATTGTAGCTATTTTAGGGTTTATATTTATTTTACAGGCAACTTTGTATTTATTTTAACTAGGTACAATAGCTATTAAATAGTTATTAACTATTTAATAGCTACCTAGTTAAAATAAATACAAATATACCTGTAAAATAAAACCTAATCTAAGTTACAATTACACCTAACACTATACTACAATTAAATACATTAAATGAATTAAATACAATTACCTACAATTAAATAAAAATAACTAAAATTAACTAAAGTACAAAAAAACCCCTCTAAATTACAGAAAATAAAAAAATTACAAGAAGTTTAAACTAAGCCCCTTAATAAAATAAAAAATCCCCCCAAAATAATAAAATTCCCTACCCTATACTAAATTACAAATAGCCCTTAAAAGGGCTTTTTGTGGGGCATTGCCCCAAAGTAATTAGCTATTTTACCTGTAAAAAAGATATACAACCCCCCAACATTAAAACCCACCACCCACACCCAACCTTACTCTAAAACCCACCCAAACCGCCCTTAAAAAACCTAATAGAATTGAGCTTGCATTCTATTGGCTGTTCCGATCAGCCAATAGAATGCGAGCTCAATCCTATTGGCTGATTGGATCAGCCAATCGGATTGAACTTCAGTCCGATTGGCTGATTTAATCAGCCATTTGTATTTTTCCTGCCTTAATTCCGATTGGCTGATAGAATCCTATCAGCCAATCGGAATTCAAGGGACGCCATCTTGGATGACATCATTTAAAGGAACCGTCATTCGTTGTTTAATCGTCGGGATCGATGGATGCTCCGCGTTGGATGGAAGAAGATAGAAGATGCCAGTTGGATGAAGACTTCTGCCCATCTGGAGGACCTCTTCTGGCCGGATTGGATGAAGACTTCTGCCCATCTGGAGGACCACTTTGCCCGGATTCGTTGAGGACTTAGGCCCGGCTGGGTGAAGACGGCTCAAGGTAGGGTGATCTTCAGGGGGTTAGTGTTAGGTTTTTTAAGGGGGGTTTGGGTGGGTTTTAGAGTAAGGTTGGGTGTGGGTGGTGGGTTTTAATGTTGGGGGGTGTATTTCTTTTTTTACAGGTAAAAGAGCTGATTACTTTGGGGCAATGCCCCACAAAAAACCCTTTTAAGGGCTATTTGTAATTTAGTATAGGGTAGGGAATTGTATTATTTTGGGGGGATTTTTTATTTTATTAGGGGGCTCAGATTAGGTGTAATTAGTTTAAATTTCTTGTAATTTTTTTTATTTTCTGTAATTTAAAGGGGGGGTTGTACTTTAGTTAATTTTAATTATTTTTATTTAATTGTAGGTAATTGCATTTAATTAATTTAATTTATTTAATTGTAGTATAGTGTTAGGTGTAATTGTAACTTAGGTTAGGTTTTATTTTACAGGTATATTTGTATTTATTTTAACTAGGTAGCTATTAAATAGTTAATAACTATTTAATAACTATTGTACCTAGTTAAAATAAATACAAAGTTGCCTGTAAAATAAATATAAACTCTAAAATAGCTACAATGTAACTATTAGTTATATTGTAGCTATCTTAGGGTTTATTTTATAGGTAAGTATTTAGTTTTAAATAGGAATAAATATATTTAATTATAGGAATATTTATTTAGATTAATTTAAATAATATTTAAAATAGGGGGGTGTTAGGGTTAGGGTTAGACTTAGGTTTAGGGGTTAATAGATATAATGTAGGTGGCGGTGGTGTAGGGGGGCAGATTAGGGGTTAATAAATGTAATGTAAGTGGTGGCGGGGTCTGGGAGCAGCGGTTTAGGGGTTAATAAATTTATTATAGTTGCGGCAGGGTCCAGGAGCAGCGGTTTAGGGGTTAAACATTTAGTTGCGGCGGGGTCCGGGAGCAGCGGCTTAGGGGTTTATAGTATAATGTAGGTGGCGGCGGTGTAGGGGGGGGAAGATTAGGGGTGTTTAGACTTGGGTTACATGTTAGGTGCAGACACTTCCAATAGGAATCAATGGGATATCGGGCAGCAGCGAGCATGAGCTCTCGCTGCTGTCAGACGCCCATTGATTCCTATGGGATCCGCTGCCTCCAGGGCGAGCGTACCTGGTTGTTCTTTGATAACTACCAAAAGTAGTCAGATTGTGCAGAACTTGCGTTCGGAACATCTGGAGTGATGTAGCCATCGATCTGTGTCGGACTGAGTCCGGCGGATCGTATGTTACGTCACTAGATTCTACTTTTGCTGGTCTGTAGGGCTTGATAACTATGGCGAATCAGCCTCGCCACAAATACGCTGCGGAATTCCAGCGTTTTTGCAGTTGACGGCTTGATAAATAGAGTGAGGCAGACTCAGGTGGAGAGAGTTCTACATCAGGTGAAGAAGACACACTATCACACCTCAGTTCCTCATACCCTCGATCTGCACACTCAGCTTACCAAACTCAGAGTAAATCTACCCCTTGGTACAGCCACATGAGGCCTTAGGTTCTAGGGATAAATCTAATGCCTTACAACCCCCCATACTTAAAAATCCTATGCCCCCCTCCAGGTACATTCCTCAACCTATTGATACACCACTCTTTCATGAAACTCCTAACAGGGCAAGGCGACGGGGGGGGGGGGGGGGGGAGAAGGGGCCAGAGGAGCAAACAAAGGGGGCTATGCACTGAGGAGAACCCAAAGGCAGATGAGGTATCAGTAATTAACCTTTCCTCATATAATTTAAACCCCACAGAACAGAGGGTACTCAGTTTGGGCTTAAGCTTTGTACCAACAAGCAAATTCAATTTATTTAACACCTTGATTGATGTAAATAAATTGGTAAGAAAAATCACACTTAAGAAACATTTTTCTAAAACCCAGACTACTTGCAGTGCTGAGAGTAATTTCCAATGGGAGTATGTGAGTAGTAGGAACCACAATGTGGCTGATGACCTGGAATTCCAGGATCTTTGTGGACTCTCTACACTACAAGCATTGGATAATACTGCTCCAGATGTAACAGTCTCAGCTCAACACAAGTCCCCTAGGTTTAAGGGTTCTTCAAAATTTTACCCTATCCAAAGTAGGGGTACTATCATTGAAAGATTCCAGAGCAGAATAGAGGCAGATCTTAACAAATTGTACTATGCTGATGATAACAAAAAGAGGAAACATCATCTCACTGTGGGGGAAAGAGAAGCCCTAGCCACACTCAGCAACAACTCTGCCTTGGTGATTAGGGCTGCTGATAAAGGAGGATCTGTGGTGGTAATGAACAAGGAGGACTTCATTAGTGAAGCCCACAGACAACTCCATAATACCAGTGACTACAGGATTTTGAATTCAGACCCTACTGTGCTTTTCAAGAAAAAGCTAACTAGCCTGGTGGATGATGGTATTGAGGGAGGCTTCATTGATGAAGATACTGCCAATTACCTTTTAGTAACTAACCCCACCACTCCAGTTTTCAACCTATTGCCTAAGGTCCATAAATCTTTGGACAATGTGGCTGACAGACCAATTGTCAGCGGGATAGGTTCGCTCCTAGAACATACCTCGGAGTGGTTGGATAAAATCCTACAACCAATGATATTAGAACTTTGGAGCTATGTAAGGGATACAATGCATATTCTAAAATTGCTGGAATATCTGGAGTGGAGAGAGGAGTATATTTGGCTCACGATAGACGTGAAATCTTTATACTCTTCTATACCCCACAACAAAGGGTTACAAGCAGTAACATATTATTTAAACAAGTACTTTGGTGATGATCCGGATTACTGCGAATATGTGACTCAAGAGGCAGAGTTTTTGCTTTCCCATAACTATTTCGAGTTTGAGGGGGTTTTCTACCTCCAGATTTGTGGGACTGCAATGGGGGCCAAGTTTGCCCCCTCTTACGTCAACCTCTACATGGGTTGGTGGGAGCAGGACCACATTTTTGGAGGTGGGAACCCCCTCTGCTCGAATATAGTTTTTTACAGGAGGTTCATTGACGACCTCCTGTTTATCTGGAAGGGAACTGAAAGCGAAATATTGGATTTTGTGGTGTTTCTTAACACTAATGACTTGGGGCTGAGTTTTACTTCAGAATCAAACCGTACAGGTATTAACTACCTTGATGTCACTCTTTTAGGAGTTGCAGGAGAGAGGGTCCGCACTACGGTGTACAGGAAGCCCATCTCAGGCAATACTCTGTTACACGCTAACAGTTGCCACCCCAAAGCCATGTTTAGGGGCATCATAAAGGGACAGTTTATTCGTTTAAAACGAAATTGTTCAGAACCTGCTGACTTTGAGAGGGAAGCCATTCGACTTTCCCAGAGATTGCTTTGCAGGGGTTATAGCAAATACTCGATAGCCCCAGCACTTGAAGAGGTCAGGATTATAGACAGGAAAAGTTTATTGAACCCCAAACATAAAAACAAAAGCAAAAAAAAGGGGGCTACCATGGATGATCTCTTCTTTGTCACTGACCATTCGGAACAATTCCCACAGGTCTGTGAAATTATCAAAAAACATTTTGATATGCTGAAGGCGGATGAGGACCCAGCCAACTTATCAGTGAAATCATGCCATTTCACATATTGACGAAGCAAAACCATAGGCAATACGGTGTCCCCTACTAAAATCATCACCAAAAAAAAAACAGGAGTCTTCCTGGCTGACCCAGAAAGGCATGTTTAAATGTCATTTTAGAGATTGTGTGGCTTGTGAAAAGATGGAGACAGGGAGCACTTTTTGCTCCACAGTAACAGGACAGGTGTTTACAAAAAACATGTGTCTCAATTGCAGTTCCACATACACCATCTACCTGGCCACATGCACATCATGTGCAAAACAGTACGTAGGTCTTACGACCCGAGAGGTCAGGTCAAGAATTAGAGAGCACATCTCAAGTATCACACCCCTCTGGTCCAACATTTTACCAATCTACATGGAAAAAGTTCAGATACTTTTCGTTGGACGTGCATTGAAAAAATCATGAAATTGCCGAGAGGGGGGGACAGGGACAAAATCCTTTCCAAACGTGAGATCTTTTGGATATTTAAATTGCAAACAAGATACCCCTCAGGTCTCAATTCCATGTATGATTTAATCAACCATTGGGAGTGATGTGGGACCTGAACTCCATCACACTCTGACCACCACAGTGGGACTCTGAGCCCTTATTTATCTTAGCCTTGTTTTCATGCCATTTAGGTTTAAATTTCTAGCTAACCTTACACTGTTATTAGGTAATACAATTGCTAGCCACATTCTGCTCTGTTAAAAATGTTTTCTGCACCTAACCATTGTTTTAACTAACACATTAAGATTAACACATTTAGCGTTCCCTTAGTTTATTTTTGTTTAAGGGATATATGTATAGTAAGGTCTCCATGGAGGATTAGTGACTATATGTCTTAGCAAATTCCAATATAAAATGTGTTTACATTTGCATGCCCTTATGTTTGACATTATGTGCTCTCTTAATTCTCTCAGTAAGTTAAACTATATTATAGATCAAATACAGAGTTGATTGTAGACTGTGTTTCCCCTTTCTATATAAAAAACATGTGAAGTTCACTTATGCAATAGCTGTTTAGTGATATATGTATTCCCAGGCAGCATTGGTTTTTTGTACTATAATATTCTTGTCTTAGTTACAGGGCATAACTGTATCCAAACCTGAGGAAAGGAATAGGTTAATTTATAAATGAGTGTTGTTAAACCATTATCCAATAGGAGTCAATGTCCACTTCTTTTAAAGGGCAGTGTTTCACCTGCAAAGACAAGCAGCTTTGATAACGGCAACAGCCGGAACATGTCAGCAGCTGTAGGAGCTGACTCCTATTAGGAGAATGGCACCCTGTTGTTGTTCTTTTTATTTTGATGAAAAATAAAGGTTTCTTTTATTTTATACAAATGGACTGGTGCTCCGCTACACTTTTTGTTTATCTTGATAAATAGAGGCCTAATTCTTAGTTTATTTGTACTCCATGTACCCCATTATTTTATTGAAACTTGTTATGTTCACAATATTATATCTTAAGAAGAGTTATTCTTAAGTTGAGATATCTTGGCATTTTATACTATCTGACTTTCTATATCTACATATTGGTTGATAGGTCTTTTTTTTAATGTAACATACTGCAGTAGTAGGCATGACATATCTTTAGTCCTCTATACTGGGAGCTTGAAAAGCCCTTGTACATAAAATGTTTTCATTCACCTTTGTATTTACTGTAGTGCAGTGCCTACCCTGCTGTCAGTGGCTGAGATAGCAGGATAGGTAATGGTTGTATTAGGAACTCATCTTATGTAGTCGTCCTTTATTTTCCTAGTTTCAGACCACACAGAGATTCCATATACTTTAGCCTTTCTCCCTTATTAAGATTTAATCTGCTTCTTTCTTTCAAAACATATTGATATTCTGTTAACCCTGTAGTACCAGCCGGGAGCAATATATTAGATCTTAGTACTTTGATATCCAACCTCCCCAACCTCTCTAAAACTATGGTTTGCTTAGTCATTTAGTTAGATTAATTAAAACAGTGACCTTGACAAGCATATTTATGATACACTGATGTGATTTAAGAGGAATGTATTTATTTAGGGGATACAGTTTATCATCCAGTTAACTTACCTGTTAATAGTGTCGGTGACAGTTTTTTTAAAATTATATTTGAATGATGTGTTTATGTCTAATATCTGCTAATCTGGTATATATTTATTATTTATTTACAGGCCTCTCCAGAGCAGTTTATCTATTGTTTACGACAATGTTGTTTACAACAATGTTGTGGCTCAGTTGTGTAAAATATTTTGTGTAATGCTGACCCTACTTTGTCTTGGGCCCTAAAATAGTCTCCTCTATAAGAACAATAGTATAAGCAGGTCTATAAGTCATTACTAAGCCCCCAGAATTGGTATGTCTTAGCAAGCATCTTTGGAGCCATTGGAGTCCTCAAAGCATTTTTACTCCCTGCTACAAATATAGCTTGATATAAGCTCTTATAAAGATTCTCAAATGATATTAATCTTCACTTGGTTTGATCATTATATAGTTGCTAAAGTTGTACTTATTTTTAAAACTGAGCTTTACTCAAATTGGGACCCAAAAGTGGTCCCTGACTTTCATTTGCCTTCTTTGATTTTCATTTTTTACTATAGGTACATTGGGGTACAACAGAGACCCCCTGATATAATCTGGAAGTATTAAAACAGGTTTCAGGATGTAAAAAAAAACCAAAAACACATATATATTTCATTTCTGTTATAATCCTAATTATACAAGCTTGTACGTGAATAATGTATGTGTGCATATGTCTAACCATATTTCCATGTGTCACTGTGTACCTTTCCTGTTATTCCCTTAACTGTAATCCTCAATAAAAACTATTTAAACAATAAAAAAGAATAAAAAGATTTTTTTTTTTCAATATGAAACATGAACATAGGAATGTAAAATATGCCTAACACACATCTGGGTTCGTGATTTAATTTTTTTTTTTAATAATTTTTATTGAGGTTCTTTTTCATACAAACAAGTAATAAATTGTTACAGTGTAGGTTGCCAATAGAAATTGCATAAGTACACAATACAATTATATGACAAAATTACACATTAAATACAAACGTTAAGCGCAATTCAAACAGTACATCCACCATAAAGTTTATCCGGCCACTCTTGTTCCCCAAAGATGTTATAAACATAATATAAGGCGGGTGCACATTGATGTGACAGAGCCACTTATGGACCCTAAGTGAAGAACCTCTTTTTTTTTTATTTTTCAGAACTGTAGTTAGTTGAATTATGCGAATTACTAAACTAAATAAGGTAAATGGTGTCAGCTCATGCCATACTGAGAAAGTTTCTATAAGAAAAGGTAGATTAGGGTTGCAGTATAGTTCACAATACTAACATCTGGTAACTTATAGGAATGGCTTAAAAATGAGTAATCTAGATAAGGTAGATAATGTCAACTCAATGCTATAGTGAAAAAGTTTCTACAAAAAGGGTAGTTAGGGTTGTAGTATAGTTCTCAGTACCGATAACTGATAACTTAAAGATATAACTTAGAAACAATACAAAATTAAGGTGCAGTATAAACAAGACAAACCACGTTTTTAAATCTCCTAGCCAAGGAGGTATACAGCCCCTACTCAGAAAGAAGGGAAAATACTGTGCCTTCATTGAGGAGCAAGAGGAACAGTTGCCTGGGAACTTAGGATAAATATGTTTTAATATTACTAATCTGCATTACCATGGGGAAATGTTCCTGTACAACTAAGTTACTGAGCTGCTGGGCAATGCATAAAAAGAAAAGATTGGTTGCAGTTTACGCTTATGTGTCTAACAAGGTAGAGCCTAGTGGTTTAAACTAAAAAAAAATTTTTGGTGTGGATATCAGATCAAGTCTTAGGGCGTAATACAAGAGAGGGCAATGCCTGTCATGTATGACGCAGGACCAGCCTACGCCAAGAAACTTTACGGATACTTTGAGATATATATATTAGGCTACACAATTTTTGTTAAGGGAAGCATTTATTAGGTAGAGGTTGAAGGGTGCCATGACCTTTGCTTGAAATACCTGTGGTCTTAGCAAATATTCTGGTTTATATATACTGTATATAGGCTATAATAACCATGGAAGGTAGGGAGGATATATACAAATGGTGTGTTTGTTGGTTATGGGGTGGGAGATGTTATGAATTTCGCTCAATATGCACATGTCTCTATCACCCTTACATGTATCTAAATATGTCCATAGTGACCATATGAAACAACAAAGTCATAAACCGATATTACGGCTGTTAAAGGAGTATTGGAGAATGTCACAATTCTTAACTCAATATACTCATGAGTATAGCATATATTCCTATACATATATAGGCCTATATTAACCATGCGAAGTAATAAGGTTATAAGCAGATAATGCTACATAATAATTCAAAAATAAGTGGCGTCTATCTTTAACGTTGACTGCCAAAGTTATCACATAAACATATAATTAAATGGCTAAATCGCCACATCTACTTAGTGCCATGTAAACTGAACTCCACATGCTGTGATATTGGAATGAATATGATCCCTATATTATCAAAACTGCAACAAGGTCAGGATATCTAGATAGAGCAGTCTTGATGCAGTTATAGCTTTAATTAACCTGTGCGCTTCACAGGGTTTTTACAAGACAGTAAGGTTGTGCAACGGGCAGTGAACATCTATTAGGTCAAAATCAGTTATCTCTGAGCTAAGTACATAATTTTATGGGGAACGACTGGTTGTTAGGTGATAATCCCCGACTATCCAGGACATAGTTACATAAGTTAAAATTAGTAAATAGGACTGCCACAGAACATGGGCCCTATGCCCTGCAGCATTAAATATAATGTTCCACTAGACAGTTAGGTACAATATATTATCTCCATTGTAAAACCTCCAGTATTCAGCAAATACACAAGCATCCTCTGTATATGCTAGTGAGACAAACAGTTAATTATACATTAAGAAAATTAGTACAGTATGAAATTCACTTAACCATACACAAAATGACACAATGAACTTGGCCTTTGAAATAATAGACATGGGAGAGCTATAACTTTAAACCTGCAGATAATGATGTTGAAAACAGACTTATGTAAAATTAGAGCAAAGGGAGTGGAGCAGTACTTGCTTAATCCACTAATTTAGCAGCTTATAGCTGTTTTGGGGGCAAGATGATATGATATACCAGGCGAAATAAGTCCAAGACGCAGACATGTGGAAAAACCGGAACACGAGGCGTTATGAGAGGTCCCCTGTACCCCTAAATAAGCCAATCTGCCTATTGTAAAAACATTTATGTATACTGTAGGAGCACAGAATGCATTTATCTCTCAAATTTGCTAAGAGGAGCAGGGGTAAAATGGGGGTTAAGCTGAAGGTCTTTAAATATCTAACAGTGTAAAAGCTAACAAGCACATAGACCTCCAAAGTGGTATAAAGGCAGAATACACTACAAGACATATATAGCAAAACCACTATTATCAACATATTGAGACATACTTCTAGCAGTAAAACAAAATGGCGAAATCCATAACATGTATTGTGTGAGTGGTAAACCTGTATCCTGTGTCTATAGAATTATAACATTAAACATGTCGTAACAAAATAGGTAGAAACAAGATATAAACCACTAAAGTGTGAACTGACAGAACCACAGTATACATACCGCTATAACATTGACATTGGAGCGTATTGATTGCTATAACATAACCTTAATGAACTAAAAAGCAAAACAGGCATTATACTGGAAATGCATAGTTAACACCGGCCCTAAGGCCGACAGTGATCAAGGACAAGTACTATTGCTCTATTTAGGGTAACATACACCATATGCCTTATGTGAACTGGATTAAATAGAGCTAGTGAGGTTTTCCGCCAGTCAAGTGCTCTCTGGATGCGGAGTGGAGACAAATGCTAAGGAGAATATCGTTTGCAATTAAAACTGCGTAACATCTTATGAACCCTGTATGTCAGATGAGGCCATATGGTACAGTGCGCCCTTCCGTTAGAACCTCGCTTAGTCATTTCAGAATGTCAATAATTGTTAAAGTGTCCACAACAGTATGTAATACAGGGATTAGTGTCCTACCCTACTCCGCGAGCACCTGCTGACGTACTTGAGCTGCGCACTGCATAGACTAGTGAGTCCAACCTAAGGGAGGTTATTACATCAATTTGGAGTATTTATAAATGATGTGTGAGAGATCATTTGTCTAGCAAGCATGAGCCGAGACATGGCTCTTCATGAAGCTCCGCAAACTATTCCTCCTGGGTCCCACTGGTAGCTGGGTTGCTGGGCAGGCGGCAGTGGCAACTGCACTTCCAGTGTAGCAGTGGGTGTATTGAAAGTCACCTCCAAATGTGCAGTAACCAGATAACATAATGTAGTATGAGCCTGACCATATCCAAGCCTCCGACCGGCTAGTACATTATGGGCTTTAATAAAGGTTTGGCTCCCCAGACCATTATCGGTGATCTCTGTGGGGTCCCTCTTATTTAGCCACCGTACATCGGTTGAGTTTGGACCTCTTAGGTTTCCCTTGAACTGAGCGTAAGGTGTTACCAGGGAGTCTATCTGATAGTCCTCTGTTGCTGCGTCCTGAATGGACTCCGGTTTCTTGCGGTCTGTGGGGCCTCTGCCATATGTTTCTCCAGTTTCTGAGAATGATCTCGCAAGAGTCCCTCCAGAGCTCGGAAGATATGAGCTGGCTCCATATGCGCCAAGAGCCTTTGTAGAGAGGAAAGGAAATGGTGTGGGGGTATATCCCCTCTCGAGATATCTCAATCTCTTGGTTCAGTTTGCAGAGCCGGGTAAGTCACTGCCGAGGGGTACACCAAGCCGTGTCAATGCTTCTGGATGAACTCTGCAGTTCTCTGTGGTATCAGGGAAATTCAAGCCGTTGCGACTTCACCTGGCAATCAAAATGGCCGCCGGCTTCACGCAGTAATCACTCGGTCTCTCCAAGCCTCAAACTCCTCCAAGTCTCAAAGCACCCTGCTGCTGCTAGGGCCAATTACCCAAAATAAGGTTGATAAGCAATCTTATGCTATTGTTTCTGGAAGGTGAGCGGTGTTAGATCAAAAAAACAAAGAAGTTTAGTCAGAGCTCAGGGATTGTGCGACCGCTCACCTTCCTAGTTGGCTCGGCCCCCCCCGCAATTTTAATTTTAACATGGTCGGATTAGCAATCTTAATGTGCGGTATTGAAATATTACATATAAAATATTTAGAATATTTTAAAGAATATTTTATATTTCATATTTCAATAACTTGCCTTAAAATTACTAAATTTTCATGTGCGCTAATCCAACTGCGCGAGTATGGGTATTTATTTTTGTTTTTGTGCTCCATTAAAGTCTATTGGAAAAGAAGTTAATGCAGTCACAATTTTTTTTTTGTTTGCGTCGGGATTACGCTCGCACTCAAAATTTTTGCTTTTGTTTAGTAATACTAGCATAGTTTACACTCGAGCAGGAGTGCTAAATTGCACTCCACACTTAATCTAGCCCTAAATTGGTATCTATTCTAAATGTTAGGAATGCTTGCTGACAGAGAGAAATGGCCCCAGCTGCCAAACAACGTTTTTTTTCATTGGTAATTCTGATGGATTGAAATTGGAGTCAATATTCCTAGCAGTGTAAATACATTTTAAAGATTAATTGAAGCATTTCAAGGGGTCGATCCGATAAAAATCGTCGCCCGCAAAAGCTGGCGACGCCAATATTTGTGCGGGTTTGGTATCCTATATACGGTGTAACCTAGAAGTTACGCGCGTATATTTCTGCCGTCGCCCGTAGTTTTTTGGGCCATAGGCAGGTATCCAAACCCGCGCAGTTTGGTATCCAATATACAGCGTAAGGACTTACGTGGCAAAAATGGAGAAATCTTACTCCATTTTCACCTCGCCACAAAAAGCAGCCGTAAGAAGCCTTACGCTGAGTATTGGAGCCCCGTAACTCTCTAAACTAGCTGCTAAATAAAACACCTAACGCATGCGCAATGTCTATCTAACTGTCAACCGCGATCTGCTAAATAAAACCTAACACCTAACGCATGCGCAATGTCTATCTACCTGTCAACCGCGATCTGCTAAATAAAACCTAACACCTAACGCATGCGCAATGTCTATCTCCCTGTCAACCGCAATCTCCCGCCGCAATCCCTAATAAAGTATTTAACCCCTAAACCGCCGCCATCTACATAAACTAACCCCCAACTGTGAGCCCCTAAAACCGCCACCATCTAACTGATCTATGGTATACCTAATATAATTAGGGTTAATATAGTTAATCTAGCTGGCGGCGGTGTATGAGGGATTAGATTAGGGGTTAATACATTTATTATAGGTGGCCGCGGTGTAGGGGGATGTAGATTGTAGGCAAAAGAGCAGTTTACTTTGTGACAAAGCCCCGCCAAAAGCCCTTTTAAGGGCTGGCAAAAGAGCTGAATTCTTTGGGGCATGCCCCGCAAAAAGCCCTTTTAAGGGCTGGCAAAAGAGCTGTTACTTTTCAGGGCTATTTGTAGGGTTAGACTTAGGTTTAGTGGTAGGGATAGTTTAGTATTTTAGGGGTTAAATAATTTAATACAGATGGCGGCGGGGTAGGGGGATTAGATTAGGGGTTAAAAATTTTAAAATAGATAGCGGCGGGGTAGGGGCTCACTTTAGGGGGTAGGTAAGGTAGATGGCGGCGGTGTTAGGGGCTCACTTTAGGGGGTTATAGATTTAATATAGCTGGCGGCGGTGTTAGGGGCTCACTTTAGGGGGTTATAGATTTAATATAGCTGGCTGCAGTTTAGGGGTTAATAACTTTATTAGGTAGCGGCGGGCTCCGGGAGCGGCGGTGTAGGGGTTAATAACTTTATTAGGTAGCGGCGGGCTCCGGGAGCGGTGGTTTAGGGGTTAATAACTTTATTAGGTAGCGGCGGGCTCCAGGAGCGGCGGTTTAGGGGTTAATACATATTTTATTGTTAGGATAGTGAGGGGGGGATGATAGCAGATAGAGGGTTAGACGTGTCGGGCTATGTTAGGGAGGCGTGTTAGACAGTGCGGGTGATTTAGACTTTAGTCAGGTTTTGTAGGCGCCGGCAGTTTCTAACGTGGCGTAAGTCACTGGCGACGCCAGAAATTTGTACTTGCGCAGATTTCTGGACATCGCTGGTTTATCCGACTTACGGCACTTTAGCATCTGACGGCGCCGTATATGGGATAGCTCGAGTTGCGAGCTGAAACTGCGGGCGACACGGGTTCCCTCGCTTGTGCTGCAAACTACGCCGTTTATCGGATCGCGCCCCAAATTGTAAAAAAAATTTACTCAAATATCACAGTTTAAACTAGTCAGAAGTGTATCATGCAATTAAAATATATATTTTTTCATAATATTTAAATTAAACAATGAAATGACCATTAATTACCTTCCAAAAGGGACATATTGATAATAAAAGGCATATTCCAGGTGACAATAATTAGTATTATGTAGATGCCTAATTGCAACATTTGCGCTTGACTTAAAGGATTATGGGGTTGATCACAATTTTATCAGATGATACTGTATATCTACAAAAATACCCATAGATTTTAAAGGTGATTTTCTGTTATATATCATGAGATATGTTTCTCTAAAGAATTGTGATTTAGCACCTATATTTGTGTGTTGTCTGCATAACAGTGATAACCTAGGACCTGTTGCCTTATGATATTTCCCAATGGAAGCAAATCCAGCATAAATAACATGGGAGATAAAATGGAGCCCCTAGGGACTTCACATACAAAGGAACTGGTGCAAATAATCACACTGCAGATGACCTCTCTGCGATCTGTCAGACCATTTTTACAATTTTAGGACTATATCACTCAGACCACAAATGTTGTCTATGCCCTTTACTACAATTTCTTGGTCCACAGTGCTAAATGCAGCAAGGAGGTCATTGAGGCTTATTACTGGTCACTCACCCCTGTCTTTAGCCCCTATACTAGGCAGGCAGTTTCAGTATTAAGATTTGTTCTGAAACCTGACTGGAATGAGCCATAAATGCTTTTGGTCGATAGCCATGTTTCTAGTTGGGTTGCAACAACTTTCTTAATTACTTTCTCTACAAAATGATTGTTTGCAATAAGCCTGAAATTCTAATACAGCCTGGAACCAGAGATGGGTTATCAAGAGAGGACAGAGGATTTCTTCTTTTTATGATGCTGAAAAATTTCTCTGTCTGCAAAAAACATTGAGTCATTTTAATGAAGAATTGTGCAGTTTTTAGGCACCATATTAAAAGAGGTGCTGGGCCAGAATTTGTAAGGTATTGTTTTCATCAATGTAATATAAAAGGACACTAAACCCCAAAAAAATATTTCGTGATTCAGATAGAGCATGCAATTTTAAGCAACTTTCTAATTTACTCCTATTATCAAATTTTCTTCATTCTCTTGGAATCTTTATTTGAAATGCAAGAATGTAAGTTTAGATGCCGGCCCATTTTTGTCGAATAACCTGGGTTATTCTTGCTGATTGGTGGATAAATTCATCCACCAATAAAAAAGTGCTGTCCAGAGTTCTGAAGCTTCGATGCCTTATTTTTTAAATAAAGATAGCAAGTGAACAAAGACAAATTGATAATTGAAGTAAATTAGAAAGTTGCTTAAAATTGCATGCTCTATCTGAATCAAGAAAGAAAAATTTGGGTTCAGTTTCCCTTTAAGCTTTCTATTATGAAGAGGAATTATATGACATAGGATTTTAAAACACATCTGATACTGAATAACAGGTTGGAACTAACTGAAAATTGTGCTTTACCTTGCCCAAAAAGATGACTGCTGAGCTGCCACAATATGACAATGAGTTCCCAAATGAAAATTCTATACAAAAATCCAGTTTAGCTCTGCTAATTATCAAATTTTAAACAACTTTCCAATTGACTTCTATTAGCAAATATTCTTAGTTTTCTTGTTATCCTTTGTTGAAAAGCAGGAAGGTAAACTCAGGATTGTGCACGTGTCTGCAGCACTATATGGCAGCAGTTTTGCAACAATGTTATACATTAGCAAGAGCACTAGATGGCAGCAGTTTTGCAACAATGTTATACATTAGCAAGAGCACTAGATGGCAGCAGTTTTGCAACAATGTTATACATTAGCAAGAGCACTAGATGGCAGCAGTTTTGCAACAATGTTATACATTAGCAAGAGCACTAGATGGCAGCACTATTTCCTGTCATGTACTGCTCCAGTCATGGGCACGCTACCTATCTAGATATCTCTTCAACAAAGAATAACATGAGAGCAAAGCAAATTTGATAAAAGAAGTAAATTGGAAACTTTTTTTAAAATTTGTATTCTCTATCTGAATCATTAAAAAAAGAAAAAAAACTGTGCTTCATGTCCCTTTAAGAAGATTTAATCCATGTTAAAATAAAGTCTCCTTGTCATTTAAAAAAAATATTCTCTCTTTTTTTTTTTTTTTAGGAACTAAGCCTACTGACGTGACTTTTCTGTGGTTGGTTAGTATCTCCCTAACATGCCAGACCAGTAATATTTATTGAAACAATAAAGACAAACAGATTTCTTCAGATCGTTTATCATCTGTAAATATACAGTGGATATAATAAAAAGTCTACACACCCCTGTTAAAATGTCAGGTTTCTGTGATGTAAAAAAATGAGACAAAGATAAATCATTTCAGAACTTTTTCCACCTTTAATGTGACCTATAAACTGTACAACTCAATTGAAAAACAAACGGAAATCTTTTAGGGAAAAACTAATACTTTATTGAAGCACCTTTTATTTTTATTATAGCACTCAGTCTTTTTGGGTATGAGTTTTTCAGCATGGCACATCTTGACTTGCCAATATTTGCCCACTCTTCTTTGCAAAAACACTCCAAATCTGTCAGAATGCAAGGGCATCTCCTGTGAACAGCCCTCTTCAGATCACCCCACAGATTTTGAATTGGATTCAGGTCTGGGCTCTGGCTGGGCCATCCCAAAACTTTAATCTTCTTCTGGTGAAGCCATTCCTTTGTTGATTTGGATGTATGCTTTGGGTCATTGTCATGCTGAAAGATGAAAGTTCCTCTTCATGTTCAGCTTTCTAGTAGAAGCCTGAAGGTTTTGTGCCAATATTGTCTGGTATTTGGAACTGTTCATTATTCCCTCTACTTTGACTAAGGCCCCAGTTCCAGCTGAAGAAAAACAGACCCAAAGCATGATGCTGCAACCACCATGCTTCACTGTGGGTATGGTGTTCTTTTGGTGATATGCAGTGTTGTTTTTGCACCAAACATATCTTTTGGAATTATGGCCAAAAGGTTCAACTTTGGTTTCATCAAACCAGAACACCTTTTGCAACATGCTTTTGGGAAACTTCAGATGTGTTTTTGCAAAATTTAGCCGGGCTTGTATGTTTTTTTTGTAAGAAAAGGCTTCCATCTTGCCACTCTAACCCATAGCCCAGACATATGAAGAATCCGGGCGATAGTTGTCACATGCACCACACAGCCAGTACTTGCCAGATATTCCTGCAGCGCCTTTAATGTTGCTGTAGGCCTCTTGGCAGCCTCCCAGACCAGTTTTCTTCTCGTCTTTTCATCAATTTTAGAGGGACATCCAATTCTTGGTAATGTCACTGTTGCACCATATTTTCTTCACTTGATGATGACTGTCTTCACTGTGTTCCATGGTATATCTAATGCCTTGGAAATTCTTTTGTACCCTTCTCCTGACTGATACCTTTTAACAATGAGATCCCTCTGATGCTTTAGAAGCTCTCTGCGGACCATGGCTTTTGCTGTAGGATGCAACTAACAAAATGACAGGAAAGACCTACTAGAGCAGTAGAACTTTATTTGGGGTTAATCAGAGGCATTTTAAATGATGACAGGTGTGTACGGACTCCTATTTAACATGATTTTGAATGTGATTGCTTAATTCTGAACATAGCTACATCCCCAGTAATAAAAGGGTGTTCACACTTATGCAACCATATTATTTTATTTTTTTATTTTTATTTACCTAAAAGATTTCAGTTTGTTTTTCAATTGAGTTGTACAGTTTATAGGTCACATTAAAGGTGGAAAAAGTTCTGAAATGATTTATCTTTGTCTAATTTTTTTACATCACAGAAACCTGATATTTTAACAGTGGTGTGTAGACTTTTTATATCCACTGTATGTGTCTCATATTTTGGGGCCGATTTAACAAATGTCTGTCCGACATGATCCACTCAGCAGATCATGTCTGACAGACATTGCTGAATGCTGACAGCATACGCTATCGGCGTTTAGACACAGAGAGAAGCACACTCACAGGAATGAACAACCAGCTCAATACTATTGTTAGCCTGTTCTTTGGCGATTTACCACCTGGGTGCAGCTTCTTTTAGCCCTGTAATGCTTTTCACAGAGTAGAACTTTCCTGTAGTATGTCAGTCTGAATGCTGTCGGCATTTAGCATTGCACAAGAAGCAGGGGGTGTCAATCAACCCGATCGTATCTGGTCGGGTTGATTGCTGTCCGCCACTTAGAGCAAGCGGACGAGTTAAGGAGCAGCTTCTTAACTGCTGTTTCTGGCGAGCTTGACGGCGCGCGCTGAAACAGGGGGAACTGGGGCCATTCGGCCCTTGTTAAATCGGCCCCTAAGCATGCATTGTGAGCAGAAAATACAATGAACTGTGAACAATCTATTGTCTGTTTATATCACTAAAATGGTAGACTTGCTATTTGTAGCAATACTGTACATTCAACACAGTCTCATAGACAAATTCCAAATCCATTCACTGTGCTGGGCCATTTTGCTTAGGCTCTCATTTTAGAAATGATAAAAACTGCTCTGTTTTTATAAAATATTTTAAGAACTGACAAACTTGTATACATGTCAATCACCAATTAAATTGAACTTTTTTTGCCAAAATCCGAACTGAGGTTCGATGCATTAAAAAAAAATTCAATTTTACAATGAAAATACACAAATGAACCAAAGTAAGCAACAATCATGTGTGCATTCCTTGACGGCCAGATTACGAGTTTTGCGTTATGAGTGGCTCGGTAATAACTTGCAAGTTATTTTCACCGCTCACCTTTAATAGCGGTGCTATTACAGGTTTGCAAAAACCCAGCGTTAGCTGGCAATATGGCAGCGTTGAGCTCCATACCGCACACAAATACCAGCGCAGCTTTGAGCTGCTTTTACGTACTCGTGCACGATTTCCCCATAGACATCAATGGGGAGAGCCGGCTAAAAAAAGCCTAACACCTGCAATAAAGGAGCGTAAAGCTCCGTAACACAGCCCCATTGATTCCTATGGGGACAGAAAAGTTATGTTTATACCTAACACCCTAACATAAACCCAGAGTCTAAACACCACTAATCTGCCGCCCCCGACATTGCTTCCACCTACATTACACTTATTAACCCGTAATCTGCCGCTCCCGACATCGCTGCCACCTACATTACACTTATAAACCCCTAATCTGTCGCCCCCAATGTTGCTGCCACCTACCTACACTTATTAACCCCTAATCTTCCGCACCCAATGTTGCCGCCACCTACCTACACTTATAAACCCCTAATCTGCCGCCCCAATGTCGCCGCCACCTACATAAATTTATTAACCCCTAATCTGCTGCCCCCAATGTCGTCACTACCTACATTACACTTATTAACCCCTAATCTGCCGCCCTCAATGTCACTGAAACCTACATAAATTTATTAACCCCTAATCTGCTGCCCCCCAATGTCGCCGCCGCCACTATACTAAAGTTATTAACCCCTAAACTTCTGGCCTCCCACATCACTAAATAAATATATTAACCCCTAAACCTAACCCTAAGTCTAACCCTAAACCTAACTTTAATATAATTAAAATAAATCTAAATAAAACTTACTATCATTACCTAACTAATTCCTATTTAAAACTAAATACTTACCTATAAAATAAAAGCTAAGGCCTAGATTTGGAGTTTGGCGGTAGCCGTGAAAACCAGCGTTAGAGGCTCCTAACGCTGGTTTTAGGCTACCTCCGGTATTTGGAGTCACTCAAAAAAGGGTCTAACGCTCACTTCCCAGCCGCGACTTTTCCATACCGCAGATCCCCTTACGTAAATTGCGTATCCTATCTTTTCAATGGGATTTTTCTAACTCCGGTATTTAGAGTCGTGTCTGAAGTGAGCGTTAGAATTCTAACGACAAAACTCCAGCCGCAGAAAAAAGTCAGTAGTTAGGAGCTTTCTGGGCTAACGCCGGTTCATAAAGCTCTTAACTACTGTGCTCTAAAGTACACTAACACCCATAACCTACCTATGTACCCCTAAACCAAGGTCCCCCCACATCGCCGCAACTCGATTAAATTTTTTTAACCCCTAATCTGCCGACCGCCACCTACGTTATACTTATGTACCCCTAATCTGCTGCCCCTAACACCGCTGACCCCTATATTATATTTATTAACCCCTAACCTGCCCCCCACAACGTCGCCGCCAGCTACCTACACTTATTAACCCCTAATCTGCCGTCCGCACGCCGCCGCCAGCTACATTATCCCTATGTACCTCTAATCTGCTGCCCTAACATCGCCGACCCCTATATTATATTTATTAACCCCTAACCTGCCCTCCCTAACATCGCCGACACCTAACTTCAATTATTAACCCCTAATCTGCCGACCGAATCTCGCCGCTATTCTAATAAATGTATTAACCCCTAAAGCTAAGTCTAACCCTAACACTAACACCCCCCTAAGTTTAATATAATTTTAATCTAACGAAATTAATTAACTTTTATTAAATAAATTATTCCTATTTAAAGCTAAATACTTACCTGTAAAATAAATCCTAATATAGCTACAACATAAATTATAATTATATTATAGCTATTTTAGGATTAATATTTATTTTACAGGTAACTTTGTATTTATTTTAACCAGGTACAATAGCTATTAAATAGTTAAGAACTATTTAATAGCTAAAATAGTTAAAATAATTACAAATTTACCTGTAAAATAAATCCTAACCTAAGTTACAATTAAACCTAACACTACACTATCAATAAATTAATTAAATAAAATACCTACAATTACCTACAATTAAACCTAACACTACACTATCAATAAATAAATTAAATACAATACCTACAAATAACTACAATGAAATAAACTAAATAAAGTACAAAAAATAAAAAAGAACTAAGTTACAAAAAATAAAAAAATATTTACAAACATAAGAAAAATATTACAACAATTTTAAACTAATTACACCTACTCTAAGCCCCCTAATAAAATAACAAAGCCCCCCAAAATAAAAAAATGCCCTACCCTATTCTAAATTACTAAAGTTCAAAGCTCTTTTACCTTACCAGCCCTGAACAGGGCCCTTTGCGGGGCATGCCCCAAGAAGTTCAGATCTTTTGCCTGTAAAAAAAAACATACAATACCCCCCCCCCAACATTACAACCCACCACCCACATACCCCTAATCTAACCCAAACCCCCCTTAAATAAACCTAACACTAAGTCCCTGAAGATCATCCTACCTTGTCTTCACCTCACCGGGTATCACACCGATCCGTCCTGGCTCCGATATCTTCATCCAACCCAAGCGGGGGCTAGACATCCACTGAAGAAGTCCAGAAGAGGGTCCAAAGTCTTCATCCTATCCGGGAAGAAGAGTAGATCCGGACCGGCAACCATCATCTTCCAAGCGGCATCTTCTATCTTCATCCGATGAGGACCGGCTCCATCCTGAAGCCCTCCACCGCGGACCCATCTTCATCCGGCTACGTCCAACTGAAGAATGACGGTTCCTTTAAGGGACGTCATCCAAGATGGCGTCCCTCAAATTCCGATTGGCTGATAGGATTCTATCAGCCAATCGGAATTAAGGTAGGAATATTCTGATTGGCTGATGGAATCAGCCAATCAGAATCAAGATCAATCCGATTGGCTGATCCAATCAGCCAATCAGATTGAGCTCGCATTCTATTGGCTGATCGGAACAGCCAATAGAATGCGAGCTCAATCTGATTGGCTGATTGGATCAGCCAATCGGATTGAACTTGATTCTGATTGGCTGATTCCATCAGCCAATCAGAATATTCCTACCTTAATTCCGATTGGCTGATAGAATCCTATCAGCCAATCGGAATTCGAGGGACGCCATCTTGGATGACGTCCCTTAAAGGAACCGTCATTCTTCAGTTGGACGTCGCCGGATGAAGATGGGTCCGCGGTGGAGGTCTTCAGGATGGAGCCGGTCCTCATAGGATGAAGATAGAAGATGCCGCTTGGAAGATGATGGTTGCCGGTCCGGATCTACTCTTCTTCCCGGATAGGATGAAGACTTTGGACCCTCTTCTGGACTTCTTCAGTGGATGTCTAGCCCCCGCTTGGGTTGGATGAAGATATCGGAGCCAGGACGGATCGGTGTGATACCCGGTGAGGTGAAGACAAGGTAGGATGATCTTCAGGGGCTTAGTGTTAGGTTTATTTAAGGGGGGTTTGGGTTAGATTAGGGGTATGTGGGTGGTGGGTTGTAATGTTGGGGGGGGTATTGTATGTTTTTTTTTACAGGCAAAAGAGCTGTTCAGGGCTGGTAAGGTAAAAGAGCTTTGAACTTTAGTAATTTAGAATAGGGTAGGGCATTTTTTATTTTGGGGGTCTTTGTTATTTTATTAGGGGGCTTAGAGTAGGTGTAATTCGTTTAAAATTGTTGTAAGATTTTCCTTATGTTTGTAAATATTTTTTTATTTTTTGTAACTTAGTTCTTTTTTATTTTTTGTACTTTAGTTAGTTTATTTCATTGTAGTTATTTGTAGATATTGTATTTAAT
This sequence comes from Bombina bombina, assembly GCF_027579735.1. Classification (NCBI taxonomy): domain Eukaryota; kingdom Metazoa; phylum Chordata; class Amphibia; order Anura; family Bombinatoridae; genus Bombina; species Bombina bombina. Next base: position 726,895,110 of record NC_069499.1, read on the forward strand.
TAATGTATTGATAGTGTAGTGTTAGGTTTAATTGTAGGTAATTGTAGATATTTTATTTAATTAATTTAATGATAGTGTAGTGTTAGGTTTAATTGTAACTTAGGTTAGGATTTATTTTACAGGTAATTTTGTTATTATTTTAACTAGGTAACTATTAAATAGTTCTTAACTATTTAATAGCTATTGTACCTGGTTAAAATAATTACAAAGTTACCTGTAAAATAAATATTAATCCTAAAATAGCTATAATATAATTATAATTTATAGTGTAGCTATATTAGGATTTATTTTACAGGTAAGTATTTAGCTTTAAATAGGAATAATTTATTTAATAAGAGATAATTAATTTCGTTAGATGTAAATTATATTTAACTTAGGGGGGTGTTAGTGTTAGGGTTAGACTTAGCTTTAGGGGTTAATACATTTATTAGAATAGCGGTGAGCTCCAGTCGGCAGATTAGGGGTTAATAATTGAAGTTAGGTGTCGGCGATGTTAGGGAGGGCAGATTAGGGGTTAATACTATTTATTATAGGGTTAGTGAGGCGGATTAGGGGTTAATAACTTTATTATAGTAGCGCTCAGGTCCGCTCGGCAGATTAGGGGTTAATAAGTGTAGGCAGGTGGAGGCGACGTTGTGGGGGGCAGATTAGGGGTTAATAAATATAATATAGGGGTCGGCGATGTTAGGGCAGCAGATTAGGGGTACATAGGGATAATGTAAGTAGCGGCGGTTTAAGGAGCGGCAGATTAGGGGTTAATAATAATATGCAGGTGTCAGCGATAGCGGGGGCAGCAGAATAGGGGTTAGTAAGTGTAAGGCTAGGGGCGTTTAGACTCGGGGTACATGTTAGAGTGTTAGGTGCAGACGTAGGAAGTGTTTCCGCATAGCAAACAATGGGGCTGCGTTAGGAGCTGAACGCGGGTTTTTTGCAGGTGTTAGGTTTTTTTTCAGCTCAAACAGCCCCATTGTTTTCTATGGGGGAATCGTGCACGAGCACGTTTTTGAGGCTGGCCGCTTCCGTAAGCAACTCTGGTATCGAGAGTTGAAGCTGCGTTAAATATGCTCTACGCTTCTTTTTTGGAGCCTAACGCAGCCTTTATGTGGACTCTCAATACCAGAGTTATTTTTATGGTGCGGCCAGAAAAAAGCCAGCGTTAGCTTTTCGGGTCGTTACCGACAAAACTCTAAATCTAGCCGTAAGATAGCTACAATATAACTAATAGTTACATTGTAGCTATCTTAGGTTTTATTTTTATTTTACAGCTAAGTTTGTATTTATTTTAACTAGGTAAACTAGTTAGTAAATAGTTATTAACTATTTACTAACTACCGAGTTAAAATAAATACAGATTTACCTGTAAAATAAAACCTAACCTGTCTTACACTAACACCTAACATTACACTACAATTAAATACATTACATTAATTAAATACAATTAACTAAATTACAAAAAAAGACCCACTAAATTACACAAAATAAAAAAGAAATTATCAAATATGTAAACTAATTACACCTAATCTAATAGCCCTATCAAAATAAAATAGCCCCCCCCCCACCAAATAAAAAAACCCTAGCCTAAACTAAACTGGCAATAGTCCTTAAAAGGGCCTTTTGCGGGGCATTGCCCTAAAGAAATCAGCTCTTTAACCTGTAAAAAAAATACAAATAACCCCCCAACAGTAAAACCCACCACCCACACAACCAAACCCCCAAATAAAATCCTTTCTATAAAACCTAAGATCCCCATTGCCCTTAAAAGGGCATTTGGATGGGCATTGCCCTTAAAAGGGCATTTACTTCTTTTTATTTGCCCAAACCCTAATCTAAAAATAAAACCCACCCAATAAACCCTTAAAAAAGCTAACACTAACCCCAGAAGATCCACTTACAGTTTTTGAAGACCTGACATCCATCCATCCATCCAATTGGGTGCTTAGGTTTTTTAAATAGGATTTTATTTAGGGGGTTTGGTTGTGTGGGTGGTGGGTTTTACTGTTGGGGGGTTGTTTGTATTTTGTTTTTTTACAGGTAAAAGAGCTGATTTCTTAGTGGCAATGACCTGCAAAAAGCCCTTTTAAGGGCTATTGGCAGTTTAGTCTAGGGTTTTTTTTTTGTGGGGGGGGGTTATTTTGATAGGGGTATTAGATTAGGTGTAATTAGTTTAAATATTTAATAATTTCTTTTTTATTTTGTGTAATTTAGTGTTTTTTTTGTAATTTAGTTAATTGTATTTAATTAATGTAATTTATTTAATTGTACAGTAGTGTAATGTTAGGTGTGGTGGTTTAGGGGTTAATATGTTTATTATAGTGGCGGCGATGTCCAGAGCGGCAGATTAGGGGTTAATATTTTTGTTATAGTGTTTGTGATGCGGGAGGGCCTTGGTGTAGGGGTTAATAGGTAGTTTATGGGTGTTAGTTTACTTTGTAACACTTTAGTTATGAGTTTTATGCTACAGCTTTGTAGCGCAAAACCCATAACTACTGACTTTAGATGGCGGTACGGATCTTGTGGTTATAGGCTGTATCGCTCACTTTTTGGTCTCCCAGGCAAAACTCGTAATACCGGCGCTATGAAAGTCCCATTGAAAAATGACTTTTTGAAAGGTGCGGTAGTTACGTTGCGTTACGTCAAAAAAAGTGTGCGGTACAGCTGTACCTACAAGACTCGTAATAGCAGCGGTAGTGAAAAAGCAGCGTTATGAGGCTTTTTCACTCATAACGCAATACTCGTAATCTATCCGTGAATTAGTAAACATTTACATAAATTTTCATTAAAAGGAATTTAAATGTTCTATATTCTTGTCGCCTTTGATACTTAAAACTGTTGCACACTGAGGAGCCACGCTAATCCTCTTCTTCTTCATAGGCTCTAGGGCTCCCCAGCACACTATAGGTATCATAGAGCGGTGGATCACTTCTCCTCTCCTTTAGCACAAGCAGGGGGCACGCTAATCTGAACCTTCTTCACAGATTCCAGGGCCTAATTCTCCTATTAGCATGGCCAGTGCTATCATTAGCGAGCCACTCTGCCCCTAAAACAACAGTTTTGCAAGAATAATTGTATTGCTATACAATTGCAAGAACACTAGATGGCAGCAGTGTTTGCTCAAAATTCTGCTATACCTTGATCCAGAATTATGCATGCTACCTACATAAGTATGCTCTTCAACAGAGAGTACCAAAAGAACAAAGTACATTTGATAATAGGAGTAAACCTTTTTTTAATGTTGTATTCTCTAGCATGGAAAATGGGATTTAAAGCCCCTTTAAGAGCCAATATTTAAAAATATAAAATTAACGTTTGATCTATTTAAAACAAACTGTCAGCTATGGGCTAGGGTACAAGTGGCGCTCTAACCGAAGCACACAAGCGATATGGGGTATTTTTCAGCTCATTACGTGAAACAGAAATAGTGAACGTATAATGAGTTGAAAGTAAACGCGTTCGCTTGAGCGCAATCAAGTTGTTAGCGTGACTGCAGAGCTCTGGTTAACGTTACGCGAGATAAAAAAGTTGCAAAAGACACATTAAAAATACATTTAACAGTATCGTTACACTTATATTAACACTGACTGATAAAATGTATTAAAAAGTTATAAGGGCTCAATGATATCTCAGGTGTTAGAAAAAACAAAGGCCTGCAAAGGACTTTAAAATAGAGATATATACATACACATGTCTAAATATGTGTATGTATGCATATATCTATGTATACAGTATATGTGGAGAGGAAAGAGAGTATGATAGATGCTAGAGGGCGCACTGAACTGTCTATGCAATCCCTAAATTAGGAAAGTTTAGTACAAGACCTCTACAATGCAAAAAAATGTTTTTGTAAAAAGTTTTATTTATATAGTAGTGATAAGGGATCTAAATCTATAGTATAATAATTTCGTGAGGAGGAATACAACAAATCTTTAAAAGAAAATGTGAATATTGCCCATAGAATCACAAAACTAAATGTCCTGATTATTTTACCTTGTACACATAGCAAGCAGTGTATTGACAAAATTCTAAAGTCTAGCAAGAATATAGAAATGATAATTCATCAAGTCGAATGTTCAAACAGACTGTATAGTAATGGCAACTGTTTAAACAAGCCTTCAGAAAGTAGCAACACAGATAATAGGGCAAAAAAATTGTATCTACAGAGTTATAGATAATGGCATAGCTGTTAATACTATATAATAAATCTGTATACTATACAATACATCTGAATTGGCACTCTATATAAAACACTCAAAAAACGATAAACAACAATAATAAACAGTGATAAAAATTATTAAAGAGTACAGACAGTCCATTAAATAAAATCCATGGAATAAAAAACTATTTAGGAGATAAAAGGTGCAAAGCAGAAGAAGTTCCACAGAAACTAGACAAAGAAGACCCCGTAGGGTATCTACTTACACTTCTTACCCCCAATCTATATGAGGTAAGTTTCGCACAGTGTAGGGAGAGTCTTAATCCAGTGTCCACAGATGCCTATTGTAGATTGAGGACCCCGCTGGTATCTTAGTGTATGTGGCCGTTAACATGCAAAACAGAGAGGAAATAATAGTGCAACCCCGTTTTGCAAAACCATATAGATGAATTTATTAAGAGTTATACTACTCACATAAAAAACCCTCAATATATATGAGGTAATTGCACAGCAAATAAATACATATATAGCATCCCACAATAGAAGTTAAAAGTTCATTAGATGCTGCAGCATTTAAAAACAGTCCCCAGCAGGGTTCACAGAATAACACAGAGCAGCAGACTGGTATGTCCTTACGTGTTTCGAAGGTATATCCTTAACAACCTTCTTCTTCAGAGGATCAGATATACAGGAGATTTTTAAACAAGGAGATTTTTAAACACTTTGGGGCATATTATAATTTTGTGAGGAGCAGTTATGAAGCAGCGGTCACAAAGACCGCTGCTCCATAACCTGTCCGCCTGCTTTGAGCAGGCGGACAGACATCTCCGGAAATCAACCCGATCGTACACCCCCGATTGGCTGCGAGTCTGCAGGGGGCTGCGTTGAACCAGCAGCTCTTGTGAGCTGCTGGTGCAATGCTGAATACGGTGAGCGTATTGCTCTCCACATTCAGCATGGTCTTGCGGACCTGATCCGCACTGTCGGATCAAGTCCACCAGACCTTGATAAATAGGGGCCTTTGTGTTTTATTATTTGCTTCTATGCCATTTTTCACGTGGATGGTGGAAGTAATTTTTATAAACTCAATATAAGAATATTGCTTCAGTTTTCTTTGGATGGTGCTTTGCTAACATCGTTTGTGGAATTTACCATGTTTGACTGATACCTCAAAAAATATTGAGGTCATACATTGTAAGCATTTAAGTAAGTGTTTAATAAATATTGCGCACATTTTACATACAGTGTTGCACTATTGTCTTGCGTTTGTGTTTCCTCCTATATCTGGCCCCCTATGATGTGGAGAGGGAAGGTTTGAATAAAAACCTAAAGAGGGAGGAATTTTTTCACCATAACCAGGCTGCTCTGAAGCGAATATTGGAACTTCGGTACACGGGACCAACTATTTAGAGACACACCATACTTACCTCATTTAATTGAGGTAACATCTAGCAAGTGGGCACTTTACTACTTATGTGTGGATTTTAAAAAAAGAACTTTGCATCAGATACACAGCAACGTTCTTTTTGCCATACTCAGGCTGTTGTCCTTTGACTTTTCCCTCTCTAAGTATAGAAGGAAAATTAGAGAGTTTATTGATTTTGTCTACTATCATATTTGCATATCTTTAAAGATTTTACCTTTAGGGGCCGAGATATCATCACTCTGTCTATAACTATCTATTTGATAACTAAATAGTGCGCCATTATACCAATCTTTCTACACATTTTTTGATCATATTGGACATTGGATATTCTTGGGTGGGGACCTAATTATTGTCTAATGTCCAGGTAATGGGCTGCCTATTTATAGCTATTTTGTACTACTCCAATTGTTGTAGGGTTTCACACCTAGCGCTGATTTTATTTTCTCTTGAAATACACACACATAGTGTTTAATGAATAGTGTATGATTATTCAAATGACAATTCGAAATAATTCTGGTTCTCTGTTAATACAATGTAAATCAAAGGATAATCAAATGAGGAGCATATATCTATCAATAAAATATTAGTGAGATAGAAAAATTTTAATATTGTAGATATAGAACCATTAATAAAATACCAATAATATAATATGAACTATAATATTATCTAGTCCAATCTAATACAGTAATGGACTGGTCAAATCTAATGAGAAAATGGACAGGACACAGCGTTAACTAATAAATGCTGTATGATATAAAATATATTTTATCTTATTCTGTTACACTAGTGCCATTTATTGGGGTACATGCGGTATTGTAATATTCCACTTGGACTTTATAGGTATAGATATGTATTTTACATGAATATATATTTAAAAAATAATAATAAAAATGATTTAAATGTATTTTACGCTGTTCTTGTGTAATTGGAATGTGAAATATTAATAATTTGTGTTGGGTTTAGCACATTTGAATAAACTCAATCGGGTTAGCGCACAAATACGGGTGGGTTTTTTTCTGTATTTTTCGAGATCCATTGAAGTCTATGGAAGAATACGTTCACACAGTCACAAAAGTCCATCAGGTTTCCGTTTGCTTGCAAAATTTCACTCTTAACTTGTAATATGAGCACAACCAAACGTCTACCAATGTTAACGAGTAAACGGGAGCGCTAAATAGAAATATTACATGTATATTGTCACATAATTTTCAGTTCCCCAGACACATTGTTGTAGGAAACAATATGAGTTTGCAATTGTTCGTACCTCAGGCAGCAGTATTATCTGGAATAGCTATTATATTTAAACATTCTATAGGTGTTTTTTGACAATGAATTTTTAATTACATTTAACTTTAGCATAAAAGACAATGATTTGTCATTTTTTACATACATAAAATAATGTTTTCCCTAAATAAATTAAGAATAAATGGCACATTACAAATTTATATGTGGTTTAAACAACAAAGATACAAGGTTTCAAATGGTTTTACCCTCATTTAAAAGCTTTCACGTGGTTTTCAAACCTAATGATGAGCTTCCTATTGGTGAGTGTCCATTGTGTGAATTAGAGATCACACTTATGTGTAACATTTCCTTATGTCTTGAAGAGACACTGAACCCAATTTTTTTCTTTCATGATTCAGATAGAGCATGCGATTTTAATCAACTTTCTAATTTAATCCTATTATCAATTTTAATTTGTTCTCTTGATATCTTTATTTGAAAAATCAGGAATGTAAACTTATGAGCCAGCCCATCTTTAGGTCAGCACTTGGGTAGCACTAGCAGATTTGTGGCTAAAATGTAGCCACCAATCAGCAAGCGCTACCCAGTGTCTGAACCAAAATTAGGCCGGCTCCATAATTTACATTCCTGCTTTTTCAATGAAAGATACCAAGACAACAAAGAAAAATTGTTAATAGGAGTAAAATAGAAAGTTGTTTAAAATTGCGTGCTCTATCTGAATCACGAAAGAACAAATTTGGGTTCAGTATCCCTTTACCCTGAATGGATGAAATTGTAGCAAAATGTATGCACTCATGTAGCAGATTTTTTTAAAACTAGCTGTTTGTCTGTTAAGAGTGTTCAACATATAGATATCCACAATATCCCTGTAAAAGGGGATTATAGAGGTAGTTAAAAGGCTAACAATGTTATAAAATAATATTTATTATTATTATTATTATTATCATTTATTTGTATAGCGCCGCCAAATTCCGCAGCGCTGGGTACAATGATAGGGGTATACAATGACAAAGATTTGTGATACAATACAAAACATAACAAGACTAAACAAATCTAGCACAGGAGGAAGAGGGCCCTGCTCCGGAGAGATCACAGTCTATAGGTTTAGGGTGCAGAGACATAAGGTTGGGATAGCTTGTTACATCGGTTGTATTTGCAGCAGTGAGTCAGGCAGTTCATGTACATGTATCAGCTTGGTTCAGATGCGGGATGGAGGAGAGATGGTAAGCCTCTCTGAATAGGTGGGTTTTCAAGGATCGTCTGAAGCTATACAAGGTTGGAGACAGTCTGATGGAGAGGGGTAGAGAGTTCCAGACGACAGGAGCAGCACGTGCGAAGTCTTGGAGGCGGGAGTGGGATGTAGAGATAACAGGAGTGTAGAGACGTAGGTCAGAGGTTGATCGAAGAGGACGGGATGGGGAGTATTTCACAATGAGAGAGGAAATATAGTTGGGAGTTAGACTGTTGAGTGCTTTGTAGGTTAGGGCTAATACTTTAAATTGTATTCTGGAGTGTATGGGGAGCCAGTGTAGAGACTGATGTAGATCGTCGACTTAGGTGGATGAGTCTAGCAGAAGCATTCATAATAGATTGGAGGGAGGAGAGGCGGTGTTTTGGAAGGCCATTTAAGAGTAGATTGCAATAATCAATGCGTGACAGGATGAGGAAATGAATAAGTATTTTTGTAGTTTTTTGAGTAAGGAAGGGACGAATTCTGGAAATGTTGCGTAGGTGTGAACGGCAAGATTTGGTAAGCGTTTGTATATGTGGGTTGAATGTGAGTTCTGAGTCTAGTGTGACCCCCAAGGCAGCGGACCTGGGGTGAGGTGTTGAGAATAGAGTCTCCAACAATCAGAGAAATGTTAGGTGTCGGATGTCTCGAAGAGGGAGGGATAAGAAGCAGCTCAGTTTTGGACAGATTGAGTTGGAGGTAGTGTGAAGACATCCAAGAGAAAATTGCAGAGAGGCAGTCAGAAATCTGGTTGAGTAAAGAGGGAGAGATATCAGGAGAGGAAAGATAGATTTGGGTATCATCAACATATAGGTGGTTCTGGAATCCAAAGGAGTCTATAAGTTTTCCAAGGCAGGATGTATAAAGAGAGAAAAGCAAGGGACCCAAGACGGAGCCTTGCAGTACTCCAACTGAGAGAGGCATAGGATCACAAGATATGTTGTTAAAGGAAACTGAAAACGAGCGGTTTGAAAGATATGATGCAAACCAGGAGAGGGCTGTGTCTCAGATGCCAAATGAATGTAGTATTTTTAGGAGGAGAGGATGGTCAACTGTGTCAAAAGCTGCGGACAGGTCAAGAAGAATTAGTAAGGAGTAATGGCCTTTTGCTTTAGCTGATAACAGGTCATTTGTTACTTTAGCAAGAGCGGTTTCTGTTGAGTGTTTAGGGTGGAAACCAGATTGTAGTGGATCAAGTAAGGAGTTAGTTGTGAGAAATTGAGTTAGCCGATTATAGACTAGTCGTTCCAATAATTTTGAAGCAAAGGGAAGTAAGGAGACCGGTCGATAGTTAGAAGGCGTGGAGGGGTAAAGCGAGGGCTTTTTTAGGATTGGTATGATTGACGCATGCTTGAATGTATCCTGGAAATGTGCCAGCAGTGAGAGATTGGTTAAAGAGATGAGTTAGGGTAGGGGTTAGTGAAGCAGAGAGAGAGGGAATAAGTCGTGAAGGAATAGGGTCAAGTGGGCAGGTTGTGAGATGAGCTGAGGATAGGAGTGCAGAGACTTCTTCCTCTGTTACAGGAGGGAAATAGCATAGATTTTTGTTAATAGAAGGGGTGGGTAGGATTGCTGGGTTTGCAGGGTGTGAGGTGCAGATCTCTTTTCTAATGGTGTCAATTTTATTTTTGAAGTGATCAGCAATAATTTGAGCAGTGAGGTTGGTAGTGGGCAGGGGGGCAGGCGGACGTAGAAGGGAGTTAAAGGTTGAGAACAGTTTTCTGGGGTTGGATGCGTGAGATGACACAAGGGAGGAGAAATAGACTTGTTTTGCCAGGCTGAGTGCAGAGTTGTAGGACTTAAGGGTGAATTTATAATGTTGGAAATCAGCAAAGGTGCGTGATTTCCTCCACTGCCGTTCAGCGGCTCGTGAGCATCGCCGAAGATATCTGGTCTGTTTAGTGTGCCACGGTTGCCGTCAAGTGATTGATGTACATCGAAGAGTGGAGGGTGCAGTTTTGTCAAGTGTTGATTTTAGTGCTGAATTATACTGTAGAGTCACGAGGTATGGACAAGAGAGGGATGAAATGTCAGAGAGCAGAGGACTCAGTTGAGTGGAAAAGTCTGTGAGATCCAAGTCATTTAAATTCCTGTGAGGTAGCAGTTTTTTGGGGGCTTGCAAAGATGTAGCAGGTAGAGTGAGAGAGAAATTTAATAGATGGTGGTCGGAGAGAGGAAAGGGGAACTAATTATTAATTATTTCTAGCGACTTGTGAATTTTTCTCATTGGTTTCCAATAAGTAAGAGCAATGTAACCATCACCGTGCTGTATAACGAACACAAATAAATATGCCTAATATAGATATTTTGAAAAGTTCTGGGGAAGATCTTTTGCTTTGAACTAGGAGGCCGAATTATCATTCAGGCTCGCTGGAAACAGCAGTTATGAAGCAGTGGTCTAATGACTGCTACTTCATAAATGATCCTCTGCCTCTGAGGCTGCAGTCTGCAATCCACCCGATCCTATACGATTGGGCTGATTGACACCCCCTGCTAGCAGCCAACTGGCTGCGAATCTGCAGGGGGCGGCATTGCACAAGCAGTTCTGGTGAACTGCTTGTGCAATCTTAAATGCTGACAGCGTATGCTGTTGGCATTCAACGATGTCTATCGGACATAATACACTACAGCATATTATGTTGGACAGACATTGATAAATCTGCCCCTAGGTCTTAAAGTTTGAACAATAAAAACTTGCTAAATGTAAAACTCATTTGCAAAAGGCAAAATGCTCCTGAGGCACAGTCAAAACGCAAATCTCTGCAGTAACAATTTTATTTAAAGATGATTTAAAGTTCATTATGGCATTTCTGCAATTTTATTTGGTAAAAACCAACCTTTTCTGTCTTCACAGGAAATATTCATCAGATGCAGAATGCTGACTGATGTTCTTTCATTTAAATGACCAATTTGTTGATTGAATGGATTTTCTACATAATTTTTTTTATATTTTGTGTGATGCCCCTACTAGCATAATGATGAATAATGTTTGTTGAAATTCATACAATGTTATCTAAAGTGTGCACCTGTCTCTCATGGTGAGGCTTTGCTTATCGCAAGCTTAAAGAATGGGGCAAAAGACATACAAAAAAGAATGAATGCCATTTGTGCTGGAGGGAAAGAGTTTAGCAATTTAAAAGTTGGGAATAAAAGCATTAGAATTTAATTCCAAGAAACGATGTAATCCCTCTGTGCAATGAGGGATGTGTATAAATTATATCTTGAGTTGTATGCCAAGTTTACTGTCACACAGACAAAAATGCATTCTATGCTTGACTCTTTGTTTACCATTAACATTTTTGTTTTAAAAAAATCTTATTTTTTTTCACATCTAGGATATCAGAGGAAAAGCACTGGGAAAAGGACAGCAAATTCAATAGCTTGAGTACCTTTATTTATGTAAGAAAAATGTCAAGCATATGATTGTCTATGAAGCCTACATGGTTATTCATAAATTAAAATAAATAAACTTGAATGTTTAAGAGTAAAATACACATACTACTACTTGTGTCCAAGATTATTAGTATTAGAAATGGTCATGTCAATTGGGAAAAGGAAACACTTGCTGTTGTGTATGAACTAGTGGTCAAAATGAATATGATGGGCTAGAGCATGTGCACACAGGTTACTTAATGCAAGAAAAAAATCCAGACCTCAGGAATTGGACAGCAAACGTGATGGGTCCACTGTCACAATTTAAGAGTAAACAGCATGCAGTTCCATACCAGATTAAGAGCTTGTTTCCATTGAGACGTAATTAGGTTTGCTTGCGCTCGCAAACCGATAAATAAGCTGTCGGAAGCAATATTGTGCATCTACTGCTTCCAACAGCCCATTATAACTTAATTTCGGCAACCGGACTCCGGCTGCCGAAAACATTAACGTATCCCATGCAAAGTATTAGAAGCCGCTAATCTTTAAATAATACCCAGTTTCCAATGCCTGTGCAAACCGTTACTACACTGTCGAAGGCTGCCAATGAAGTAACAAAAATTACACCCAGCTCAACTAGCTGTAAAACAGGAAAAAGGTGCTCTTTGAGACCTTTTTCCATCGAAATCTAACCCGACACATCAAAATCTCTCTATTCGCCATCCCCCCCACATTGCAACTTATAATAAATGTATTAACCTCTAAACCGCCATGCCCCACAATGAAAACTAGCTATTAAAACTATTAATAACTAATCCGCCATGCCCCCATATCGCAAAGTATCTATTTAAACTATTAACCCCTAATCTGCCTTTCATCCACATCGCAATTAACCTAATAAAACTATTAACCCCTAATCCACCATTCACCCACATCGTAATTAACCTAATAAATCTATTAACCCCTAAATCGCCATTATCCCACATCGCAAATAACTAATCCCTAAACCCCCTAACCTAACACCCCCTAAATTAACCTCATTACATAAATTAACATTATCCTAAATTACAATTAAAATAAAAAACTAATATAACTTTAAAAATAAAAAACTAATTTTAAATTTAACTAAAATTACAAAAAATAAAAAAGTCTAACATTATATAAAATAATAAACCAAATTATCAAAAATAAAAAATTAAACCTAATCCCTATGAAAATAAAAAAGCCCTTCAAAATAAAAACACCCCCTAATCTAATACTAAACTACCAATAGCCCTTAACCTCTTTTACCTTTAACCCTTTGAGTGCTAAGCACTTTCCCACCTGGGTGCTAAGATTTTTTATTTTTTTTATTTATTTTTTTAACAATTTTTTTTAACTTTTTTTTTTCAGACCCCCAAAGACTTACACTGTTGGAAAGGTTAGGCGATTACCTTTCCAATGGTGGGTCTTGGGGGTCTGTAGCTGCTTAGATGCCTGAGCTACAGGCTTCTAAGCAGCATGGCCCCTGCTCCTATACTTAACATTGTTAAGTATAAATAAAGTTGTGCGGTGACGTCATCACGTTATTGCGAGTGCCGTCACCACGCAAATCGGAAGCCCCGGTGATGCCTGTCACTCTACAGGCATGATAGCCAGGGTAGGAGCGGGTGGGAGCCCCCAAATCTCCCTTAAGTTGGGAGAGTGCTAGTGACGGCTCTGAGCCGTCATTAGCACCAGAGTGGGAAACTCTGTGATGGCTCAGGGCTGTCATTAGCACTCAAAGGGTTAAACAAAACTAAGTTCCCCCTAACGGTAAAACCCCCAACCACCAAACCCCCCAAAATGAAAAAACCTAACACTAAAAAATCCTTAACTACCCATTGCCCCTAAAGGGACATTTCTATTGGCATTGCCCTTAAAAGAGCATTCAGATATTTTACTTCCCTTAAAAGGGCATTCAGCTCTTTTACAAGTGCCCAAAATCCCTAATCTAAAAAATAAACCCCCCAAAAATTAAAAAAAAACCTAAGTCAAACCCCCAGATAGGTACTCATGGTTCCTGAAGTCTGGCAGGGATGTCTTCTTCCAAGCGGTGACCTCTTCTATCTTTATCCAGGACCACGGAACTGAAGACTGGTGACCGCGGAGCCAAGGAGCTTGGAGTGTCCTCTTCGTTCGATCACCGTCGTTCACTGAATATCGACCGGTGACCAAGGAAACTGAAAACCGGCGACCGAGGAACTGAAGACCAGCGACCGCGAAGCCACGGAGTATGGAGGATCCTCTTCATGCGATCACCGCCGTACACTGAATATTGAATGCAAGTTACGCGTTTAAATATGGCATTACTTGCATTCCTATTGACTGATTTGATTCTTCAAATTCAAATCAGCCAATAGGATGAGAGCTACTGAAATCCCATTGGCTGTTCAAATCAGCCAATAGGATTTCAGTAGCCCTCATTCTATTGGCTTATTTGAATTTGAAAAATCAAATCAGTGAATAGGAATGCAAGTGACACCATATTTAAACGTGTAACTTGCATTCAATATTCAGTGTACGGCGGTGATCGCATGAAGAGGATCCTCCATACTCCGTGGCTTCGCGGTCGCTGGTCTTCAGTTCCTCGGTCGCCGGTTTTCAGTTTCCTTGGTCACCGGTCTTCTTCAGTTCTGCTGTCATCTCCGCTCCATGCCGGCTTGGTTATGGATAAAGATGGAAGATGTCACCGGCTCCAATAAGACTTAACCGCCGCATGGAATAGCACTTTCTCTGCCGGACTTTAGAAACAGTGAGTACTTATTTGGGGGTTAGAGTTAGTATTTTTTTTATTTATTTATTTATTTATTTATTTTTAGAATAGAGATTTTGGGCAATGTAAAAGAGTTGAATGCCCTTTTAAGGGCAATGCCCATACAAATGCCCCTTTAGGGGCAAAGGGTAGTTTAGGAATTTTTAGTGTTATGTTTTTTTATTTTGGGGGGTTTGGTGGGTGGGGGGGTTTACTGTTAGAGGGGGACTTATTGTTTTTAAAGGTAAAATACCTGTTTAACTTAGGGCAATGCCCTGCAAAAAGCCCTTTTAAGGGCTATTGGTAGGTTAGTATTAGATTAGGGGGTGTTTTTATTTTGGGGGGGCTTTTTTATTTTTATAGGGATTAGGTATAATTTTTTTATTTTTGATAATTTGGTTTATTATTTTATGTATTGTAAGACTTTTTTTATTTTTTATCATTTTAGATTAATTTAAATTTAGTTTTTTTATTTTTAACTAATGTAGTTTTTTTATTTTAATTGTAATTTAGGAATATTTTAATTTATGTAATGGTGTTAATTTAGGGGGTGTTAGGTTAGGGGGCTTAGTGATTAGTTATTTGCAATATGGGGGCATTGCACTTTAGGGATTAATAATTTAAATGGCTAGATTGCGTTGTGGGGCATGGCGGATTAAGGGTTAATAGTTTAAATGGCTAGATTGTGTTGTGGGGCATTGTGGTTTAGAGGTTAATAGTTTAAATGGCTAGATTGTGTTGTGGGGCATTGTGGTTTAGAGGTTAATAGTTTAAATGGCTAGATTGCAAAGTGGGGCATGGCGGTGAAGGGGTCAATAGCTTAATTAGGTTCATTGCGTGGGGGGGTTGGCGGTTTAGGGGTTAATATATTTATTACGTTAATTGCGATATGGGGGCATGGCAGATTAGGGGTTAATAGTTTAAATACATACTTTGAGATAAGGGGGTTGGCGGAATAGGGGTTAATACATTAGTTATTGCGGTGGGGGGTTGTAGTTAAGGGGTAGATATTGCGTATATGGGTGCATGGCAGATTAGGGGTTAATAGTTTAAATACATACTTTGAGATAAGGGGGTTGGCGGATTAGGGGTTAATACATTAGTTATTGTGGTGGGGGGTTGTAGTTAAGGGGTAGATATTGCCTATGCATTAGGTGTTTGATTTTATTTTAACAGTGAGCGACAGGGAAAAAATATGCGACATACTTGTATGCGGTGCCCTAGATGCAATCAAGTGTAGTGTAAGGTTGGGGTATATAATCTGCGATATGGGGGCATGGCAGATTAGGGGTTAATAGTTTAAATACATACTTTGAGATAAGGGGGTTGGCAGATTAGGGGTTAATACATTAGTTATTGCGGTGGGGGGTTGTAGTTAAGGGGTAGATATTGCATATGCATTACGTGTTTGATTTTATTTTAACAGTGAGCGACAGGGAAAAAATACACGACACACTTGTATGTGGTGCCATAGATGCAATCAAGTGTATTGTAAGGTTGGGTTACCATAGTAACCTATTAATGTTTTAGAATTTCAGCATTGAGTGGAAGTGTTAACACAACGCTAACTTATAACTACACGAAAAGAGCGACACACGCAAAGCGGAAACCTTTCAAATGGAAACCTGGTACTAAAATGGAGTCTTAAATTACTTTTAGCTGTCTGCCGCTTCGATAGCTTAGGGTTCCATGTTTAACGGCTCAATGGAAGCGAGCCACATGACTGTAACTTAGAAAAGAGGTGCATAGAGAAGGAGGTCCTGCTTCAGGCATATCTTCAGAGGCTAGACAAGCTTACTAATTTAGTACTTAGAGTTGAAAAACATATGAATTTATAACTGAGATTTCATTGTTATAGCTGAATGATATCATGAAATCATTCTACTGTTAAAACACCCCATAATTAGGTATGTGAATAATGCATATTAGAGACAAATCTTTTAGACAAAATAAGTTGCAAAGAAAATGTTTAATTACCTCTCTATATCACTGTAAGTTGTTTTCTCTAAATAATTACGTATATAATACACTGAAACCAATAAAAGGCTTAAAATATGACATAATAATTAGTCATAAGTAATTTATGAGAATTGAACCTATATCTTTCCCTAAAATATTTGTCCTAGTCCCTTCGAAGCGCACAGACACAAGGTGAACAACAAATTCCGCCATAAAAAGAATAAGCACTCCGCTGCAGACTCCACCTCCCATATTATTAGTTCTGTCCATTAACAGATATGGTCAAGATACAAGCTAACAATCATTCAGCTAGATTATGAGTTGTGGCGTCATGGCTGCTCGCTTATATCATGTATGTTATTTTCATTGCGCACTTTTCATAACGTAGGTATTACGATTCTGAAAGAACCTTGTAGCGTATCACGTTAACACGAGTACCGCGTTTGTTTATCAAGCGTAATCACGGACACATAATGGATTCTCCCATAGAGATCAATGCAAACTTAAGAATACACGGATTTCTCAACTAACACTCGATCTCGCGAGAGCTACACACTGCTCTGTTCAATTAATGTATATGAATTATCATCCCTTTTAAACCCCTGCAGCACCGGTATGTTAGGAGTTAATTGTTCTAGGCTTGTAAAGTTTGTGCACACAGTTCAATACAAGATCATCACAGTGGGTGTGTTCTTTGTTTTACCAATGGGTGTTTAGTACACACTTTTTGCACATGTGTGTAATGTTTTTTATCAGTAGTGATTACGGCGTGTAGCCGAAACGCGTATGCTGAATTTCTTGTGTGCATTCCCTCCTGGATTTTAACTTTTTCCAATAAAGGCTGAAGTTTTAACTTTGGGTGTTTGCTTCCATCTATTCTGGTTTGTCTTGGATTTTGCCTACTGGAAAGCAAACCCCCCTCCTTCCTGTGTTCCCCTCTGTGGGGGTTATATGGAACTATCCTGAGCACCCTTACAGTGTGTATTTGCGACACTCTGGTTCCGATTATTCTTCCTACCTGGTCGCTGTGATGGTTGCTAGAGACGCTTCCGGATGAGTACCCGCTGAGAGCGGAGGAGCGGAAGTGCCGTATCTAGCGCACGGATACCGTGATTCCACCGGGACGACTAAACTTGGGAGTTATCTACACGGACGCCAGATTCAGTGAGGACGACAGCTTCCTAGCCCTGCAGAAGTTTTGCCGATGGAGTGTGCTGGCTATGTTTGGGCTGCGCAATAGTGAGCAGAACTAATTCACGGGAGCTGCTACCTGTCAGGTATCGTTCACACTTTATGTCTCATATCTTCTGTTACGGAGCTCTTTGATGGACTGCCTTGTTATCAGATTGGCGCACACCTATACAATAGGTATTGCTTGCATATTCTATCATACCGTATTGAATGTACACATTTGGTGCAAGCTTTTGCTTTACTCGCTGTGTGCCATTTTGCTCATACTCATTTGAAATACATCCTCAGAGTGAACGTTCATTATTCTCTGTATATTGGAGCGTTAACATATAATCCTTTGTGTGCAGTCAACCCCACATTGGATTGTTTTGTTACAATTTTGCTACAATTTTGACTTTTAACACGCCAATCAGCCCTTTCTTGTCTCACATTTTGTGGTTTTTTCTACACACTGCTCTGTCATATTACGTATACAACATAATGGACAATAAAAACAGTCAGCTCAAATGTACAAACAACAATCGCTCACGCAACATAGCGCATACGCATTCAACATTTATAATCGTAAACAACAAATACTACGCAACATTTACACTAAACGAGGAATAGGAAAATATGTTGTGATCTGCAACACCGAACAAAACAACTTCAAAAAAGAATTGCACACTGATACACAAACAAAACATTTGCATTGCCGATTACGAAACATTATTACAAATAAACATTTACAACACTTAACAAATACTATACCATCACAAATCAGCATTTTGATTTGGAGATAATAAATTTGGAGAATGTTATGCAAAATGATCACTATGACATCATCGCATTATACACATTCCACAAAAACATATGTGCATTTACAAACTCAATATGAGCATGCGCAAATTAAAACAACTCAACTACTTCACATTGCACACATACAAATCAAAAATAAAGCAAACCTGAACCTTGTTTACTTTACAAACCAGTACATCATTAAACTTTTACATAGGGCAAATAAGCACGCTCTAAGCATGGCTTCTTTGACTATATTGCTTTTTTGAGTTAGGTGCAGGTCTGTGCTTTGGAGGGTTTTTCAAGATTAGTGTGAGTTAGTGTGAGTTTGTGTGCTATACCCCATTTCCTTTGATCTCATACCCATCCCATAGTTCGATTTTGTTTGATTTACATAAACGTATTGTTTACATATCCTCATTTTCGTCTTTTTTCCCATATACGTTTGTCTGTTTAATTCCCCTTACCCTCTTTTTTTTTTAATCCCATTCACACTTTGAGCACTTTTCACTTTTAGTTCATTATTTTGACCCCCTTTCATTTGTGCACCTTCACATTTTGATTGAGTATTGGGGGAGGGTGGGATAGGGGGAAGATTAGCCCAGAGCTCTTAGAGCTCATTAGGCAGGAGCTTATGGAGGAGGTCAGGGAGGTGGTTATGGATGAGGTTAGGCAGGAGAGAGGAAGGGAGAGAGGGAGGGTTAGAGGAAGGGGGAGAGGAACTAGAGAGGAAGAAGAACAAGTGGCTGGGCCCAGTGGTGTTGAGCGTAGACAGGGCACTTTACAGTCCGGGAAACAGAGGCTCACATCGCAGGGGAAGCCCAGGCAGAGGGAGGAGAGATATTCCATAGAGGAGAAGGAGGCTCTTATAGAAGCTTATATGGAGAAGGCTACGAGGGTGCAGGCACAGAGGGCCACCCCTGCAGGTAAGAGGAAGTTGTGGATGGAGATCAGGGATGCCGTTAATGCAGTGGGGGATTATAAATGCTGGTAAGCTCATTTACTATTCTCTTTACATCCACCTCAAAAACCATTCACATGCAAAAATAATTAAGGCTATGACTAACGCAATTATGCTTTCTTCAACATTATTACATAAACGCATTCAGAATTACCATGAGAAAGTTGCATTTGAAGAAAAGCCATCACATTAGTATCTAGTGTACAGATTAGGTGTGCATTTAAACAGATTTAAGACAAACGCAAAAAGACATTCATATTGATCATCTAGATATCAGAAAGACGGGTTTGCAAATACATAAATAGTATTGATTGCTTTGCCTTACTATTGAATTACGAAGGCAGTCTCATTAATATACTTTCAAATAGAACATTTATATCTTTATTTGGAACGTTTCTAATATCTTGATTTCTTTAATTTTCAAATATACAGAGTCTGAGGCAGGGGAGGAGGAAGCACAGCACTAACAGGCTCCTCCTTCACCCAGGCATGAGAGTGGTGCAGATGACTCGCCACCTCAGGGAGAAATAGAAGACATCCCTGAAGAAGCCCTCGCTGCAGAAGAGATCCCTGCAGCAGTCCCCCGTGCAGCAGCCCACCGTGCACCAGCAGTCTGCCCTGCAGCAGCTCCTCCTGAGGAGAACATCCCCCCAGAGGTGCCAGAGGGGGAGATCCTGAGTAACTTCCTCAAAGAGATGCGTGCCTCCCAGTGGGAATAGGCGGAATACAGGGTGTTCATGATAGGAGTAATGAACCAACTGCTTGATGGACAAACTAATATCTTGAATACTCTAAATAATATGTTGCAGGTCCCCTGGGAGGTGTCAAGCAGAATGGGGGGAAGAGCTTCATCTCCTGGATCATCAGCTCCTGGACCATCTGGTCCTGGGCCTTCTCCATCTTCTCTGCCTCAATCTGCTCCTCAGCCTAGTGATCCCTTGACCACTTATAGTACTCCTCCTCCCCTTCTTCCCCAACCAGCTCCTATGAGAACTCATAGGAGGGGCAGTTGCCATCCCCAGAGCCTCCGTCTGGTGGGAAGAAGGCAAGGAGGAGGAAGTAATTATGTATATAATTTATTTTAATTTAATGTGTAAATGATAGGTATGTGATGATGTTGTCTTCTTACACTTGTGGGGCACACTCTGAGGCATATTGTTTGCAGAGTGTGTTTTACAAGTGTGTGGAGACATCATCACATGCTGTCCTTGTTGATTAGATTAATATTTTTTTTGCAAAGTGATGTCCAAACTATTCTCCTAATACAAAACATTGACCATTACAATTATACATGATGGCATATCACTGTTTTGATGCCAACATTACAGCTTAAAGGGACAGTCAACACCTGAATTATTGTTGGTTAAAAAGAAAGATAATCCCTTTATTACCCATTGTCCAGTTTGGAATAACCAACACTGTTATAGAAATACATTTTACCTCTGTGATTACCTTGTATCTATGCCTCTGCAGATTGATCCCTTATTTCAGTTCTTTTGACAGACCTGCATTTCAGCCAATCAATGATCACTCCAGGGTAACTATACGTGCATGAGCTCAATGTTTTCTATTTGAAACACATTAACTAATGCCCTCTAGTGGTCAAAATGCATTCAGATTAGAGGCACTCTTCAAGGTCTAAGAAATTAGCATATGAACCTCCTAGGTTTAGCTTTCAACTAAGAACGCCAAGAGGACAAAGAAAAATTGGTGATAAAAGTAAATTGGAAAGTTGATTAAAATTGCATTTCATATTTAAATCATGATTATTATTTTTTTACTTGACTGTCCCTTTAAACAAGAACTTATGCTAACATATACTAATCCTTAGGGCTTGTTGGTATATCTATACATACTTGTTCAAAAAAGGAAATATTTGAATTTGATAATAAGCCTGTATGCCATATTTCCCTCTGTGTTAAATAAAGTGTATATTTTTAAAGCTACATTAAAGTGTTTTACTTATTTCTGAAATCTATTTCATTTAAAAGGTGCATAAAAGCAAAACATTCGCTTGCATGATTTAGGCAGAATATAACATTTTAAACAACATTCACGTTTACTCATATTCTTTTATTCGTTATCTTGTTATCCTTTGCTGGAAGGTTTATCTAGGAAAGATCCGGAGAAGTAAATAACACAGCTTAGATCTGCTGATTGGTGGCTGCCTATATCTACCGATTGTCATTGCCTCACCCATGTGTTCACTTAAAAACTTGTAGTGTATTGATGCTCCTACAACTCCTTATACCAAGAGACTGAAGCACATTTGAGAATAGAAGAGAATTTAAAACCAATTTAAAATTGTATGTTCAACATAACTAATGAAAGATACATTTAGGGTTTCATGTCCCTTTAAGAGTTAGATTTGAAATATATGCTCACAGTACTATATTTGGAGAACAACAATGTGGAATCGATACATGACACGATATTGAGCATTTACATTAAGAAGAAATATCAGGACATAACATATAGAATAAGTAGACATCTCATATATATCATATGATAAAGGTGAATGCATATAAAGAAATGACTTCAAATACAAATGCACATGTTTATGAATTTTATAAACATATATGTTAAACACATTAATTAGTTGGTAAAGTAAAAATATTGTTGACAAACATATTACACAAGATGGCGTATATTCATCGCTGAACATTCATGGATTAGCACTTGCCTCAAAATATAACACATTGGGGCATATTTATCAAGCTCCGAATGGAGCTTGATGCCCCATGTTTCTGGCGAGCCTACAGGCTCACCAGAAACAGCAGTTATGAATCAGCGGTCACAAATACCGCTGCTCCATAACCTGTCCGCCTGCTCTGAGCAGGCGGATAGACATCACCGGAAATCAACCTGATCGAGTACGATCGGGTTGATTGACACCCCCCTGCTGGCGGCCGATTGGACGTGAGTCTGCAGGGGGCAGTGTTGCACCAGTAGCTCTTGTGAGTTGCTGGTGCAATGCTGAATATAGCGAGCGTATTGCTTGCCGTATTCAGCGAGGTCTGTCGGACCTGATCTGCACTGTCGGATCAGGTCCGACAGACCTTGATAAATAGAGGCCATAGCCTTCATCTGTTTCTTCCACGAGACAGCCATCAATAGATATTTATTTGCTGTTTATCATCTATGTTTCAACAATGTACATGATTGACACAATCCATAATCCAAGAAAATCATGGTTTTAACTTGTGTTCTCATTTGCAAACGTGGCAAATCCAATATTGCGTGTTTGTTTCATGTAATGCACTGCTTCACATAATGTAACGCTAGGTAACATAATACTGTGATATATGAAATATAATCCATTGTTGGTAATAAATATATATTTCATTAGAATAGTAAGATTAGGAAATATTTAAGAAGCAGCAGGTTTTTACATAGAAATAATGCTACTATATACATTACGAAAATGTGGATTTTTTTATACATTATATGTTACCTATAGCTAGGGTTACCATATTTCTGGTTTTAAAAGGGACACATATGAAAAATACATATGTCAGGGATTTTTTCTGAGCTGTTTAAAGAAATGTTTTGTATAAGAACCCTGACTTACATATTGATCATATGTGTCCCTTTACAAAGCGGCAATATGGTCAGCCTACCTATAGCAATATATCGTTGGATAATTAAATCTAATTACAAAAAATAGAAAAAGATTATTCATCTAAAATGTGTGCATTACACACAGTGATTTATTTTGTTATACTACTACAATAAGATGTAAGGAAAACTGGAATATATCTACTGCCAACATTCAAAAAATAATCTGTTTTAAATATATTATATGTGTATGTTAATGTCAAAAGAAATAATAATAAAAAGTTCATTATGAATGCATATCCATAAATTAAGAATTGTGGTCAGCATCACTTAAGGATTATCAACATAAAAGATCTTTTAGTAGAAATGACATTAATACATGAATACGACTTTTTTTTTTAAATGACCTTTTTTTTTTTTTTTTAAATAGTTTTTATTGAGGTAAATCACAAGGCATACAGCTTATGCATCATAACAAAGTGAATAACAATATATCACAGTACATAAACTACATAACATGGGGCGTATTACCGCCTCAATTGGTACGCGTACCTCGTTTTTACAGAGGCCGTCAGTTAGGATCTTACTAAACAATATGGAGCCTAGTGGCTCTTTTTAGTGAATATACAACTGGGACGGCTTTTGGGTTAGCATATAGGATTGTTAGGACTATGTAATAGGGGAATATTGCAGGCGCAGCTAGGATGTACACGTATGGGGGTTTAGTTTATTGCACCCCGCATCTTGTGGGGGTCAAGGGAGGCCATAGTAACACCGTCACCAGCTCCCTTGAGTGTCCCGTATCCGGTCTCCTCGTGTAGCAGAATGTGGGGGAATGGTTGTAAAGGTATGGTGGTAGTGTCAAATGTCAGATAGTCTAGTTGCGTACATTATGGGACATAAGAGTGTCCCATGGTTCCCAGATAAGGCAGAAATCAGTCAGTGTTTTGCGCTCTCCATATACATAATTTTCCATACTTCTGATGTAATTCATACAGTCTACTACTCCCTGCCATCTGGGGGGCTGGCTTTTCTTCCAATTTCTGGCTACAAGTAGTTTGGTGGAGATGAGGATGTATATTAGTAGGTTTCGTTTAGCTCTAGGGAGCAGGTCCACTCCCAAATGTAGAATCGCCAAGGCCGGGCTGACTGTTTCCACCAGCTCAAGGTCCTTACATAGGGCTTCCACCCTTTTCCAGAGACCTGACAGTTTTGGGCATGACCACCAAATGTGTGTCGGGGAGCCCCTCTCTCCACACTCTCGCCAGCACATGGGAGAGTGATCAGGGTAGAGCTTCTGCAGTTTAGTAGGTACTAAATGCCATCTTGTAAGTAGCTTAAAATAAAGCTCATACAAGGTGACACAATGGGTGGCCTTTTTGGTGATACTAATTGCTTCCTCCCAAGCCTCTAGTGGGCAGTTGAGTTGTAGGTCTTTCTCCCAGGCCTCCATGTGGATAGTTTTGGAGGGGACAGGGTCTCCCAGTAGGCACTGGTAATGTACCGAGAGAGGCTTGTGGAGTTGAAGGTTAGCCTTCCAGCGTAATTCCCATAGGGTAGGGTCTCTCAGCGCATCTTCTAAGAAGCCCCAAGAACGCATTAACGCTCGAAGGCGAAGAAGTGTAAAATGGAG